>NC_142869.1:123079833-123388750 GCF_051225735.1 Oryctolagus cuniculus | reverse complement strand
AAAGAACTAAATGAAATGGACATTAATGAAAAAATTTATGACACTGCTCTATCAAAGAAAGGCTATTAATGAACAGAACAAAATGGAAATCCTCAAGATGGAAAGTATAATAATTGAAATAAAAACAATCACTGGAGAGCCACAATAGTGTATTTGAACTGACAGAAGAGAGAATAACAGATTTGAATAGACTAATAACAACATTATAAGCTGAAGAGCAAAGAAAGAAACCAATGAAGACAACTGTGGCATCACAGAAATTTAGGGAACCTTTAGGAGCACCCATGTATGTATAATAAGAGAATCAGAAAGAAAGGGAAAGAAAGGAACAGAATTATATCCAAAAGGATATTGGCCAAAAATCATCCTAGCCTTTCTGAAAAAATAATGACATATGCATCTAAGAAGCCCAATAACTAGGGTAGCTTCAAAGTGATTTATAAACATAATCATTATAGTATAAATAATGGATGCCAAAGGCAAGAGGGATATTTGAAAAGCATTAAGAAAAAACAATTTATTATTTACAAGAGAACTCCAGTAAAAGTAACAACTAATACACCAGCAGAAAAACAAAAGGATCTAGTAAGCATGAGGAAAACATATTTGAGGCTATCAGAGCCAGAGCAAAGCAGAACAACAATGACAAAAAAAAACCTTCAAGGGGTGGTGCTGTGGTATAGTGGGTAGGGCTGCCACCTGCAGTGCTGGCATCCCACATGTGTGCTGGTTCAAGTTCCTGCTGCTCCACTTTCTATCCAGTTCTCTGCTATGGCCTGGGAAAACAGTAGAAGTCGGCCCAAGACCTTGGCCCCCTGCACCCATGTGGGAGTCCTGGAGGAAGCTCCTGACTCTCGGCTTCGAATCAGTGCAGCTCAGGCCATTGCGGCCAATTGAAGAGTGAACCAGTGGATGGAAGACCTCTCTCTCTCTCTGCCTCTCCTCTCTCTGTGTGACTCTGACTTCCAAATAAATAAATAAATCTTTAAAAAAAAAATCCCCTTCAACCAAGAACCCTATATGTATCCAAAGTAAATTTAAAAACAAAGCACAACATGTTGAGAAGATTTGTGGCCTGATCAACTTGCCAAGCCACAGGTAAACAAAAGCTGAGAGAATTTGCTCCTAACAGATGTGGCTTATAACCCCTGAGCAAGATTTTCAGACTATAAGCCTACCCTCAGACAGTAATTCAAATTCAGCTAAAAACTTAATAACTCTGGCAAAAGTAACTATATAACCATAAAAGACTATGCAAATGTGTTTTTCTACTATATTCTGTTAATTAATCTTAAAAAAGCAACTTGATTAAGCAACACAAAAATAAGAAAATCATTTGAAGAAAATTATATATTTCATGCATTGCTAGCACTACAACATACAGAAATACAGAGTATGTGTGCAATAAGAGCACAGGCCATAGGCAGCAATGCTATTTTTAATATTAGCATTATAATTATTATAACTACTAGATTATAAGAATTATGTTATTATGTTATATGTGCAACAATAACAATATGACTGACAAATACTTTCTTTAACACAATCGTAATCAGACATTTAGGGCCCACTGCTTGACAAGATTAGACCTTAGCTTCCCTCTCCATCCTAATACTATTTAGCATTAGCAAGAATTTTGCCAAATTGTTTTATCTAGAGTCCTTAACTTTTGGTATTTGATCCCATTCAAATCTGACATGCCATCATCAATGGGGAACTGGAACAGGGATTACAGAAAACAGAGATTAGAACACCTTTCCTCCTTAGCCGTCTTGTTTTTCTGTTCACTGTTAAGACCATTTAGCAAGAATTATATTACCCCCCTTAAAAATATTACATCTACTTATGCTCTCACGCAACTTTGTGGCTTTATGTAAACTTTTCCTTGTCTTATAAGAAATCGAGCCAAGAGGCCAGCGCTGTGACATAGTAGGTACAGCCTCTGCCTGCAGTGCCAGAATCCCATATGGGTGCTGGTTTGAGTCCCAGCTGCTCCACTTGGATCCAGCTCTCTACTATGGCCTGGGAAAGCAGTGGAAGATAGCCCATGTCCTTGGGCTACTGATCGGCAGAGCTCAGGTTGTTGAAGCAATCTAGGTAGTGAATCAGTAGATGAAAGACCTCTCTATCTCTCTCTCTCCCTCTACCTCTCTTCTCTCTGTGTAACTCTGACTTTCCAATAAATAAGTAAACTTTAAAAAATGTTATTGTTAAACCCTAGACCAACAGCTAAAAACCTTATACACAATGATTAGAGAGTAGGAAGTTAAAATGAAATATTAGGAAAGATTCATTAATGGAAAAGAATATTGAAAAGAGTAATAGAAGGAAATTAAATGATAAATATAGAAAACAAAGTAAAATTTCAGTAAAAAAATTCATTCATCAACTAAAATATATAATTGGATTAAAGACTCTAAAACAGATTATAAGCCTGGACTAAAAACATGATCCAATTATATACTTCTTACAGTATAAATAATTTAGGTTCACATATACAATAGATTGTAGAGAAAGATATTGGAGCAAACCTGAGAATTCTGAAGTGACTATTTCAATGAAAAAATAAATTGTAGAATAAATTTTTTTTACCAAAAATTGGGGCCAGATTGCTTCAGAGTTTGTTAAGCCACCACCTGCAATGCCAGCATCCCATATGAGCACTGGTTGGAGTCTTGTCTGCTCCATATCCAGCAAATCTCTTTGCCCTGGCTGCTGTGGCCATGTAGGGAGTGAAATAGTGGATGGAGGAGCCCTCACTCTCTGGCTCTCTTTTTGATGGTAGTTCTGCTTTCCAAATAACAGAAATAAACATTAATAAATTTTAAGCATGAATAAAGAGAGAAATTATATAATAATATGATTATCAATTCATTATGAAAACATAACACTGATAAACATTTAAGTATCCAATTAAACATATCACTATAGATAAAGCAAAAGTTAATAAAAATTACGCATCATAGAAAATTCAACAATAATAATATTAAATTGCTCCACTTTCAATAATGAATAGAACAACTGTCCATAACATCATTAGGAAAAAAAGGCATATTTCATCCTTAAACCAACTAGAATAGACAACACATATAGAATAGCACACAAAACCACAACATACCATACACTGCTCTGAAATGAACATAATACTTTTTCAAGGACAGACAACATGTTCATAAGAAATATATCAATAAAAATTAAATAGATACAGTAACACAAAATATATTCTGTGACTGCAAATAAATAAAATAATAAGCCAGTAGCCAGAAAAATCTATATAAAAATCTGTAAAAATTAAGCCACATTTAAACATAACCATAGGGGGACCCGCTGGAGCCGCAGAGTCTGCGCGCCAGCGCTGGAAGGGGAGGTGAGCTAAAAACCTCTCAGTAACCCGAGACATTGGCGGGGAAAGGCAGAAAAAGCCTGCAGAGAACCAGGCCTGAAACCCCACTGGGGAAAGTTCACCAGGCTGGCTGGAGGAGAGAAAAAATCGAATAAATAAGGGGAACCGGCACACAGACATTTAGCCTCTCTCTCCACTTACCTTACAAAGCCTAGCAAGACAAAGGATGGGCACCATTTTACTTAAGTAAAGCAGTGCGCGCCATTTTGCATATGTAAAGCAGGTGTCTCTCATTAGCCAAGCAGAAAAACCTGACTCTGGTAAGCAAACGAATACCCACAGGGGCCAGATTTCATACATCAACTACTCTCAATTCCACTCAGCTGTGTGGAATTACTTCCCCACTGAGTCAAAAAAAAAAAAAAAAAAAAAAGAGAGAGAGCAAGAGCGAGCAGAGAACAATCAGGGTGAATCACCTTTGGCATACCCTTAACCCTGTAGAACCAGAGCTCTCTGGCCACACCCATCACAGCCTCTAAGGATCCATCAAAAGCAGACACTCCTCTTAATCTAGAGTCACAGTATAACGAGAAAAAACCAAAGAATATCTCCAATATGACAAACAAACTGTACTTCAAAAGAAACAGTCAGGAAAGTGAAGAGGCAACCAACAGAATGGGAAAAAATATTTGCAAACTATGCAACAGATAAAGGGTTGACAACCAGAATCTACAAAGAAAGCAAGAAACTCCACAACATCAAAACAAACAACCCACTTAAGAGATGGGCCAAGGACCTCAATAGACATTTTTCAAAAGAGGAAATCCAAATGGCCAACAGACACATGAAAAAATGTTCAAGATCACTAGCAACTAGGGAAATGCAAATCAAAACCACAATGAGGTTTCACCTCACCCCAGTTAGAATGGCTCACATTCAGAAATCTACCAACAATAGATGCTGGCGAGGATGTGGGGAAAAAGGGACACTAACCCACTGTTGGTGGGAATGCAAACTGGTCAAGCCACTATGGAAGTCAGTCTGGAGATTCCTCAGATACCTGAGTATAACCCTACCATTCAACCCAGCCATCCCACTCCTTGGAATTTACTTAAAGGAAATTAAATTGGCCAACAAAAAAGCTGTCTACACATTAATGTTTATTGCAACTCAATTCACAATAGCTAAGACCTGGAACCAACCCATCAACAGTAGACTGGATAAAGAAATTATGGGACATGTACTCTATAGAATACTATACAGCAGTCAAAAACAATGAAACCCAGTCATTTGCAACAAGATGGAGGAATTTGGAAAACATCATGCTGAGTGAATTAAGCCAGTCCCAAAGGGACAAATATCATATGTTCTCCCTGATCGGTGACAACTACATGAGCACCAAAAGGAAAACTTGTTGAAGTGAAATTGACACTATGAGAAACAGTGACCTGGTCAGCTCTTGTCCTGACTGTTGATGTACAATGTAATACTTTATACATTTTAGTATTTTTTTTGTTCTAGTACTATTGAATGAACTCTGTAATTAACACACAATTATTCTTAGGTGTTTAAATTTTAACTGAAAAGTGATCCCTGTTAGGAATCTGGAAAGCATAATGCTGAATGATATAAGCCAGTCCCAAAGGGACAAATGCCATATGTTCTCCCTGATCGTTGACAACTAAGTGAGCACCAAAAAGGAAACCTGTTAAAGTGAAATGAACACTATGAGAAACGGTGACTTGATCAGCCCTCACCCTGACTGTTGATGAACAACTTAATACGTTATCCCTCTTAGTATTTTTTTTGTTTATTTGTTCTACTTAATACTTTTGGTTGAATACTGTAATCAATACACAGTTATTCTCAAGTGTTGAAACTTAACTGAAAAGTGATCGCTGTTAAATATAAGAGTGGGAGTAAGAGAGGGAAGAGATGTGCAATTCGGTACATGCTGAAGCTGACTTACCTCAAACGGTAGAGTTAGAAACATACCAAGGGATTCCAATTCAATCCCATCAAGATGGCATGTACCAATGCCATCTCACTAGTCCCGGTGATCAATTTCTGTTCACAATTAATCATAATGACAGGACTAAGAGCCAAAGGGATCACATAAACAAGACTAGTGTCTGCAAATACTAGCTGATAGAATCAAAAAGGGAGAGAATGATCCAACATGGGAAGTGAGATACACAGCAGACCCATAGAATGGCAGATGTCCTAAACAGCACTCTGGCCTCAGAATCAGTCCTTAAGGCATGCGGATCTGGCTGAAAAGCCCATGAGAGTATTACAGGCATGGAAAGCCAAAACACTCTGGCAAAAAAAAAAAAAAAAAAAAAAAGAAAAAAAACCTACATGAAAGATCTCCGCGAGTGAGATCCCAGTGAAAAGAACAGGTCATCAAAGAAGGAGGTACCTTTCTCTGAAGGGAGGAGAGAACTTCCGCTTTGACTATGACCTTGTCTAAATATGATCAGAGTTGGTGAACTCAGAAGGCTTCCATAGCCTTGGCAACTCATGACAAGAGCCTAGGGTGATTACTGATGCCATAAACAAGAGTGTCAATTTGTTAAGTCAACAACAGGAGTCACTGTGTACTTACTCCTCATGTAGGATATCTGTCCTTAATGTGCTGTACATTGTGATTTAATGCTATAACTAGTACTCAAACAGTATTTTTCACTTTGTGTTTCTATGTGGGTGCAAACTGTTGAAATCTTTACTTAATATATGCTAAACTGATCTTCTGTATATAAAGAGAATTGAAAATGAATCTTGATGTGAATGGAAGGGGGGAGGGAGAGGGAAAGGGGAGGATTGCGGGTGGGAGGGAAGTTATGGGGGGGGTAACCATTGTAATCCATAAGCTGTACTTTGGAAATTTATATTCATTAAATAAAAGTTAAAAAAAAAACATAACCATAGGGGCAAAAATAAAAGGAAATCAAAAAAGGCTGCATATATGTAAGAAAATTATGTGTATCAAAGCATTTGTTATAAGGTAAGCCATGCTTATAGCCAATTTTTTTCCTTATTTAAGGTAAATAAATTTCATCTATTTCATATATATGGATTTAGGAACATAATGATAATTCCCACCCTACCCTCCCTCTGCCCACAATTCCACCCTTCCTCCTTCTTCTCTTCTTCTCTCTCTTAATTTTGACAATGATCTGATTCCATTTTCTTTATACTCATAAGATTAACCTTACACTAAGTAAAGAGCTCAGCAAATAGTATGAAGATCAGGGAGGGCTCCAAGATAGCAGAACAGGGAGAGAGCTCACTGATAGTCCAGGAAAATATAGTTTAGTAAAAATGGAGATACTGTAGTCTCAGGGAGGAGTTAGGGAAAAAACTGCAGAGGAAACTCTTTCAGAATTAGAGGTACATGGTGGACCTATGTGGAGGGCACAGGCGCCCACAGCTCAAGACCCCAGCTGCCGAGTCTATGCACCAGCGCTGGAAAGGGAGGTGAGGCAAAACTGCAGTAGCCCCAGACACTGACAAAAAAGTGGTAGGAAGAGCCTAGAGGGATTGAGGCTTTAAGCCCCATGGGGGAAAGTACACCAGCCTAACTAGAGGAGAGAAAAAAAAAATAACAGGGACTAGTACAGGCACGATTCTCTCTCTCCACTCACCGAGTGAGACAATAGAGCAGGCACCATTTTGGACATACTTATCAGCTCTGCCAGCTCAGGGCTGTGCCTGCCCTCAGCCAAGCAGAAAAACCTGACTCTGGTGGAGAGAAATAACAGGAGACTAAGACCTGGTGAATGTGTGGAGCTTATGAACCAGGACTATGAAAAACAAACAAACAAACAAACAAAACTGAGGGTGTGTGGGAGAACTGGAGAACTGACGGTGTGCTTGAGATGTGAGTACTCTGGGTGGGAGACATTCGGTAACCTTGGCAACCCTGTGAGAGACATTGCAGGGGAATGTGAGCTTACACTGAGGACTGAACAGATCCTTGGTGTGGTCCTTGGGACAGAGCAGACAAATATGATACCCACTGGGGCTAGTGCTCAGGCACTGATTGCCATCAAGGAGAAGAGCTCAGCTGAGTGGAATTACTTGTCTTCTGAATTAAAAAAAAAAAGAGAGAGAGAGAGAGAGAGAGAGAAGATTTACCACACCAAACCTGGGAGTGTCACCTTTGGCAAACCCTTAACCCTGAAGAACTGAACAGAGCTCTCTGGCCACACCCACTACCAGCCTCTAGAGATTCACCAAAAGCAGACAGTCCACTTAATCTAGGGTCATGGTATAACAAGAAAAGCCACCACAGTGAGAAAACAAAAAAGGAAGAAGAAGAAACCAAAGAATATCTCCATAATGCCAAACAACAAATGCAGAAATTGAGGAAACAAGTACAAGGAAGACATCATTATGCTCCCAAATGCACATGACACTCCAATACAAGATTATGATGATGAGATAGAAGAAATGCAAGACATGGATTTCAAAAATTTATGATAAGAATATTTAGAAGTTATCAAAAACAAATAAATACATGAACTACAGAAATCCATAAAGGAGAGGACGGAAAACTCTATCATGAAAATGAAATCTTAAGGAGGAATCAAAATGAAATGAGGAATTTAGTAGAACATGAAATTGAGAAATTGAAGAGAAACCAAAATGAAATGAAGAATTTGATAGAACAAATGAAAAACACATTTGAGAGCCCTAAAAACAGAATCAGTGAGGTAGAAGAGAGAATATTGGACTTAGAAGACAGAGCACAGGAAAGTATACAGTCAATCCAAAGAAAAGAAGAGGAAATTAGAAATCTAAAAAATACTGTTGGGAATCTACAAGATGCTATTATAACCCCAACATTTGGGTTCTAGGAGCTCCTGAAGGCCTGGAGAGAGAGAAAAGATTAGAAGGCCTTTTTAGTGAGATACTAGCAGAAAACTTCCTGGGTTTGGAGAAGGAAAGAGACATCCAAGTACAGGAAGCACATAGAAACCCCAATAAACATGACCAAAAGAGATCCTCACCACGACAAATTGTAATCAAACTCACAACAGTGAAACACAAAGAAAAGATTCTAAAATGTGCAAGAGAGAAACATCAGATACTCTCAGAGGATCTCCAATTAGACTCACAGCAAACTTCTCATCAGAAACCATACAGGCTAGGAGGGAATGGTGAGATATAGCCCAAGTACTAAGAGAAAAAAACTGCCATCCCAGAATATTTTATCCTGCAAAGCTCTCATTTGTGAAATGAGGAACAACTTACCATTTTATTTCTTTTAGTATTTTTTGTTCTACTTAATACCATTGGTTGAACTCTTTAATTAACACACAATTATCCTTAAGTGTTTAAATTTAACTGAAATGTGATCCCTGTTAAATATAAAAGTGGGAATAAGAGAGGGAGGAGATGTACAGTTCGGCACATGCTCAATCAGACTTACCCCTAATGGTAGAGTTAGAAGAGTGCCAGGGGATTCCAATACAATTCCATCAAGGTGGCACATACCAATGTCATCTCACTAGTCAAAGTGATCAGTTTCTGTTTATAATTGATTATAAAGGTAGGATTAAGATTCAAAGGGATCACATAAACAAGACAAATGTCTGCTAATACTAACTGATAGAATTAAAAAGGAGAGAACAATCCAACATGGGAAGTGGGATACGGAGCAGATTCATAGACTGGCAGATGTCCTAAACAGCACTCTGGCCTCAGAAGAATCAGCCCTTAAAGCATTCAGATCTAGCTAAAAAGCCCATGAGAGGCTGGTGCCATGGCTCAGTAGGCTAATCCTCCCCTGCAGCACTGGCACACCAGGTTCTAGTCCCGGTCAGGGTGCCGGATTCTGTCCCGGTTGCTCCTCTTCCAGTCCAGCTCTCTGAAGTGGCCCGGGAGTGCAGTGGAGGATGGCCCAAGTGCTTGGGCCCTGCACCCACATGGGAGACCAGGAGAAGCACCTGGCTCCTGGCTTCAGATCAGCACAGTGCCGCAGTGGCCATTTGAGGGTGAACCAATGGAAAAGGAAGACCTTTCTCTCTCTCTCTCTCACTGTCCACTCTGCCTGTAAAAAAAGAAACAAACAAACAAATAAACAAACAAACCTAATTGAAAGATCTCTGTGAGTGAGATCATGAAAGGGCCATCAAAAAAGGAGGTACCTTTCTCTGAAGGGAGGAGAGAACTTCCACTTTGACTATGGCCTTGTCTAAATAAGGTCAGAGTTGGCGAACTCAAGAGGCTTCCATAGCCTTGGCAGCTCAAGACAAAAGCCTCAGGTGATTACTGATTCATAAATAAGAGTGTCAATTGTTACATCCACAACAGGAGTCACTGTGCACTTACTCACCATGTAGGATCTCTGTCCTTAATGTGTTGTACTATGTGAATTAATAGTATAACTAGTACTCAAACAGTACTTTACACTTTGTGTTTCTGTGTGGGTACAAACTGTTGAAATCTTTACTTAGTATATACTAAATTGATCTTCTGTATATAAAGATAGTTGAAAATGAATCTTGATGTGAATGTGATGGGAGAGGGAGTGGGAGATGGGATGGTTGCAGGCAGGAAGGAGGTTATGGCGGGGGGAAAGCCACTATAATCCAAAATTGTACTCTGAAAATTTATATTTATTAAATAAAAGTTTAAAAAACCATATAATTGAAAAAAATAGTATGAAGAAAAAAATAGTCTTCAACAGTTTAGACAAGGGCTATAAACAATCATCAATTCTCAAAATGTCAATTCACTCGTATACACTACAATTTTTGGTACTCTATTAGTTATCAAAGATCAGGGGAAACATTTTTTTTTTTTTGCTTGTTGGGACTAGCTAATTTCACTAAGTATAATAGTTTCCAGTTGCATCCATTTTGTTCCAAAAGACAGGATTTCATTCTTCTTTACAGCTAGTAAAACTGTACCTCATATATACCTCATATATACCACAGTTTCTTCATCCAGTCATCAGATGGTGGACATCTGGGTTGGCTATTGTGAACTGAGCTGCAATAAACATGGGTGTATATGTAATTATCTTATATGCTGATTTTACTTCCTATGGATAAATTTCCAGGAGTGGGATTGCTGGGTCATATGGTAGATATACTTTTGGCTGTTTGAAGTATCTCCATGCGGTCTTTCACAATGGCTGTATTAGTTTACATTCCCACCAATAATGTAAGTTTATATATGTAAATGGCAATAATAAGAAACAGAAAATATCTGAAATTAGTAACATATCCATACACCTTAAAACACTACAAAAACAACAGCAAATGAAACATGAAATAAGCATGGTAAGGAACTGAAATTAGAAATTAAGAAGTATAAAGATTGAAAGGGAATAAACAAAATCATCTGTTTTGCAGATGACATGATCATATATGCAAAACAACTGCAAGAACTGAGAAACAAAACAACTTTGGCATGGTTGTAAGAAACAAGTTTAACAAAGCCAATTTCTTTCATATATACCAGCAATTACCAAGTGAAATCTAAAATTTAAAGTACAATAATACTCATGTTAGCACTCTAAAAATTAAATGCTTAGGTTAAATCTAACAAAACAATATTATATAAGGAGAAACTTAGATCTACATTGTTTACATAGTAAAGTAAGGTCTTTGTAAGGAAAACAACAAAACTTTAATGAACAAAATCCAAGTGGAGCTAAATAAATGGAGAAATATTCCGTGTTTATGGATAAAACTCAATATCATCAGGCTATTAGTTCTTCCCAATTTGATCTATAGATACAAGACATTTCCAATCAAAATCCCAGAAAATAATTTCTGAATATTGACAACTTGTTCTGAAAGTTTATAGAGAGGGGCAACACATCCAAAATAATCAATACAACATTTCAGGAAAAGAAGAGTTGAATAGACACCACTCAATGTCAAGACATACTATACATTTATAATAACCATGGAATTGTGGCATTGGTGGAAGAATAGACACAACAAAGGAATGTCATAGGCAGCTTAGAAATAGACCCACATCAG
This sequence comes from Oryctolagus cuniculus, assembly GCF_051225735.1. NCBI lineage: Eukaryota > Metazoa > Chordata > Mammalia > Lagomorpha > Leporidae > Oryctolagus > Oryctolagus cuniculus. The sequence goes on along the minus strand of NC_142869.1, from coordinate 123,377,404 downwards.
TGTGGCCAATTGACATGACAAAGAAGCAAAAGCATTACAGTGGGGCAAAGATCATCATCAAAGTCATGAGTTTCCACAAAAGACACTACAGGCATAATCCACCAAAGGACTAGCTGATAAACTGGATTTCATCTGGTGAACAAGGGCAGGCATGTGTAGAATTCTGTAGATCCACACTGTGTGCCACGGGCTCTAGCTGCTTATTTTTTATCTAGATGGACATTTAGTTCTCATTTCACTATCCGTTTTGTTCTTCTAATTTCATAAACAGGTGCAGATTTTTATCCCAGTTTCATTCACTTCTAGACTGTATTTCTTGAACTCGGCTTAGCTTTTGGGTCATCTGGTGTAGAAGTCCTTGGGCAGTTCAGCTGAGACCCAGTTTCCCAGGGTGGTGTCATGATCTTCTCCCACCATCCTGTCACCATTGTTGGAAAGCCTGCCCAGGTGTGGCCTGTCCTGAAAGCATACTGTTAGCTGATTCCTGAGAGTGGCATGCTGGTCACTTTGCTCCTGTGTGCTTAGTCTTGTGACAGTAGGCAGTGAGCACAACAGAAGATGATGAAGAGATTAAATACTTAACTTTTTACAGATTGTGTACCATGGCTGAGATACTGTTCAGTTACCTCATTAGCTAAAGAACTGTTTCTCAACTAATAGGTACCATTGCTGAACTTTCAAATGAGAAAACTGATACTTGGAAAGATCATGTGACTCACCCTGATCACAGCTGCAGAGGGTGAATTCTACCTGTTTTTGCACAACTTACACTAAGTGCTTCAAAATAATTCAGGAGGCTTTTTTAGCAGCTAGAGATTGGATATTAACCAAATCAGCCACAAGTTCTTATTTTTAAGAGACTAAAGATTATACAATTTCCAAATAGAAAATCCTTGTAAATTAATCATTTGCCATGTGATGGTTTAAGAATGATCTATCGGCTGGTGCTGCGGCTCACTAGGCTAACCCTCCGCCTGCAGTGCCGGCACACCGGGTTCTAGTCCCAGTCGGGGCACCGGATTCTGTCCCGGTTGCTCCTCTTCCAGTCCAGCTCTCTGCTATGGCCCGGGAGTGCAGTGGACGATGGCCCAAGTGCTTGGGCCTTGCACCCGCATGGGAGACCAGGAACTGGCTCCTGGCTCCCGGCTTCAGATCAGCACTGGCCACAGCGCGCCGGCTGCAGCGGCCATTGGAGGGTGAACCAACGGAAAAGGAAGACCTTTCTCTCTGTCTCTCTCTCTCTCACTGTCCACTCTGCCTGTCAAAAAAAAAAAAAAAAGGAATGATTTATCAGTCTTACACACACACACACACACACACATATTCAAGAAAACTTTCTTGGAAAGCAATAGAAGAGACTTAGCATACTTCAGAGACAAGGCAGCATTTATCATAAGCACGTTGGGCTGAATATTATATGCCTCAGGTGCTGTAACAAAACACAGTGGCTGCAGACCCAGGAATCTTAACTGCTTGAAATGCTCCATAATTTTTGTAAACTGCCTTTCCCATCATGTTTTAGTGTGGTTGTGAAATAGATTTCATAATTTAAAAATAAGGCATGCAGTATATGGTGCCATATTGTGAACGTGGACATGACATTCATGGCAACCAATCAGGCTTTAAGCAGTGTGCAGAGTTCCAAAGTTAGTATCCCTGCAAGTGCTGAAAACTTGACTTTGAGTTTAAATGTACAGGGAACAACTAGGCCTCCAGTGCGCTAACTCTTGTACCATACGACTGTTAATTTGCAAAGTGGCTGTCTAAAAAGTAAACTATCAAAATTACGTGGTAAAAAGTGAAGACAGGAAAGCACAAGATTTCAATCAAAATAACGTGGAAGGTGGTGTTCTTTTGCAAATGGGTCTGGGAAACTTTGGCTGCATGTCAGGATCAAGCTCACATTCTTGTGGTTCTGATTTTCCCCCTCTGGCTAACTGACATGATCACTCTTTACTGTGAATCACTGCCTTCGGAATAATCAATCCCTATTGTCTCCTTTGTAATTCTTGCCTGGACTTTCCCTGCTGTTTGGGATGCCCATTCATCTTTCCAAAACATATTATAATAGGGTGAATAATGTCATTATTAGGGCCTTGTTATATCACTTCTCTATGTTTCTTTTATTTATTTGACAGAGTTAGACAGTGAGGGAGAGAGACAGAGAGAAAGGTCTTCCTTCTGTTGGTTCACCCCCTAAATGGCCGCCATGGCCAGAGCTATGCCGTTCTGAAGCCAGGAGCCAGGTGCTTCCTCCTGGTCTCCCATGTGGGTGCAGGGGCCCAAGCACCTGGGCCATCCTTCACTGCCCTCCTGGGCCACAGCAGAGAGCTGGACTGGAAGAGGAGCAGCCAGGACTAGAACCCAGCACCCATATGGAATGCCGGCACTGCAGGTGGAGGATTAACCAAGTGAGCCATGGCGCCAGCCCAGCCTCTCTATGTTTCTAAAACCATCCATCTGTGCACTTGTAACCATGACTTCCTGAAATACAAGTTTATTGATCCCCATTTTACATAAACAGAGCTTAGTCTTACACACACACACACACATACACCTTTTAGTAAACTATCTTTGGAAACCATACATAGAGCATAATGCTTTATTTGGCGATGTCAAAAGTAAAACTGTCCTTTATTTCCATTGTTTAAATTTAGTTCCCACATACAAGGGATACGTGATATAAGTTTTTGTGGGTCCAGCTTATTTGACTCAACAGTATTGCTGCAAATACAGTTTTGCCAAACTTTGTTTTATATCTTTTCCACACCGATGGTTAAAAAAATGACATATTACTAACTTTTAATGATCTGTAATCATTTTAAAATTCACAGTATATGATTGAAATGGTCATGTTTTCATTTCACTATTGTTTATAGCCCTTGCCTATATTCTCACTGAAGTAGGCTCTCTTTGCATTTTATTTGTTGAACTCTTTATACAGGGGACTGTTAAGCCCTCAACTATAATATAAACAAAAAATATTTTGTCTCTGCTGCTGGTTTGTGTCACAGCTGCTCCTCTTCCAATCCAGCTCTCTGCTTAAGGCCTGGGAAAGCAGTAGAGGATGGCCCAAGTGCTTGGGCCCCTGCACCCACATGGGAGATCTGGAGGAAGTTCCTGGCTCCTGGCTCCTGGCTTCAGATAGGCCTAGCTCTAGCCATTGTGGTCATTTGGAGAGTGAGCCTGAGGATAGAAGACCTTTCTCTCTGTCTCTCCATCTCTCCATCTGTAACTGTACCTCTCAAATAAATAAATAAAATCATTAAAAATGTCATCTCAAAAACTAAAACAAGAAAGAGGGCCGGCGCCGCAGCTCACTAGGCTAATCCTCCTCCTTGCAGCGCCAGCACACCAGGTTCTAGTCCCAGTCCGGCACCGGATTCTGTCCCGGTTGCCCCTCTTCCAGGCCAGCTCTCTGCTATGGCCCGGGAGTGCAGTGGAGGATGGCCCAAGTGCTTGGACCCTGCACCTGCATGGGAGACCAGGAGAAGCACCTGGCTCCTGGCTTCGGATCAGCGCGGTACGCTGGCCACAGCGGCCATTGAAGGGTGAACCAAAGGTAAAGGAAGACCTTTCTCTCTATCTCTCTCTCACTGTCCACTCTGCCTGTCAAAAAAAAAAAAAAAAAAAAAAAAAAAAAAAAAAAAAGAGAGAGAGAGAGAGAGGAGGAAAGTATCATTTTAAGAATTGTATCTGGGGACTGGTGCTGTGGTGTAGTAGGTTAAATCTTACCCTGCAGCGCCTGCATCCCATATGGGCACCGGTTTGAGTCCCACCTGCTCCTGTTCCAATCCAGTTCTCTGATAATGACCTGGGAAAGCAATAGATGATGGTCCTAGTGCTTAGGGCCCTGCACCCACATGGGAGACCCTGAAGAAGTTCCTGGCTCCTGGCTTCAGATTGACTCTGCTCCAATTATTGTGGCCATTTGGGGAGTGAACCTCTGGATGAAAAATGTCTCTCTCTGTCTCTTTCTCTTTCTGTAACTTTGCCTCTCAAATAAATAATTTTAAAAATGAATTTTATTTATGAACTACATTGAATCTGTTCTCTTTGTATTATCATCACAGTAATGTGGGAAAATAAACCATTAAAAAGCAAAACTGGCCAGCACCGCGGCTCACTAGGCTAATCGTCCGCTTGTGGTGCAGGCACACAGGGTTCTAGTCCCGGTCAGGACGCCAGATTCTGTCCTGGTTGCTCCTCTTCCAGTCTAGCTCTCTGCTCTGGCCTGGGAGTGCAGTGGAGGATGGCCCAGGCCCTTGGGTCCTGCACCCGCATGGGAAACCAGGAGGAAGCAGCTGGCTCCTGGCTTCGAATCGGCGCAGTGTGCCAGCCGTAACGCATGCACTGTAATGGTCATTTGGGGGTGAACCAATGGAAAAAGGAAGACCTTTCTCTCTGTCTCTCTCACTGTATAAGTCTGCCTATCAAAAAAAAAAAAAAAAAAGCAAAACTAAAATGTGGCAATTACAAAGCACCTATAATTGAAAAGATATTGTAATTTGGTAAGTAAACATCCCTCTTCTGTCATTGTCAATGAGACAGATTTTCAGAAGGGGGCTGGCTGGAAGGTGTAAGTAGGCTTGATGTACCGTACTATTTAACTGCACACTTCACAGCTGAAATGCAACCCACCCCCACCACCACCAAGGAAGCACACATCAGATAGTGGTCTCTCTGTATACCCATGAGACTATGCAGACAGAAGCAGAGAGGAACCATATCATACACGATGACCAAGAAACTGCTGACTAAATCAGAAACAAAGCAGTGCCGTTGGAGTCCTGGGTTTCAAAGAATTTAAAAAAAGGAATGATTTGCTAAGAAGGCCCTCACCAGTCATCAACTGCAGTGTGCATCAGAGGTTTGAAAAAGACTTTGTATTTCAGTTGGGCTCTTTGGGCTTACAGTTACCTGATTTCAGTGGACCATTCCTTGTGGTGCACCCTGTTTTTGTTATTAGGGGATCTCAGAGATTCACAGCCTCAAAGCCTCTAAAAACAAATGTATTTTCTCCCTCACATTTTCTCATCCAACTAATCATTCAGTAAGGTATTAGTACAGCGCACTCTTTGGCACAGGGGTTGAAAATTTCATTTTGACTTGACCCTTGATGTCCAAAAGTAATTACAGAAATCTATGACACTATCTTGAAAATAATTCTAAGATCCATTTTTTTTTCCTTTTTACTAACATTATCACCTTGCTCACCAATGATCCAATGATAAATTTCTCCTAAATATTGACAATGTTGAGAGAATGGGGGGTGGTTTGGACAGATGTAAGTTATATGTTGACTGCTGATACCAAACATCATCTCACTAAGAGTATAAGCATCAGAGGAAGGTGTTAGTACCTAGTTTTAGTTGGTGTTACACATATTGTTTCATTTAGAACCTTGCAGGTACAGTCCCTGAAAAAAATTATAAAAACATGTATTTGTTGTTCTTTGGTTAGTTGAGAACAGCCATCATGAATACAAAATAAATGTGCATTACTTTCGGCCGGCGCCGAGGCTCACTAGGCTAATCCTCCGCCTTGCGTCGCCGGCACACTGGGTTCTAGTCCCGGTCGGGGCGCTGGATTCTGTCCCGGTTGCCCCTCTTCCAGGCCAGCCCTCTGCTGTGGCCAGGGAGTGCAGTGGAGGATGGCCCAGGTGCTTGGGCCCTGCACCCCATGGGAGACCAGGAAAAGCACCTGGCTCCTGGCTCCTGCCATCGGATCAGCGCGGTGCGCCAGCCGCAGCGCGCTGGCCGCGGCGGCCATTGGAGGGTGAACCAATGGCAAAGGAAGACCTTTCTCTCTGTCTCTCTCTCTCACTGTCCACTCTGCCTGTCAAAAAAATAAATAAATAAAAATAAATAAAAAAAATGTGCATTACTTTCAAGAAGAATCAGTGTTCTTGATGTCCTTGAACAAACAGGTGTGAAAAAAAATGTGGGGAGTATCCAGATTTTAAATGGCATCATTCTGAAAGGGTGGAAAACAAATTCTACCACAAGAAAGTATGGCTTTAAGTGGTCACTTGTTCACTGAAGTTGTTATTACACTTGAAACAAAAATCTGCAATCTGCCTGGATTCTTTTAATAAACAAGTTATTTTACAAAACTGTAAATTACATTGCAATAGTGAGAAAATAGGATCAGCCATGCTGAAATGATCCAGCTGTTTTGGATTTTGTCATTTCAAAATGCTTTGTTTCTTTCCCTCCCCACCTATATTTGTATTTGTTTAAGTAGAGTTCATTGGGTTGCTGATTGAAAGAACAAATTCCAATACTTTCAACCCTGTGATTATGCAGCTTTTGTGTTGAGTTCTATTTCGTTGTCAAGCTAGGCAAGACTTTTTGTGTTGAGCTGTCTTTGCGCTTGCAGATTTAGAAGGGATAACACAGATTTCATCAGTCTGAAAAAATGTCAAGGGTATTATATCCCAGGGCTCATCAAGCCCCTACGATGTAGCATACCTTAACTCCTAATATATGTTTGTGCTACACTTCTTCAATTGTTTTCCTCTAAAATGTTTGCATCTCTTTTTTCTAACACAGCTATGTAATGGCTTTAACATTTGTATAATTTTTCCAATATGTTGATGTGGGATGAAGAGGATTAATTCATTCTGCTTGTCAGAAAGGACAAAAGAAGATCAACAGTGACTATTTGCAAGCAGAATTCTTGGAATTACCAAATTTAAAGCAGTTTGTTCATAAATCAGAAGGGTGTTCAAGAGAGTAAATAGGTAATAGAGGGATATTTGGGGGCCAGGGCAAGGTCTAGCTAAGTGTTGAGTGGGAATCAAAGCCAGAGGAGAAGATGATGGAAAAGTAGAAATTAGAGGGAAAAATTATAGAAAATCGTGAAGTAGCTGTAAGAAAAGTGAGCCACCTCAGGAGAGCTGTATACACATGGAACTTCCAGCATTATCCTGCATTTGTCATACTTTGGAGACACATTGTTCAGAAACTAATAGAATCACAGAGGTGAGGGACGGATGCCCAGATGCTTTCTGTGTTAAGATAAAGTCAGGATCTGATAATCACCTCAGTGTCTGTACAATACTTGTCTCACTTTCACTAAGCAAAACAGCCCCTGCCCAGTCTTTGCATATTGGCTCTGCATACTGGAAGGATGCATACTATGGCCATCTGTGGAGTGAACCAGCAGATGGAAGACCTCTACCTCTCTGTATCTCTGACTTTCAAATAAATAAATAAATCTTTGGAAAAAAAAGTCACTCTGCTTACATGAATTACTTTTGTAAGTATATGAGATCTTAGAAACTAATGGTTATCTTCCAAATTGACAACATTTAGATTTGGCAGGCTCCAGCTTTTGTTTGGAGCAAAAATAATTGATAACAGACCAGATGGTCAATAAGTGGAGTAGAGTTGAAGAGGCAAGAGGAATAGAGCAAAGGAAGAAGAATTGGAACTTAGGGAGGGAGGCTATGGTAGGAAGAATCACTATGTTCCTAAAATTGTATTTACAAAATGCATGAAGTTTGTATTCCTTACATAAAGGGTTTCTAGGGGAAAAAAAAGAATTTGAACGTAGCATTTTTTTCAGGAATTTCAAAAAGAATGCAGGGGTAGAATTGCCCATGCTGCTGATTCAGAAAGTGAGTATAAATTGCTTCAGCCATGGATGTTCTTACTACATAGAGAGATTATGAAGTTTAATAGAAAATGTCTTAACCTCAACATAAATTAAAATTAATTATGATATCTGTAACGGTGCATGATAGACTGAGATCCATTCATTGAAAATGATAAGTTTGTGGAAACTATCCTGTGAAACCTGCAATAGAGAAGATAAGCCTGTGTCTCCTCCATTCATTGACACATTCATTCACTCAATAAATATCCACTGAGTTCCTGCTGTGATTCAGGCCCTGTGCATAGCATATGGCAATTAATGGGTTCTCTGCTGACCCTATGCATCTTCTTAACGCATAAGAAGAGAGAGTAGCATTTTAATTAGCCAGACAGCTCCCTGTAAGTTACAACTATGTGTGAAATGAAGGACAGGTACACCATGAAATGAGAATATGTAGAAAAGGAGACTTCTCTCAAGTGTAAGATTAAGGAAATATTGCCTGAGAAGGTAATGTTTGAGTGTATGTTGAGGTAATGATTGAGAAGGAGAAGAATAATAAATGCAATAAGTGATAGGGCAATGGTTTGGGGTTGAGAATGATATAATCTAAAGCCCTGAGATAGAAAATAAAGCACCATGTTGAAATATAGTGAAATCCAGAGTATTTGGATCAAAGATGATAGGGGCCTAGAGGTTGCTCCACCTGAGGCCCCCATTCTCAATGAGTTGCATGATTCATTAGCATCTACAGTTAAGAATCTTAAATTGTCTTAAGGAAGTCATTAATGAACATTTAAAAATACATTTACTTATTTATTCTTATTTCTTTATTTATATATTTGAAAGGCAGAGTCACAGAAAGAGAATGAGAGGCAAAAAGAAAGAGATCTTCCTTTCTGCTGGTTCACTCCTCAAATGGACGCAACAGCCAGGTGTGGGCCAGGAGAAGCAAGGGCCTGGAAATCCATCCAGCTATCCCACATGGGTGGCAGAGCCTAACAACTTGGGCCATCTTCTACTGCTTTCCCAAGTGCATTAGCAGGGAGCTGGATTGGAAGCAGAGCAGCCTAGACTCAAATTGGTGCTCATATGAAATGCTCACATCTCAGGCAGCTGCTTAACATGCTGTGCACAACAACCAGCCCCAGGTGAATGAATTTTTTTAAGAATTATTTATTTATTTGAAAGGCAGAGTTACAGAGAGAGGAAGGCTGTTTCAACCCCAGATGGCCACAACCAAGCCAAAGCCAGGAGCCTGGAACTCTCATCAGGTCTCTCCTATGGGTGATGGGGGCCCAAGTACTTGGGTCATATACCTCCTGCTTTCCAAGGGACACTAAGAAGGAGCTAGATCAGATGTGAAGAAGAGCCATGGGGCCTCAAACTGCCGCCCATAAGGGATAACCATGCTGTGAGTGGTATCTTAATTCATTATACCACAACCCTGGCCCTAAGTGAATGAACTTTAAACTGGGGAGGAAGATAAATATGAAGATAGAAATGGACATATAATAATGAGATATAATACTGGCAACCAGATAAAATGTGGATTTGATGTGATGAAGTGTTATATAGGAAGTGAAGACAAGAGGACACTGCCTCAGTCTAGGTGAAAACAATTGCATAGGCTGAAAAAAGAGAGTTAAGTGGCAAAAAGGTGGATGGAGTGGCAAGATCTATAAGAGCTAAGATGAAGACCTGCTGGTGGAATGGAAATGGAAACCGAAAAGAGGAGGTGTTAATTCATTCTAAGATTTGTATGTTTCATTATGGGTTAGATAATATTGATGTTGCAAATTATTTCAATAGGGACATTAGAAAAATCCTTGTTTTTAATAGGTTTTAATGTTTTATAATTCATTTCCTTTTTTCTTCTAAAACTAAGATAATTACACCTTCAGTTTTTGGTCATTTTTAAAAATAAATTGTAATTCCAAAATGTTTTCAAATTTTTAAGATAAAAGCTGTGAAGTAGTAAAGTAGTATAATGAGTTCCTGAATAACCATAGATGGCTTCCCCTACTATTAACATCCTATATTTGTTTGCCATCACAAAGCACACCAAACACTGGAATAAGGGAAAGGGTTTATTGGGGAAAACTCAGCAGACTGGAGGGGAGGGATGAAGAAGGATAAGAGAGAGAAAGAGAGTATAAGAGAGAGAGACAGACAGACAGAAAGGAGAGAGAAGAGAGATGAGAGGAGGAGAGGAGCCAAGAGAGCAGGAGAGAAGAGCCAAGAGAGGAGACCGAGCAGGAGAGAACAGAGCAGGAGAGAAGAGCCAAGAGAACCAAGTGTTCAGGAACAGGTCCTTTTAAAACTTTGCCGGAGGATGGGCAGGGAAGCAGGAGCAGCGAATCCCATTAGGATGGGGGTGGAGTTTGACAACAGTGGTTGGGCCACATGGCTACCTGGCTTCCAGCAATGGGCGCAAGGGCTAGAGCCTAGGATATAAATCAGGGTGTAGATGGCGCCATAGATAAAACTGCGCCAGTTTCCTAACAATATTAATGTGATATATTTACCATATTAATAAACCACACCCAAAATCTCACGCTAGCTTTATGTATATATATATATGTCATCTTTAACAAATTTGTCATCTTTAATGCATGCTAGCTTTATATATATATAAAATATATATGTAATATATAAAATATATAAAATGTAAATATATGTATATATTTGTCATTTTTAATGAACCACCACATTTCCCAGCACATTAGATATAAAGAGTTGTTGATTATGGCAACTTCCACTTCTGGTGCCTATAAAGTCTTCTATGAACTCCCTGTCTCTCTCTTTTTTTTTAAAAAAAAGATTTATTTATTTATTTGAAAGGCAGAGGCAGGGCGGGGTGTTCTTCTATCTGCTGGTTCACTCTCCAGATGGCCATGATGGGTGGAGCTGGGCTGATTCAAAGCCAGAAGCCAAAAGCCAGAAGCCAGGAGCCAGGAACTTCTGGGTCTCCCATGTGGGTGCAGGGGCCCAAGGACTTGGGCCACCCTCTACTGCTTTTCCAGGCCATAGCAGAGAGCTGGATGGGAAGTGGAGCAGCCGGGTCTCAAACCGGAACCCATATGGGATATCAGCACTGTAGGTGGCAGCTTTATCCACTATGCCATGGTGCCAGCACCCCTCCCTGTGTCTTTTCTCCCACTTTATAGGTTTGAAAACCTCAGACACCCAAAGCACAGAGGCCTACATTGGTACAAGGCAGAATTCATAAGACACCACTTACAGAATAGCTGTTCAATGCCTATCAAATTTCATTTGAGCTACAAATCTACATTATAATGTTAAGTGATTGAGAAATGCAAGTGCACTTGTCACCTCATTGTAGACTTGAAAAAGCCTTCAAGATATCCTTTCCATACACTCACAGAATGTGCCTTTAAATAAAGATGTTAAGTCTGAAATGGTATCGGGGAATTGTCAGTATGTTGATGATAATTAAAACTATGAGTCCACATGGAATTTTCTGGTAAGTCAATATAAAGTAGAAAGACAGGAAAGTGTGTTAATACCACTGAAAACTACTGAGAAGGCAAATGAGATGCCATCTAAAAAGTATGCCTTGCATTTAAGGGCAAGGAGGCAATTGATCTTGAGAAAAATATTCCTACATGGTTATTTTGAGAAGCAGATCAAAGTTAAGGAATGGAAAGTGATCAAACTGAAACAATACTGGAATTGCTCAAGAATTTTGACTTTGGAAATGAAGAGAGAGTGCATTCTCTTTTCATATGGGAAATAACTATGTAGGCTTTAATATTGAAGATTTATTTAAAGTGGATTTAAAAACCTGCAATAGGTGGTCAATACTTAAGGGTTCTGAGGAGATTGGGAGTTGTGAGATGCAAAGGACTTACAGCAGAATTGATCATGGCTAAGCAGAGGGGAGCTCCCACACTGCACTCATAAGAAAGAGGAGAGTTAGTCAGCAGGCTAGTTAGCAGAAAATGGAGGATGCACCTTCTCTCCTGTCTGTGCTATGGAAAGTATGAGCATTTGACATGCGCTGGTAGAAGTTAGGGAGAAAATCTTGAGGACCCTGGAGGAAGCAGAGAAGTGACAAAGTGCCTGGAGAAACATGGCTTGAAGTATTCAGGGCAATAAAAATGCTTCCATAATTTCAACTAGAAATTTCCTTCTTCAGGATTAATTCCAGGGAAACAATAGATATATACGACACTTCATTCAGAGTTATATTTTTAGTACAGTGTTATATATGATTAGGAAAAAAAGGAAACTATCAAAATAGTGGAGAAGAAAAAGGTGATTCAATGAATTATAGAATAAATTTGAAGTATGGACCAATACACATTCATTAAAATGTATAAGAATGCTTAAAACACAGAAAAAATGTGCTTTATTATCTTAAATGAAAGTTCAGTATTAAAATTTGCATGAATGGGAACTATGAGACTGAAATGTAATTACCAAAGTCTTTAACAGTGACTGTATCTTGGCAATGAGATAATGGATATTTGTTTTGCATACATTGTATAGTTAACATATTACAGTGAACAGACACTATATAAGTCATAAAAATCTACTTCAAGAGATGATGATGAGGTACAATGGGTTAAGCTGCCACCTATGACACCAGCATTCCCTATGAGTGTTGATTTGAGTCACAGTTGACCCACTTTTGATCCAGCTCTCTGCTAATAAGCCTGGGAAAGCAATAGAATATAGGCCAAGTGGTTGGAGATCCTGCCTCCCTACTTTGGCCTGGCCCAGATCTAACTGTTGCAGCCATCTGGGGAGTAAACCAAGGGTTGGAAGATCTCTTTCTCTCTGTTCCTGTCTCTGTGAAACTCTGCCTTTCAAACAATAAATATTTTTTTTTTTTAAATCTAACTCATTGGTCAACTTCTCCCTTGGAATGCCTCCTCCTGTCTGTTGCAACATGAGACTTCTCAATTCAACAAATATTGCTTTACACACATGCACACATACACACACAGACACAAAGTCTACCTCATATGACTTTTAATTCTCATTTTTAACATTTTTGGTTGTTTATTTGAGAAGCAGAGAGATAAAGAGACACAGGAGCTCCTGTCCGGCTGGTTCTAATGCCCACAATGATCAAAGTTAAGAGATAAATCTCACTTCAAGTCTCCTGTGTGAACGGCAGGACTCTGACTACTTCATCGGCATTATTTCCCAGATCTCCATTAACAGGAAGCTGGAGTCAAGAGCTGGAGCTGGAAGACAAACTAATATACTCCAATGCAGAACACCAGACTCTTAAAAGCTAGGCCATACACACACCACTAATTTTTCCCTTTAACATTAATTCAGGCTTTCATAAAAGAAGCAAGAATGCTACAAAGAACTTTTTTTTTACTATTCACTAGGATTCATTAAAATGCCAACAATTCACTATTTTCTTTTTTCTATACATACATGCATTTTTCTGAATGAAATTCCCTTTATCCCAAAGAACTTTATGCTTTCTAAAACTATGTAAATAGTGCATATACTCTTCAAAGTTTCACACATCAGAATGATCCACTCTTGATTCTTCACTTAAACACTGATTACTACAAAGGTGGCCAAATGGTGATCTTGTATAATCATTATTCCTTCTCTATTCATCTCTATACTATAACAAAGAGCTTTATTATCTAACATATTTGTATATGTGTGCATTTATATGTCTGTATATCTGTGTGGACTCATGAGTTCTGGTTTTACTTGGTGGATTATAATCCATTAACATCATTTTTCTTGCTGATCAGTTGGTTTCCTATTTGACCAGTAAAATTTTTCTAAATTGTTTTTTCCTTCTGAGTTTTCACAATTCTCTTCAAGCTGCCTTTAACTTTGTGAAGTGAGAAGATACACCACCATTTCCCAATCAGAGCAATGGCTTCTTTCAGTGAACAATGACTAAAATTTGGGTGCCACATTAATATGGGGATGTCACTGTTCCTAGACCCTCCAGGTTCTTTAAAGAACTAGGAAATCCATCATCTATCTATCACATTTATTTTAAAGATTTATTTATTTTACTTGAAAGTCACAGTTACACAGAGAGAGAAGGAGAGGCAGAGAGAGAGGTCAGTCTTCCATTTGCTGGTTCATTCCCCAGTTGGCCGTAAGGGCCAGAGCTGGGCCGATCTGAAGCCAGGAGCCAGGAGCTTCTTTCCAGTCTCCCATGCGGGTACAGGGGCCCAAGGACTTGGGCCATCTTCTACCGCTTTCCCAGGCCATAGCAGAGAGCTGGATCGGAAGTAGAGCTGCTGGGTCTCAAACCGGCACCCATATAGGATGCCGGCACTGCAGGCAGCAGCTTTGCCCGCTATGCCACAGCACCATCCCCTCTATTACATTTATTTTAAAAACTTTGAAGTCATACTGATATCTGAAATTCCAGTCCAACATCAAAGGATTTGATTTTACCTTATCTGTTTTCATAAATACAACTTTTTTTTTTTTCTGACAAGGAAAATGGGGTTTGATTCTTAACTTAAGGGGAAGAACACTGGGACCTAAATTCTGCTCTTGTAACTTAGCAGAGACTAGAGCTCAAATCATTTTCAATTCACTCCCCAAGGATCACATCTTTTTCTGCTTTGCAATGTCTGTGAGTTCCTCAGGCATTTGAAACATGGCTGTCGCTGTTTCTTTATAAAATTTTACCTACTTTATTACTTGTGTGAAAGGGACAGAGAACAAGAGAGAGAGAGATTTCCCATCCACCGTTTTACTCCCTCACTCAGTGAAGGTGGACAAGGCAGAAGCTGTCATCTTGGGAACTCAATCCAGTTGCCCTACATACATATTAGGGACCCATGTACTTGAGTTGTTACCCTCCACCCTCCAGGGTGCATGTTAGTGAGAAATTGGAATTGTCGATGAAACAGGAAATCAAATCCAGAACTTCTGATATGGGATGCAGGTATCCCAAGTGGGATGTTAACTGCTATGCCCAGCTCCCGCTGCTACAAATAATATATCTATTCATGGGAAATATATGTATATTACAATAATTTTGTAGTAGAGAATTCTAGAAGAGTGTTAGAAAGACAGTCCTTAGAATTAGGCTTTCACTAAAAGCAAAAACTTCTCAGTTTATTAATAAAATTATGTGGGCAAAGTCAAGGGGAAATGGTAGCCCAGATATCTTTTTTAAACTTTTAGCTTAGAATAAGTTTTTTAAAAATATTTATTTAGTTATTTGAAAGGCAGAGTTACAGAGAAGCAGAGGCAGAGAAGGAGCAAGAGCAAGAGCAAGAGCGAGAGAGAAAGTCTTCCTTCTGCTGGTTCACTCCCCAAATGGCTGCAAAGGCTGAAGCTGGGCTGATCAGAAGCCAGGAGCTTCCTCTGAGTCTCCCACGTGGGTGCAGGTGCCCAAGCACTTGGGCCATCCTCTAGTGCTGTCCCAGGCCGTAGCAGAGAGCTCCATTGAAAGTGGAGCAGGGTTGGCCGGCGCCGCGGCTCAGTAGGCTAATCCTCCACCTTGCGGCGCCGGCACACCGGGTTCTAGTCCCGGTCAGGGCGCTGGATTCTGTCCCAGTTGCCCCTCTTCCAGGCCAGCTCTCTGCTGTGGCCCGGGAGTGCAGTGGAGGATGGCCCAAGTGTTTGGGCCCTGCACCCCATGGGAGACCAGGAGAAGCACCTGGCTCCTGGCTTCGGATCAGCGCAACGCGCCGGCCGCAGTGCGCTGGCCGCAGTGGCCATTGGAGGGTGAACCAACGGCAAAAGGAAGACCTTTCTCTCTGTCTCTCTCTCTCACTGTCCACTCTGCCTATCAAAAAAAAAAAAAAAAAAAAAAAGAAAGTGGAGCAGGGCCGGCACCGTGGCTAACTTGGTTAATCCTCTGCCTGTGGCGCCGGCGTCCCATATGGGTGCCGGGTTCTAGTCCCGGTCGATCCTCTTCCAGTCCAGCTCTCTGCTGTGGCCCCGGAGGGCAGTGGAAGATGGCCCAAGTGCACCCACATGGGAGACCAGGAGGAAGCACTTGGCTCCTGGCTTCGGATCAGCGTAGCTCCGGCCATAGTGGCCATTTGGGAGGTGAACCAACAGAAGGGAGACCTTTCTTTCTGTCTCTCTCTCACTGTCCAACTCTATCTGTCAAATAAAAAAAAAAAAAAAAGCGGAGCAGCCAGGACTTGAAGCAGCGCCCATATGGGATGCCAGCACGAAAAGCAGTGGCTTTACCAGCTATGTGCCACAGTGTGGGCCCCTAGAGTAGTTTTAAATTTCCAAAACAAAAATTGTTCAGTAGTACTAGTAGTTCTCATATACCCACACACAGATTCTCGTATTGTTAATATCTTATTTTAGTATAATTACTTCATCATAATCAATGGACCACACCCAGCTTCTATTTTTTATACCAATTCCTTCTATCCCTTGTGCCCGTCTCAATCTCAAGTAATCAATATAGTTTGTTCAAATTCAGTATGGTTTTTTTTTTAGTTTCCACATATAAAGGAAAACATGTGGTATTTGCCTTTCTGTGTCTGACTTATTTCAACTAACATAATATCCTCTACTTCTAGTTATTTTGCTCCATTCATTTTTGTGGCTGAATAGTATTCCATTGTATACATATACCATATTTTATTCATTCATGTGATGGCAGACAATTTGGTTGATTCCAAGTCTTGGCTATTGTGAACAGCATTGCAATTGATTGAGTGGTGCAAGTACCTCATTGGTGCACTGATTCTATGTTTTTTATGTATGTATGCAGTAGTGAGATTGCTGGATCATTAGCAGTTCTATTTGTAGTTCTTAAGAAAATCTCCACACTGTTTTCCACAGTGACTGTATTAATTTACATTTCCACAAACAGTGTATAAGGGTTGGCCTTTCTCTGCATCCTTGCCAGCATCTACTACTTTCTGTCTTTTTTGTAATAGTCATTGTATAAATGACAAGGATAAGGCAGTATTTCATTGTAGTTTTGATTTGAATGTCACTGATGACTAGTGATATTGAGCATTTGTTCATAAATTTGTCTACCATTTGTGTTTGAGTGTGTGTGTTGTAAGAACTGTCAATTCAGGTATTTTGCCCATTGCTTAAATGCATTGTTTTTTTCTTATTGAGTATTGTGGGTTTCTAATATATTCTGAATATTAATAATTTGTTAGGCAAATAGCTGGCAGTGAACTTTTCCCATTCTGCTGGATGTCACTTTGCTCTGTTGATTGTTTTCTTTGCTGACTAGCACAGGTTTCTGATGTCAATTTATGTTACCTGAGCTAGGCCAAATTGGCTGGGCCAAGCTACACTAAAGTTATTTGTATACTTATTTTTGTCTATTAGACTGATGATATATAGAAATTTCCCAATGCCTTCAGCTTCAATCTGCCCCTCTGTGCCTATCACTGTCACTAATAGTAGTATATTATATCTTTATGTGCCATATTTCCATCTGAAAGTCCTCACATTTCTATCTCCAGTTCAGACCTCACCCCTTAGTTGTAGACTTCCAGAATCTTACTGAATACTCTCTGGAGTTCTCCTGGATAATCAGACTTTTTACCTTCAACGTCGAACCCTGGGTCTTTACTCCTGACTTCATGTTCTCTGTCTCATTGGTGTTCCATCCACCACAGCAACACGAGCCAAAGTATGATCCTGATTATCCTTCCTTTCTTTAGCTTCACATCCAACTAAATAATACTTACTCTTAATTTTGCTTTGTTATATTCCCCAATTCTATCAATTTTTCCATCTCTAGTGGGACATTCTTGTCTTTAATGAAACATTTTTTCTTTTTCACTATAAAACTATTCTGTCTTTTCTCCTAGGGTAAAACTGTGTCCTTTCCAATTGATATTCACATTCATAGACAAGTATATGTCCCTAAAATACAAATGTGCTTAAAATCATATATAGCTTAAATTTCAATTGAGATAAAGATTCTTTTTTTTCCCACAGGTAGAGTGGACAGTGAGAGAGAGAGACAGAGAGAAAGGTCTTCCTTTTGCCGTTGGTTCGCCCTCCAATGGCCGCTGTGTCTGGCGCGCTGCGGCTGGCGCACCGCGCTGATCCAATGGCAGGAGCCAGGTACTTCTCCTGGACTCCGATGGGGTTCAGGGCCCAAGCACTTGGGCCATCCTCCACTGCACTCCCTGGCCACAGCAGAGAGTTGGCCTAGAAGAGGGGCAACCGGGACAGAATCCAGTACCCTGACCGGGACTGGAACCCGGTGTGCGGGCGCCGCAAGGCGGAGGATTAGCCTAGTGAGCCGTGGCGCCAGTGGAGATAAAGATTCTTAAAGTCCTAAGATTGACCAATGAGACCATATACAGTTCCCCTCCTCTAACTTCTCTTTCCCTAAGATATTTATTTATTTGAAAGTCAGAATTATAGAAAGAGAAGAGAAAGACAGAAAGATAATGGTTGCAATGGCTGGAACTGGATGGATCCAAAACCAGAAGCCAGAAGCTTATTCCAGGTCTCCCTCGGAGGTGTAGAGGCCCAAGGAATTGGGTCATCTTTCACTGTTTTCCAGGTACTTTATCAGGGAGCTGGATAAGAGGTGGATTCAAACCAACAACCAATGGGATGCCAGGCAGTACCTTCAACCTGCTATGCCACAGCACTGCCCCTTCTACTTTCTTTTCTTTTCTTTCTTTTTTTTTTTTTTTTTTTTTTTGACAGGCAGAGTTAGACAGTGAAAGAGAGAGACAGAGAGATAAATCTTCCTTCCGTTGGTTCACCCCCCAAATGGCCGCCACGGCCAGCACGCTCCGAAGCCAGGAGCCAAGTGCTTCCTCCTGGTCTCCCATGCTGGTGCAGGGCCCAAGCACTTGGGCGACAGCAGAGAGCTGGACTGGAAGAGGAGCAACCGGGACAGGATCCGGCACCCCGACCGGGACTAAAACCTGGGGTGCCGGTGCCGCAGGTGGAGGATTAACTTAATGAGCCATGGCGCAGGCCATCCTCTACTTTCTTTTAAGTATAACCTAGAATCAGTCACAACCATGATCATCCTTTTTTACGTACTGGTGGCACAGCTTCCCGTAAGTTCTTTCAATGGATTCTTCACTCTGGATCCATATCATAGCTTGATCCTGCCTAACTCAGTTAATCTAATTTGTATTTCGGAGCTCTGTTCAAATGCTATTTCTTTGAGACACGTGTCCCCTATCTCTCAATTATTTATCGGCACCCTTTCCTTGTCTCCTCGCCTTCTTCATAGTGCTGAATGCAGCTATAATCAGATAATTGGTTAATGGGTGCCAAATTCTAGTGGGAACAGGACCAAGCTGTCTTACTCACTTGACACATTACCTAATCACCCAATAAATATGAGACAAATGTAAAACCAGGCCTTTACAGGTTGGTGAGATTTATATAACACAGAGAAATGTTTTCAAGCAGGAACTGAAGTATGAAAAACAATATTAAAATAGAAAAAAATTGTGTTTTGCTATTGAAATAACATAGCTGAATATGGAAAGTACATTGAAGCAGAGTTTTTTTTTTTATTTATTTATTTTTTAAATCTTTCTCTTTATTTATTTATTTATTTATTTTTTGACAGGCAGAGTGGACAGTGAGAGAGAGAGACAGAGAGAAAGGTCTTCCTTTTGCCGTTGGTTCACCCTCCAATGGCCGCCACGGCCGGCGCGCTGCGGCCGGTGCACCGCGCTGATCCGATGGCAGGAACCAGGAGCCAGGTGCTTCTCCTGGTCTCCCATGGGGTGCAGGGCCCAAGCACCTGGGCCATCCTCCACTGCACTCCCTGGCCACAGCAGAGGGCTGGCCTGGAAGAGGGGCAGCCGGGACAGAATCCAGCGCCCCAACCGGGACTAGAACCCGGTGTGCTGGCGCCGCTAGGCGGAGGATTAGCCTAGTGAGCCACAGCGCCGGCCTGAAGCAGAGTTTTAAAATATATATTTAAAAACTCTGGTTTTTATTTATTTATTTGAGAAGCCCAGAGACAAAGAGAGCTTCTCATCTCCTGGTACACTCCCGAAATATCTGCAACACCAAGGACGGTTTCCAGTCAGGATCCCAATCCAGAACTCACATGTGGATAGCAGGGTCCCAGCCAGTTTAGTTATTACCTGCAGCTTTCAGGGCCATAAGCAGGAAGATGGAATCAGGAGAGGAGCCTGGACTCAAACTCAGGTGTTCTTATATGGGATGTAGGTGTCTAAGTGGGCTAGGTCAAACACATACCACTCAAGATAGAGTTAATTGAAATTTTTCTTTTGATACATAAGGATGCTTCCCCAAAAATTTGTTTTAAAAACATGCATCACCCACAACAGTCAATGCTGGGCCAGTCCAAGGCCTGGAGCAGGGAACCATTTGGGTCTCCCAATGGTTATCAGGGGCCCAAGTACTTTAGCCAATGGTCACCATCTTTCCAGGAGCATTAGCAGAAAGGTGGATCAGAAGCACAGCATCTGGGACTTGAACTGGTGTTATGGTATCAGATACTGGCCTATGAAGATACTGGCTTAACTGTATGTGACACAACACCAGCCCCAATGTTTGTGGTTCTTTATTCGATCTTCTCACACATCTCCAGGCAATTTTGCAGCCATGCACACACCCACATTCTGTCAAGTTTCAGAGTAAGCCTCATCACCACACACATGGTTAAGTAAAACCTTAGAATAGCTCAGGTCCCTGTTTGGTGATTTAGCACTTAAATGCAATGCATTCCAACTTAGATCATGCTTTTGAGAGGCACATTTTTTTTTTCTCTTTGACTTGCTTGGTGAGTTGAACTGTAGGAAGGAAGTAATGTTTATGAGATTGTTTCCTTCTCTCTTAGGTATTCTCAGAACTATTGTGCTTACCTCAAACACAGCCCTGGATCCGGACTTCCTGGGGTGGGGATTGATTGCTGGTCACCCAAACTCTTTGTGTCCCAGTGGCTCCCCCGGCCCTCAGCGGAGCGGAGCAGGACAGGAGGTTTCCATGGCGGCTCCTGGGGACTGAGCTGAGCCTGCTGTCAGGCGCTCTCCTGCCCTGTGGGGCAGCTCTCCAAAGTTCAGGACCCGAAGAAGCCCCAGAAACTCGATCTGCACCAGCAAGAAAACTTCCTGTTGAACGACCTCTTGGTGGTCACCACGATCTTCCACAGGAAGACGGACTCCGAGACGTCCAGCCTCCAGAATCCTCGTCTCCGTGCTCTACAAGAACCAGCGTAGAGTGTCCCTCTTCCTCACTGCCCCAAGGACAGGACCCCCGTGGCTTCTCTGTCCCCGGGGAGCAGCTGCTGCCTGGGAAGAACTTCGTTGCCTCTGTTTGTGCCCCTGGATTTCCCTGCACTACTGCCTCTGCTGCCTGCAAGTTAACAGATTTATGAGTTAGACAGAAATCAATTATGTCAATAAATTTTAGATAGAAAAAAAAACCTCCTTGCCTTGTCCTTGGTTCACTTGTGTGCACCTTCCTCAACTAGGATACCTTGAAGCACACCCTCCATCTTTTTGTTCTTCTCTACTATCTAACGTGGTACCTGGCTCTTCATTGAGACTAAAGAAATGTTTAGAACAAGGATGGATAAGTCAATGAACGACTCTAGCCCAGCAAATAATTGTGATGGATTTTACCTAGGGAATAATTGGAACTGAGTAGCACATAAGGAAAGCAAAGATAAAGGCGTATGCTGAAGTACAGCAAACAATGGATTACAAGAACTGAAACTGCCCTCTGTACTCTATGATGGAGGTAACTACATGAAAAGGGCATAAAATTGTGCTTGACAGATTAACTTGCAGATTCTCACTCTTCCACCTCCTATCTTCGTGATTAGGTACTCAAATTTTCTGAGCCTATGTTTATTTGTCTAGATAATGTGTGAGAAAGAGAGAATGTTACATACACAAGGTGACAATGAAAAAAAAGGTGATGCAGCATGACATAATACCCAAAGAAAAACTATTCAACCTAATTATTTGTAGTATATTAGCCATTTCAATAACTGGACCAAATTCATTATAAAATACTGAAGTAAAGTCCTCTCTGAAAAAAGCAAATGCGAGAGTAGAGAATCTTTGAGTAATTGCTATCATGTGAAGTGAGAAGGTGCTTAGTGTTACTCTGAAAAGATCAGAAACCAAACTCCTCCCTTTATCTCATGAAGTGATAGAAATCTAGGCAGTGTCCACTTTATAGTGGGGAAGGACATCAGAACTAATGTTCTATGGACAAGAAACCCTAGTTCTGAATTAAGCCAAATGCAAGACCCAGTGCAAATCACTTAAATTCCGTGTTTCCTCCTTTGCTCTATCAATTTCTTTGAATCGTGAACCACTTCTAAGACTGCCCAGGAATTAGACAATAGTTCATTCACTGTGGACAACATTTAGAAGCTTAAAGTTGCCCATAAATTCACAGAAATAGTTGTGGTCAGACCTACAGTAGCTGTAGGACATTCTGCCAGGAGAAGATTTTGTCACTGGAATGGATGACAGAAACTTGAATCCAGAAACTGTAAGTTCTGGTGAGGCAGAAAAAAATGACAGCTATTCACATATATCCATCTTCAATTTTTTTAATCAAAACTTCATAATATACACATCTGATAATGAATATACCCCTCATAAAATAGTACATAATGTGAATGTAGTGCCTGTGGAGTATAAGTGTGCCAAATACAGTTAGGCAGAAAGTAAAGTACCTTGACCTAGAGTACCCAGACAATGACAAAACTGCACACATACTCTCGCTTATCTACCTATTTATGACTGGCATTATGATTACTGCATGCATATTAGGAAATTAAGAAAGTTATGGTTTGAAGGGAGATCTTGGCTTTTTTCCTCAAAGCCACAGGACTCATTGCAACTAGGTAGAATAACTGAGATAGAAAGCAAATTTGCCTCACTCCAATATGTTTGTTCTGAGGGGATGTGTTGACAAATAAATTGTTTTTCTTTCTTATTTTCCTAAATATATTGAATACTGTAACATTTTCAGTATAAGCTGAAAAAATAACACAACAGATAATCTATTTATTTTTAAAAATACTTTTATAACTCAAAACATTTTTGAGAGTCTCATTTATAATAGCATTCAGAATCAGCATCTTGCCAGTTTAAACAGCAATGTTATGAAAACGATTGATTTTAGAAATAGATGACATTTAGAACTCAGATTGGAGGAAAAGATCAGTTACTAAAGTTGATGAAATGTGTTTTGTAAACGATCCAAAGGATGAAGTAAAGATAGTTCTTGCTTGTTTGTGACTGTTTTTCCTGCAAGGAACGTGGTTTCTAAAGTCTTGTTAAAGGGGAGGGCCACAGATGTTTGAAAAATTGCATTTTCACAAAGTGACATTTTTGAAAGGCAAAATGAAAGCAGAGTGAGTGCATAATTTCTGAGAGGTGAAAAAGAGGGTTTGCATAATGGAGGAGCCTGAATTGAAACACTGATTTTTCTGTCTCCTACCCTGAGCTTCAGTTTCATCTGCAAAGGAGAGATAAATCATGTCCATTCTTAGGCTGTGATGGGACCTGGTAATGGTGCACAGAGCCTTACCTAATGCAGCATGCAAATATTTGTCATATTTTTAAAAGTCTAATTGCACGGTTATGAAGAAAAAGAAGAATATAGAGTGCATGAAATGTGACTGAGCTGTATAGGCAATGAATGACAGAGACTAGAATTTAACCAACATGAGAGTCTCACAGGCATGGAAAGCCATGACACGGTGGCAAAAAACAATCTAAATGAAAGATCCTGGTGAACAAGACCCCAGCAGAAGGAACAGGCCATCAAGGAGAGAGGCACCTTTCTCCTCCACTGTGATACGGCCTTGACTAAATAAGTTCAGAGTGAACTCAAGGGGCTTCCGTAGCCTAAACAGCTCATAGCAAGAGTCTCAGGTGATTGCTGACGTCATAAATAAGAGTGCCAATTGTTAAATCAACAACGGGAGTCACTGGGTACATGCTCCCCACGTAGGATCTCTGTCCTTAATGTGTTCTACTATGAAACTTAAAAACAATACTACTAGTCGAACAATACCCTATACCTTGTGTGATTGTGTGAGTGCAGCCTGTTGAAATCCTTGCTTAGTATATACTAAGTTGATCTTCAGTATATGAAGGTAATTGAAAATGAAACTTGATGAAGGGCGGGATGGGAGAGGGAGTGGGAGAGGGGAGGGCCACGGAGGGAGGGAGGTTGGCGGGGTGGGGGAAGACACAACAATACAAAAGCTGCACTTTGTAAATTCACATTTATTAAATAAAAAAAACTATATAACAAACAAACAAAAAAAAAGAAACAGAAAAAAAAGAACTTAATACTTTATCCTTTTACTATTTTTTATGTTCTACTTAAAACTATTGGTTGAACTCTGTAATTAATACACAATTACTCTTAGGTGTTTAATTAATGCTATAACTAGTACTCAAATAGTATTTTACACTTTGTGTTTCTGTGTGGGTGCAAACTGTTGAAATCTTTACTTAATATATGCTAAATTGATCTTCTGTATATAAAGATAATTGAAAATTAATCTTGATGTGAATGGAAAGGGATAGGGAGTGGGAGAGGGGAGTGTTGTGGGTGGGAGGGAAGTTATGGGGGGGGGGAGCTATTGTAATCCATAAGCTGTACTTTGGAAATTTATGTTCATTAAATAAAATAAAATATAAATATTTTAAAAATTTTTAAAAAGAATAAAATAAAATAAAATAAATAACCAACATTGGAAATCACTTTTTTAAATATTGAATTTGGTGAAAGAATACAACTTTGGTCAATTCCTAGGGCCAAATGCCATTTTTATTTTTAAAAAATTCTCTTTGATAAACCTGGGAATGTAATGTACAGAGACTGCAAAATCTGATTTGATTGGAGCTGGCTCTGTGGTATAGTAGGCTAAGCCTCCATCTGCAGCTCCAAAATTCCATACAGGTGCTGGTTCCTGTCCTGGATGCTTGTCTTCTGAACTGGCCCTGGGCTTTGGCCTGGGAAAGCAGTGGAGCATGGCCCAAGTGTTTGGGTCTCTGCACCCATGTGGGAAACTCAGAAGAAGCTCGTGGGTCCTGGCTTCAGACTGACTCAGCTCTGACCAGTGCAGCCATTTGGGGAGTGAACCAGCAGATGGAAGACCTTTCTCTCTGTCTGTAACTCTGCCTTGCAAATAAATAAATACATTTAAACAAAAACTGATTTGATGGAAAATACTTTCATTATCTTTGTGCAATCCCAATGGAAATTCAAGAAAATTCACTGTTAATTAGCATCCTGAGGGAATTCTTTAACAAAGTGTCATTTTTATATAAGAAAATAATGTATTATTCTTGACTGCTTTATATGTTCAATCTAAAGTATTATTGTAGGGATAGGGCTAAAGTTATACACTATTGGGATTTCTGATGATAATAATATTGTTTAGGCAAAAGAGAGTATTAGAAACTAGAAGCACCAATATCATTGAGAATACAAAAAAAAATTCATTGATTTATTAAGTAGTATTAAAATCCACTCTGCTTAACTTTAAGTTTCAGGTCACATATAATATCTTGATTTTCACTTTAGTAGAAATATGTGTCATTATGCAGACATAAGATGTAATTTAAACAAATGTGTTCATTAATATTTTTATACCATACTTTTAATAAAATCTGTCCTTTCCTAATTTTAATATACACTTTGGTTAAATAAACATTTATTGGGATTCTACTATATGCTGGGAAGATAATCTGAAGATAGAAAAATGCAAAATTCTGAGGGCTAATGAATAGTTACAAAAGTTAGAATAGTTGGAAACCTTATATTTGAGGAGAAGTATTGAAGAAGAGATGTTGTGAAATGACTGAAAATGATGTTGCCTAAAGATACAGATGTAAAATCTTCAATATTGAGGGCTAATTCAAAGAGCAAAAACGGGATAGAAAGAAAAGAAAATCCCTTGACATTCTTGGTGATAATATAAATTGCTAAAACCGTTATGGGCAACACTATGAAGGATCTTCAAAAGATTAAAGCTAGAACTGCCATACAAACTAGAAAATTCACTTCTACATGTATATATCCAAAGGAAACAAAATCTGTATGTTGAAGATACAACAGCACTCCCATAATTCATTACAGCATTATGCACAATAGATGAGATATGAAATCAACCTAAATGCCCATCAAAAAGTGAATGAATAAGGAAATGTGGTACATATACATAAAGGAATGCAATTCAGCCTCCATGAAAGAAGGAATTCTTTCATTTGTGAAACATGCGTGATCCTGAAGGACGTTATCTTAAGTGAAATAAACAAATACTGCACTTTTCTTACTTATCTGTAGAGTGTAAATAAGTGCATCTCACAGAAACACTGAGAATGAAACAGACAAGGAGTGACAAGATGTTAATCAGAGGGCACAAAACTACAAATCAACACAAGGAGTGAGTTCTACACATCTGTTGTACAAGATAGAGACTCCAGTTAACGTCAATGTATTACATTCTTGCCATTTGCCAAGAGAATAAATTTTTGTTTTCTTGCACCGTAAAAATAAGTATGTGAGGCCGGCGCCGTGGCTCACTAGGCTAATCCTCCGCCTTGCGGCGCCGGCACACCGGGTTCTAGTCCCGGTCAGGGCGCTGGATTCTGTCCCGGTTGCCCCTCTTCCAGGCCAGCTCTCTGCTATGACCAGGGAGTATAGTGGAGGATGGCCCAAGTTCTTGGGCCCTGCACCCCATGGGAGACCAGGAGAAGTACCTGGCTCCTGCCATTGGATCAGCGCGGTGCACCGGCCGCAGTGCACCAGCCGTGGAGGCCATTGGAGGGTGAACCAATGGCAAAAGGAAGACCTTTCTCTCTGTCTCTCTCTCTCACTGTCCATTCTGCCTGTCAAAAAAAAAAAAAAAAAAAAAAGCATGTGAGATAATGCACATTTACTACATTTTAACAAATATTTATTTATTTATTTATTTATATGAAGGTCAAAGTTAAAGAGAGATAGAGAGACAGAGAGACAGAGAGAGATCAATCTTCCATCCACTGATTCATTCCACAACTGGCCACAATAGTTAGGGGTAGGCCAGGCCAAAGCCAAGGGCCAAGAATTTCATCCAGGTCTCCCACATGTGAACAGGAGCCCAAACACTTGGGCCATCATCCACTGTTTTTCCCAGGCCATTATCAAGGATCTGAATAGGAAATAGAGCAACTGGTTCTTGAATCTGTGCCCATATGGGATGCTGGTGTCACAAGTGAGGGCTTTACCTTCTCAGCCACAACACCAGCCCCACATGTTAACTTAAAATATTCCACAATGTATAAATATTTGAGAATATTGTGTTGTATACCATAACTATGTACAATTTTTGTGTGTTCACTAGAATAACTAAATTATAAATATATGTAATTATAAAATTATAAATTTAACTAATTAAATTTAGAATAACTAAAGCATAAACAGAGAAAAGTATCCAAGGTAAGAGTTGAAAAGAGAAAAGATTCCCAGGACAAAATTTGAAGGAAATTAGCAATAAGAAGCAAGTATAGAAACATATAAAACAGGCAGAAAGGAAATGGTATTCACCAGATAATCTGATTTCACAAAATTTATGTGGAAAAGATTTTAAAAAATGTGGTGAGCAAATGACCCCAAATCTAAATTGGTTACATGATTTTCACCATATCTAGTTATGAGAACGTCGAAGAAAAAGTGGATTCCCTGTCTGTGATTGCTGGCTCCATGCTCTTACTACTTCATTGCACCTCATTTCAGCTCTCTTACCTGTTATCCAAAATATAACATATTTATATAAATAAATTATTATTTACTTTGGTATTGTGAGTTCAGGCTAACAATTATCATGTGAACAAGTTTGGCGAAAAAGGTATCTATTCATTCCTTCTAAATTTTATTCCAGTTTTTAGAACTAACTAAGGTTTTCATTTCTGCCTGATGTTAAAGGCCCTTCTATAACCAAGTTACACTCTCCAGTGTTTCTGCTTCATGCTTCCACCTGAAATACATCTACCTCTGCTCACCCATCCAACACCTGCCCAGCCATCTACTTCCACATACACCCAGCTTTTCTCAAGCCTGGCATCCTAAGGTTTTTGCTGTCTAGACCAGAAATGCACACATATGCTTGCTTTCTCAGCCAAAATTTCACTGAGAACAATAACAAGAAACATATCTAATACACAATGCATGTGGAGGTGATATAATTTTAATCTCTTTCATATATTTGTCTGTTATTTATTTACGGTACCCTGATTCCACATTCTCATCTTGACATACCCCTTTATGTATGCCTAGACTCTTAGTTTTAAGTATTTTTAAGGATTTTAGAACTTAATTTGGCTTTAAATCATTTTTTAGTTGCCTTGTTTCCATGGCTGCAAGTGCTGCCTTGAACCTCTTGGTCATGTCACCCTTCTCTGTCATGCTTCCCTGGGAAGGATTTCCTTAACTATGTTAATTAGAAGGACCAACAAATCCAGCATCACAAATAAAACAGGAACTGGGAAAACAGTAGTTTTTACACCTGTCATAATACTGAACCATGCAATTTTTCCGTGTCTTCAAAAGCCTGAGCATCATGAACAAAATATCTGTAACACTGCACATCTATAACACTAAATTAAGAAATGCAGGATTTTCTGCAAACCTAACTTATGTCTCTATCTTCAGCTCATCTCTACAAAATATCAAGGGTGTTACACCGACTTGTCGATATTTTTCTAGTTTCAGAAAGGCTTGGCAATTAAAGGAGCAGCTGAATGATCAGCAGCTTTGTGGGCTTGTCATTGAACACGACTTCAGGTGAGGGCCTTGTCAGTGGATAGTGCTATCTTTGTAGTCTTGCACAAGACTCCTTGATGATAGCTCCTGAATGTCTAGGTATTAAAAGAACAAACTCAGGGCCGGCACTGCGGCTCACTAGGCTAATCCTCCGCCTTGCGGCGCCTGCACACTGGGTTCTAGTCCCGGTCGGGGCGCCGGATTCTGTCCCGGTTGCCCCTCTTCCAGGCCAGCTCTCTGCTATGGCCAGGGAGTGCAGTGGAGGATGGCCCAAGTGCTTGGGCCCTGCACCCCATGGGAGACCAGGAAAAGCACCTGGATCCTGGCTCCTGCCATCGGATCAGCGCAGTGCGCCGGCCGCGGCACACCAGCTGCGGTGGCCATTGGAGGGTGAACCAACGGCAAAGGAAGACCTTTCTCTCTGTCTCTCTCTCTCACTGTCCACTCTGCCTGTCAAAAAAATTAAAAAAAAAAAAACACTCATGTTCTTTTCATTTTATGAAAAGAATGGTGTAGTATCAGATACTCATGACATCTGAAATGCACGCTTGTAGAAGGGAAGCTTATTGAATTGAATTTGTGGAAACAGTTCTGTTTGTAGAGTCTAGTCTTCCCTCAGTGTCCACTGGGGATTGGTTCAAGGACTTTCCACAGGTACTAAAATATGGATATGTTTAATCCCTTGTAAAAATGGTATAGCGTTTATATATAACATGTAAACCTGTAAAGTATAACTGTGTAAATAGTAAGCTATAACTATGTAAACGTAAATAGTTGTTATACTGCACTTCTTAAGCAATAATCCCAGGAAAATTTCTGTAAATGTTCAATATGGCACTTTTTAAAAATAATATTTTCAATCCCTGCCTGATGGAATCTGTGATGCAGAACCTGTGAGTAGAGGTGACAAGTTGCAATAGGCTTTTAGACTGACTGACACCCCATAGAAAGCTTCCTATAAGTCACACAGGTTGCTACATTTTCCCCCAAATGTCTCTAAGGACCATAATATCTATCTCCGTTACAACACTTCCAAAAATCTTCAAAGTGTGAATTATAATAAGTGAGGAAACAGGTTGCTTTTCCTTCTTTTATTTTTTCCTCTCTCTCTCTCCATTCCCTCCTTCATCTCATTCTTTCTTATTCTTTTATTCTTTCCTTCTCTTTTTTTACAGGGTTACAGAACATAAAATCCAATATGAAAAAGTACATATTTTTTGCTCTTTGATATCTTAATTAGGTAGATGACCTCATCTACTCTTTTCAGAACCATTTCTTCTGTTCTAACAAAGAGATAATATTACTCGCCTTTATTAACAAGAATATATTACTTAACTCACAGGATTTCTGAGGATGGATAAAGAGAGTGTTTATGAAAATATCTGATATCCATCAGCTTAATGCACACAGTGAATAAGAATTGTGCCTCAGGGATATTAGAATATAACACATAAAATTTATAATTATGACCCCTATTAATTTTGTATTTCCATAAGTTGAAATTCAAGAAAACTCAGATAAATAAAATATTAAATTACTGCAATATTGTGTTAAACTTTTTCTAATTTAAGACACTCATAAATTTGTAGTACTTGTATGTAACAATACAGAGGGATCCATGGTACTCATTTCCTGGCTTCCCCAAAGCTTATGCCTTGCAAGGATATCACATCAAGACTATTGACACTGATAGAGTCAAGATAAGGAACAGTTCCATCACCATCGGGGTAACTTTTATTCCCTACTTTCACTTCTTCCATCCGATAATGGGTTGTTCATTTCTACACATTTGTCATTTCAAGAATGGCATGTGACTGAGAGCATGCAGTATGTAACCATGTAGGTTGTATAATGAACTGGAGATGTATTCACGTTGTATGTGTCAATAGTCCATTCCTTTATTTCAGAGCAGCATTCCATGATAGGGATGTACCAGTTTGTATAACCAATAACCATTCATGTTGAAGGACTCCTAGATAATTTTGCTTTTGATCTCTCATGGATAAAGCTCCTATAAACATTTGTATACAGATTTTTTGACTATTCTGAAATAAGTGATAGCTTGTTATTGCTGGGTTCTATCACATTTATAAGTTTAGATTATAAAAAATTGACCCAAGTATCTTTCAGAATGACTTTTTACATTTTTATGAGAAATATATATGAATTATATAGTTTGCTAGCACAGTCAAAGCATTTGGGATTATCATCATCTTCATTTTTGTTTTGTATAGTGAAATCTCATTATAGCTTTAATATGCATTTCCTTAATGGTTAATGAAGTCAAACATATCTTCCTGTGATTATTTCTTATCTGGTATCCTCTCTGTAAACTTCTTAAATGTATGTTCCTAACTTTAATTGGATTATTTGTCTATTTATTGCTAAATTTTGTGCTCATTAATCCAGATGCTAGTCCTTTGACAAATGTGGTTTACAAATACTTTATTTCAGTCTTTAGCTTGTTTTTTCATATTCTAAACATTGATAAATATAAAGCAATGTTTGGCTTTCTTCCTCATTTTGATAGTCTAAATTTATCAGTTATTCCCTTTATGGATTGCGTTTTGATATTAAGTCGAAGCACTCTTAATATAACCCACAATCCCAAAGAATTCTTCTATGCTTTTAAAATAAATGTTATAATGTTGTTTTACACTTATATTTAATTTTTTTACTTGAAAGGCAGAAAGACAGAGAAAAAGACAAAGACAAAGACAAAGAACTTCCACCCATGGGCTTACTCCCCAGATGCCCCAGGACCGGGCCAAGCTGAGGCCAGGACCAGGAATCAATCCAGGTCTTCTGCATGGCAGGCAGTAACCCATGTACCTCACACATTACCTGCCCCTCCCAAGGAGTGCATAGTAGTAGGTTGCATAGGAAATGGAGCCAAGTCTCAAATCAAACATTCCAAAATTACATCTTAACTTCTGTGTCATATGCCTGCTCCAATTTTTGTATCTAATTTTATATACAGTTTTATATCTAATTTCTGAACTATTTTAATTAAAATGTTGCTTAAGGTGTGAGGTTTAAATGAACGCTCAGTTTTTTGTATATGATGTTTCTGTACCATAGGCTAAAAAAAACATGGTGTTCTCTCCACTGAGTTACTGCCGCTCCTTTCTCAAAAATCAGTTGAACATATTTGTGAAGGTGTATGTCTTGGACCTCAGTTCTGCACATTGATTTATATACCTGCTCTGCAAGCAATAACACAGTCTTGATCAGTACAGCTGTGTAGTGGTTGCTGATGTTGAGTATAGTGACTCTCTCCACTCTAGACTTCTGATAATTTCAGCTATTTGATGAACATCTTTTAGAAGAAGTGTGTCTGTCTCTTGCTCCTGGGGGTCCCAGTAGACAAGTCTGGCAACTGTGGACCCTTGTGGTTAGGAGGCAGAAAGAGCTGCCCACTCCTGTGAGCTGAAAAGGGGGATCTTCAGTGTGTAGAGGTCATCGTTTGCTGGGCTAGATGCTTTTTCTGGTGTGATCCTCCCTGTCTGTGTGGAACAGAGGGAGTTTCATCAGATGGATGTTTAGTGTGGTGCCCCAGTAATTCTGCCTCTGGGTTGGGAGCAGGGAGTCTCAGGCCAGAAAGAAAATGATGTGATGGATTTGTGGGTGTATCAGTTTGGCTGACACAATTGATCCAAGGCTAATCTAGGTCTGGCTGAGAATAGATTTTGATCACATAATTAAATTCCTACTCAACTGCCTCTGAGTAATAGTGATTATCCTAGATAATCTGGTATTTTATTTTTAATTTTATTTAAGGTATAAAAATTTCATGTATTTCATATATACAGATTTAGGAACATAATGATACTTCCCACTCTACCTTCCCTCCTTCTGACACTACCACCCTTTTATGTCCTCCCTTTCCTATTCCCACTCTTAGTTTTTACAATTATCTATTTTCAGTTCACTTTATATGCATAAGATTAACACTACACTAAATAAAGACTTCAACAAATAATAATAAGACAAAAATACCGTTCCTCAACAGTAGAGACAAGTGCTGTAAACAATCATCAGATCTCAAAATGACAATTTCACTCTAGCACATTACATTTTAGGTACTCTATTAGTTACCACAGATCAGGGAAACATATGATATCTCTTTTTGGAATTAGCTTATTTCACTAAGTATAATGGCTTCCATTTGCATCCATTTTGTTGCAAAATACAGGATTTCTTTTTTTATGCCTGATTAGTATTCCATAGTGCATAAATACCATAATTTCTTTATCCAGTCATCGGTTGATGGACATTGGGTGGCTCTGACTAGATCTGCTGGAAGGCACCAGGCAAGACTGGTTTCTCTGGGAGACAGAAGAACGTGTTTGTGAATGGCAGTTTTGTTCCTTTCCCCTGAGGTTCCCATCCTGTTCTCCCTTCCTGACTAGAGGTGGATGACAGCTTCAGCTGCCTGTGTGGTGGATAAGGTTGAGCTTGTCCATGCTCCTCCCTGTATCACTGCCTGTTTCTCCAACTGAATTCTGGCTGATATCATCAATGACTCTTTGGCATTCTAAGCCAGCATGAAACTCAACATAATCAAACATCTATCTGATGGCTTATGAGAGCATCCATCCCCCCAGAATAAGTAAGAAATTGATGAACAATGACTCCAGAATACATTCCTGTCAATTTAGCTTACAGAATCTCTGAGTAATCAGTCTGGTCCTTCCAGTGTCTTAAGAGCTGATTTAAATCCTGGCACCATCAATCTGTTTGGCTTTGTGAGGAGCAGGCAGCCATGAGCAGCACCATTGTTACACTGATGAGTCCATTGTTGTCCTATGCCAGAGTAGCAGTTTAGTTTATTTTTGTTTTTGATTTAAACTTAAGTATCCACTCCTTCAATGGGTAACTGACTTCCCACTGCGAGTCTCCACTTCAATAGAGGCTTCCCAGGAACTAGAAGCTCAAAAATATTTTTCTGGCTACATGGAGATTTCCTTCTAACAGAAGGATTTAAAAATGCACAAATACAACATCAAATGGTTTCACTTTCTAAATAAAAATTTCACTGAGTGCCAACTCTGAAGCACAAATGCCATCCTAAATGTTTGATTCTAATGAGAGAGGTAAAAATAAAATTAAATAACATTCATCCACAACTAATTGCTACATTTACCAGAGCATTAATTTACTAGATCACTCATTCATTCAACAAACTGTTATCTCACCCAGAACAATGTCTGCATAGTCATAGCCTCTAGGGCATTGTGCTGTATAAATGTAAGAGACTTTTTGGGTTTCAATAGCATAAGAGATTTAATTAGTCACATGATTTCTGGCAAAATCATGGTAACTTAATGATTGAATCAAGCCTAACTAAAGGAGAAATTAGTCCATTTAATTAAAAATTACTCCCTAGGTGCAACATTTGGAATATTCTTCCTATAACACATGCTTTCACCCCTTCCTCCAAAACACCGTCATCATAATCAAACAATTTGTATGTGGGACAGTTGATGAGGATGCTAGCAGACATCAACAGTAAGCACAAAAACACCATAATAGCGGATTTTCCCTGAAAGGCCCCCAAGGAGAAGAGAGTTATGAGGCCCCCTTCTCTTAGAGAATGTGGTTGAATGTTGTCAGCAAATACTGAGGTTCGTGTATGGTCACTTGGCGACAGTGATGCAAGTCTCCTAAAGTGAAGCCGCATAAGTGTTTGAAAATACCTTTTCAAAACCCGGCGTTGGGGGCTGGTGTGGTGGTGTAGTGAGTATAATGGTGCAGCTTGTGACACGGACATCCCATTTGGGAGTGCAAATACTGATAGCCCCGTGTTCAGGGGAAGTTCAAAGTGGACCTGTCTGCTTTGTGTGGAGAGGCTCACAGGTACTTGCACAGAGAAGGGGCTGAATTTTGGACTGTGAGCAAGATTTTGTTGGGAGGCTGGTTCAGGCAGAGGAAATGGTATTGACACATTCACAGAAGTAGGAAGCAAAATCACACTGTTACAATACTTGTAAAACAAAACCAACAGATGGCATAACAAATCAGAATCTTAGTCCCTTCCAATTTAAATAACCATTTTGAAGAGCCTACTGGCCCTTAATTGAACTGTTTTGGAATAACAAGCCATGAAGACCAAGTGAGATTTTGCTGAAATTATTGGATAAGTGAGCATAATCATTTGATAAGTTCACTTAGCAACTTATGATGCTATTTATATACTTACATCTGTCAGCTCAGCACAAGCAATTAATTTAACTAGGCAAGAAGAGAGATACTGGCATTGATTCGTTCTACCTGCAAAAACTGTTAAAAACTATTGATCAAGTGATAGATCCAGCCACTACACAGTACAAATAAAAAAATGATGACTAATCTCCAAACCAGAGACTTAATTTTTGTAGTAAGAGCAGTGGATATGGGAAATGAGAACTCAAAAATCATATAAGTTATTCAATTATATATGCATTTAATATATATATGTAATAAGTAATAAAAACAGTATCCCCTTTTTCAACAATGAAGAGATAATAATTTGAGAGAAATATATATAATACTCAATCTTTAAGAGTATATTTGAGAAATAAATGCTCACATTATTGGTTCAAGGAATCAGTAAAATCCATCAGAAAGTGGAATTCTTATCTATTCAGATAAATCAGGGGCCGGCACTGTGGAATAGTGGGTAAAGCTGCTGCCTGTAGTGCCGGCAACCCATATGGGCACTGGTTTGAGTCCCGGTTGCTCCAACTCCAATCCAGCTCTCTACTATGGCCTGCAAAAGCAACAGAAGATGGCCCAAGACCTGCCTCCTGACTTCGGATTGGCAGAGCTCTAGCCATTGCAGCGATCTAGGAAGTGAACAAGCAGATGGAAGACCTCTCTCTCTCTCTCTTCCTCTCTCTCCCTCTGCCTCTTTGAAATTCTGCCTTCCAAATAAATGAATTTTTAAAAAAAAAAAGATAAATTAAAAAGAGAATAGCTTCTTGCACAGTAATCTCATTTCTGGCAAACTTGCTAAGAAAACGATAAGTGACTACCCAAATCAGATGGGCAATTAGCCTAGCAGATTAGAGCCCAGTAATGTTTGAATTCTCTATCAGTGGACCTGGCTGGCTTCTCACTCCAGCTTCTTATTAATGGAGACCCTAGGAAGTAGTGGTGATGGTCAAAATAATTGGATTCCTGCCTTCCATGTGGGAGACATGGATTAATTTCTGGGTTCCTCCTAGCCGAAATCCAGCCACTGGAGGCATTTTGTCCATGCACCAATAGATAGGAGAGCTCTCTCTCTCACTCTCTCACTTTTGCTCTTGCTCTCTCTCCCCCCTGGAAGGAAGATAGGAAAAAAGGTAGGGAAGTTTTCTACTATTTTGTTCCTTTAGTATTTTTGTTGTTGTTGTTGTTGCTCGGTATGCTCTACACAAGACCACTGGTTGAACTCTGCAATCAATGCACAACCATTCTTAAGTGTTTAAAAATTAATAGGAAATTGATCTCTGTGGAACATGGGAGTGGGAATAAGAGAGGGAGGAGATATATAGGACGGCACATACTCACTCAGACCTACCTCCAATGGTGGATCTGGAAATGTGCCAGGGGATTTCAACTCAATCTTACCAAGGAGGCAGGTACCAATGCCAGCACACTTGGTAAAGAGACAAATATAAATACACAACTGATCCAAAAGATAGGGTAAGTGTCGAAGAGATTACACAAATAAGACCAGTGTAAGCAAATAATGAAAGAAGGAATCAAAAGGGTTGAGAATGATCCTGCGGGGGAAGCAGGTCACACAGCAGACTCATAGAATGGCAAATGCCCAAAACAGCACTCCTGCCTCAGAATCAACCCTTGGGACATTCGGATCTGACTAAAAGGTCCATGAGAGTCTCACAGGCATGGAAAGCCATGACACGGTGGCAAAAAAAACAATCTAAATGAAGGATCCTGGTGAACAACACACCAGCAGAAGGATCAGGCCATCAAGGAGAGAGGCGCCTTTCTCTGAAGGGAGGAAGGAACCTCCACTGTGATATGGCCTTGACTAAACAAATTCAGAGTTGGTGAACTCAAGGGGCTTCCATAGCCTAGACAGCTCATAGCAAGAGTCTCAGGCGATTGCTGACGTCATAAATAAGAGTGCCAATTGTTAAATCAACAACGGGAGTCACTGGGTTCATGCTCCCCTCGCAGAATCTCTGTCCTTAATATGCTTATCTATGAAACTCAAAAACAACACTACTAGTCGAACAATACCCTATACCTGGTTCGGTTGTGTGAGTGCAACCTGTTGAAATCCCTGCTTAGTATATACTAAATTGATCTTCGGTATATGAAGGTAACCGAAAATGAAACGTGATGAAGGGGGGGGAGGGGAGAGGAAGTGGGTGAGGGGAGGGCCACGGGAGGGAGGGAGGTCGGGGGGGGAGCCACAACAATGCAAAAGATGCATTTTATATTCTACTTAAAACTATTGGTTGAACTCTGTAATCAATACACAATTACTCTTAGGTGTTTAATTAATGCTATAACTAGTACTCAAATAGCATTTTACACTTTATGTTTCTGTGTGGGAGCAAAATGTGGAAATCTTTACTTAACATATGCTAAATTGATCTTCTGTATATAAAGATAATTGAAAATTAAAAAAATAAAAATAAAATGCAACCAAAAAAAAAAAAGGTAGGGAAGTTTTCAAAACACAAATGAAGACATACATGTATTGATAGTTTTTAAGATGGAAAATTTGATATATGGTAAATTAAAAGTCTAGGAGCATGTGCCGTGGTACAGCCGATTAAGTCACCATCTATAGAACCAGCATCCTATATGGGCACCCATTCAAGTCCCAGCTGCTCCACTTCTGATCCAGCTCCCTGCTAATGTGCTTGGGAAAGAAGTAGAAGATGGTCAAAATACTTGGGACCCTGCATCCATGTGGAAGACCTGGATGAAGTTCTTGGTTCCTTACTTTGGCCTGAAACAGCTCTGGCTGATGCTACTATTTGGGGAGTGAACCAGCCGATGGAAGATCTCTCTCTCTCTTCCTTTCTCTCAATCTCTCTCCCCTTACCTTGCTCCCTCACTGCCTCTCCTGTATCTCTGTAACTCTGCCTTTCAAATAAAAAAAAAATAAATCTTTTAAAACAATGTCTAGTAGTAGTGATTTTGTTGGTTGATTAAAATGTTACACAGTGATTCAATAAATTCAAACCATATTATTAGTTTTATTTATTTATTTATCTATTTATCTTAAGGGCAGAGTTACAGAGGAGAGAGAGAGAGAGAGAGAGAGAGAGAGAGAGAGAGGGAGGGAGAGAGAGATCTTCTATCTGCTGGTTCACTCCCCAAATGGCAAGAACAGGCAGGGTTGTGCCAGGTGGAAGCCAGTACCTGGGAGCTTCATCCAGGTCTCCCCCGTTGGAGCAGGGTCCCAAGGACTTGGCCTTCTCTGTTGCTTTCTCAGGCACATTAGCAGGGAGCTGGATCAGAAGTTGAGTGGCCAGGACTCAGAATGGTGCCCACATGGGATGTCCGTGTTGCAGGCAGCAGCTCAACACAGTACACCACAATGCCGGCACCTTTAGCTAAATTTTTTTCAGCTACCTGTTATGTACTAGGATTTTTGAAAGGATATTAAAAATATTTTATTAGCTGTTTGCCTCAATAATTCTGTAAGGAATACACAAGAGATCTTCAAAGAGTTCATAGAAAGCATATTATAAAAAAGTTACACATGCATTTCAAAAATCTTTGCACTGAAATAAACTTATCACTTAATCATATCTTCCACAAACTTTGAAATACCTTAATACTATTCATGCTAGTCCTGTAAAATTAGCCAGGTAAACCAGGGTGTGCAAGATAATCATCACTCTAAAGTAAAATATGAAGAGGAGCACCAGAAGGAGATACACTAAGATATTAACATATAGCATTTTTGGAGGGTGGAATTAGAGCTAATTTTTCTTTGTACCTTTTCTCAATATTACAAAGGCATTTGTTTTGTTTGTTGGGAAACTATTTGAATGCATTTCTGTCAAAGCTCGAAACTGCACATTATCTTTTACCCTGGCCAAACAGATACTCTGGTCTTCCTGAACCTTTAAGACCAAAGAACACATTTTCTTCTCTGTTTGCCTACCATTCTGAGATTTTGAACCATTCTACCACATACTCAGCCTAAGATTTCTTTCTTTTCTTATTGCCAATCACTGCTGTAAGGGCCCAGGCTCTGCCCCTGTCAAAGAAACTCATTTCTGAGCATCTTGAGGCAGCCAAGGGTCTTTGCCTCTTCAGAAAGTGAAAAGATTAATTTGCTTTCAAAACTCTGGCTCAGAATGGGAGAAATCTCTGCTCTCAAGACCTCAAATCCTGTGCGTTTCCTTGCTTCCGTCAGTTGGGTCCAAAGCCTTTCAAGGTCGCAGGATTAAATACAACTGGAGAAAAGTTGATAGTGCCACAGGATGGAACATGTATTATATTTTTAATTATATGTGGAACAGGAGAGGATTGCCTTGCTCTTGCTATGTGTATATTTGTGTCTTTTTCGCCTTTGCAACAAGGTTATCTGCAGAAAGTAATGAAAGTAGATGAAATGGATTTTACTTGAGAAAAAAAATGTGCCAGAAATAAACAACAAAAAAATGTTGACCAGGAAAAGGATCATTTGCCTTCAGAATCTAAAATGTGTAAACGTTTATGTATTTATGTGTGCATATACATGGGGATAGAGGATGGAAGAGATAGATAGATAGATAGATAGATAGATAGATAGATAAGATAGATAGATAGATAGATAGATAGATAGAGATATGCATACACACATGACCATACAAGCAATATTGGGGACATACATATGCATACAAGGTTCTAAACATACATTTATTGTATATAAGTTCCTGCTGAACTATGGTGTTTATACATTTCATCTGTTGAAATTTTATTTAGCAGAACATTAATTCTTTGAATATAATGTAAATTTTAAATATCTTATATCAAAGATAAGAGAAATATTAAATTGAGAAAATAAAACAAATGTGCACACAGAATAAATAATTTATCATGTACATGTGCAATTAGACTTATGAGACTCAATAGGGGAAATGCTAAATGACAGGCTTCTCAACCCTGATGATAACCATGAACTTGAGTGTGATTATCTTGCTGGAGAAGACACCACAGAACTATGTGGAGAGTGTGGGTCCCAGAGTCAGCAATTGCTGGTGGAAAAGTCACTTTATAGTGTCCCTAGAAAAAGTCTGGACTCAGGCTGAAGCACTCACTCCAGTAAGAATGACCCTGATCTAACTGACACTTGCACAAAATGCTAGGAACCATGTAGGACCCGTGTTTAAGAGGTATGTGAGCAGTCACAACAGTGCAAGCAAGACGAGTTGAGGTCATCCTCAATGCTGTGCCTCTCCTGAGACTGCAGACACCCTCCTGCTGACTCTGGGATTCCATCTGTGCAATGGTCTTAGACATGCAGAAACTTTTTGATTCCATTCAGCATAGCAATTTTCAATCCATGTTTCACAGAATCCTAGGGACTCTAAATTATGTCAGCAGCTATAATGAGTTGTACAGGAGGTGGAAGACATGCTGGGAAGGTGGCCACCTGCTTTATGAGACTCCACACCCAGGTAGTCACATATTAAAAAAAACAGTTCTTTACTTTATCTGTAATAAGCATTTTATCTGTTATAAACCCCTTCATCCCAAAATACGTATGATTTTATTCATCTGTCATTTTTTTCTTTATGACAGGTAGAGTTATAGATAGTGAGAGAGAGAGAGAGACAGAGAGAAAGGTCTTCCTTCCATTGGTTCACTCCCCAAATGGCCGCTACAGCTGGAGTTACACCAATCCGAAGCCAGGAGCCAGGTGCTTCTTCCTGGTCTCCCATGGGGGTGCAGGGGCCCAAGCACTTGGGCCATCCTCCACTGCCCTCCCGGGCCACAGCAGAGAGCTGGACTGGAAGAGGAGCATCCAGGACTAGAACCTGGCGCAGGTGGAGGATTAACCAAGTGAGCCATGGCACCGGCTCCCGTTTTTTTCTTAATTGTTATACCATCAAGGCTTATTGTAATATATCAATATATACAGAAAAGTATATAAAATATAGTTAATTCCATCGCTGAGGAAATAAATGTCAATAATATGTATACAAGCATGTAACTTCCTGTTTTGTTTTCTTGTAATCAGAAATTGAATTGTGTGTTTATGTTCAATTTACATTTGTTATTAAGTAAGACGTTACTGATATTTTCCTGGTCAATATAAATGCATTTAACTACTTTGTCTCTCTAAGCAATTTTTTAAAAAATTGGACATTGTTAATAACTAAAGTCATCTTTTTACACAATAGATTTCTTGTACGTACACCTCCTACCTAACTAAAATATCGTATCTTTTAACTAGCATCTCCTCAACCTCCCATTGATACCCCATGGTAATCACCATTCTATCCTTTGGATCTATGTGAAATAATTTTCCAATATTACTCTTCATCAATATAAATTATCAAAAAATAATTGCCAATGCACATTTAGTTGCAAGAAATAATACCTTTTACCCCCATTTTTCTCTCTTGCAAAGCTCATGTACCATCTCACAATCCTGGTAGTGACACTGATGAAGACTCATCACCACGAGAATATTTGTAATAGCCTTTTAAATCTACATCACTTCCTTCGAGCTCTCATCCTCTCTTAACCTCTAGTAATCACTAGTCTGTTCTCCATCTCTGTAACATTTCCTCTTTATGACTTTAACAAATGGTATCACATCGTATGTAACTTTGTCGTTTGACATCTGTTTTACTCAGTACATTTTCTGAGAGTCATTCAAATTGTTACCTATATTGATTAGCCCACTCCTTTTATTTCAGAGTAGTATTGGATAGCATGAAATTACCACTTTGCAAGCCATTCTCCTATGGGAGTTATCTGCATTGTTTCCATTTATTTTTTTACCATTGTGAATAAAGATGTTATAAATGTTCTTGATCAAGTTTTTGTGTGAATGTGACTTTTTGTTTCTCTAGGAATAATTTCTAAGGATGCAAATGTTGAATTGTCTGGATGTTGAATGCTTAGCTTTGGATGATACCAATCAATTGCTTTCCAGAATTGCTCTACCATCTGACATTCCCACCAGCTGACTTCTCTCCAGTGCTTGGTGTTGGCATTATTTATTTTATTTTTGATATTGTTATAGATAGTGATAGATCATTGTGGTTTTGATTTCCATTTGCCTAATGACTAAGAATCTTGTTTTTTTGTTTTTTATACACACACACACACACACCCTTTGGTGAAATGCTTCTTCCTGTCTTTTATATATGTTCTAACAATTTTTTTAATGTTGAGTATGTTGAGTTTTGAACAATTTTTATTAATTCTAGAATTAGTTCTTTGTCAGGTATGCAGTTTTCAAATATTGTAGTGTATTTCATAGATTATCTTTTAACTGTATTAAAAGTAACATACACAAAGAAATTTATTTTCATTTCAATTAAGTCCAATTTATTATTTTCTCTTTTTGTGGTCACACTTTTGGTGTCAAATATAAGAACTCTATCTAAATGAAGATGTCAAAAATTTTGGGCTTTATTCCCTGATTTTTTATAAGTTTATGATGTACATTTAGGCCCATAATCCATTTTGAGTGAATTTTGGTATAAACTATGAAAAAAGTTCATATTCAGTTTTGACTATAGATGAGTATTTCCTTCAACACCATTTGTTGAAAGGCTCAATCTTTCCACCCTATCCTCATTTTGATGCAAAAACATTTAAATACATGCACCTTGTTTTCATATGTGTATTTTCCATGAACTTCTGAAGTTGTGTGTATTTTCAGTTTCTGCAGCTCAATTGCTCCATGTGTCAATTGTTGCAATACCATAGTCAAGTTGCACTACAGATATGGAAGTGTCAAAACACAACAGAAGATAGACTCAATTCTTCTACTTTATTCCTCTTTTAAAGATTGTTTGCACTATTGTAGCTCTTCTGCATTTCTGTTAGGTAGGAAGTTAGAAATTAGCCAATGCGTATGAGAGGGACTTGAGAGAAATGCAAGCTCACCATCACCTACACTTCAAAGTCCTGCCCAGACCCTAGTAACTTTCCAGGTGTTCCCAGCCCTTCCCGTCCATGGTCCATGGGCATTCTCTCTCCCCAGGACCAAGTGGGTTACCTGGCCTGATAACTTTGAGCATTAAATCTCTACATTCCAGGGGAAGCCCCTGGTTTGGGGCCAGCAAGTCTCTCCCTGTCTGATGACACCAGTGGTAAACCTGGGAAATAATTTTTTCTTATTTACACTCAGCAAACCCTTTGTCCTGGAGGAGAAGGGGGAAGAGGAAAAGAGAAATGGTGGAACGAACTGGACTCTGCCCTTATAAGCCTGGGTCTAAGCAAAGACCACATGGGCTCAGCTCTCTCAGCTCTCTGCTAAGCTGCTCGCCTGGTCTGCCAGGTGTATTCCGTCCATTTAAGCATGCAACTTTGTTTTCCCCAGTCTGAGTTAATGGGCACTCTCTCTGTCCCCAGTAAAACCTGCTATTTGCTCTCTGTCTCATTCCTGAATTCTTTCTTGTGCAAAGAAAAGAACCCCACAACTGCTTTCCACTGACATTTCCACATAAAATTCTGGTTAATCTTGCCTATAACTACAGAAAATATTGCTTAGATCTTAATAACGATCACATTAAAGTTATAGGCCAGTGAAGAGAAAATTGGTATCTTGATTATCAAATATTCCCAAGTATAAACACACTGTGTTTCCATGTATTTAGATCTATTATTTATTTTATTAGCATTGTGTAGTTTCAGCAGGAAAGGCTTGTACATGTCAGATTTTTACTTGAGTGCTCCTTTTTTAGTAATTGTAAAGTGCATTGTGTTTTAAATTCAGCTTCACACATATAGGCTGACAGATTGTTTTTTCAGCAGTAGCACTTGAAAAATGTGTGTCATTTCCTTTGACTTCTGTGGTTCCTGATAAGAAATCTGTTTTCACACAAATTGGTGATCCTCTCCAGCAGCACGTCATTCCTCACTGGTTGCTGTCTGTGTGTTTTAATTTGCCTTTTGTTTTATGATGCATCACTATTACCATGTTTGCTTCAGTTTCTTGGTTTTGCCTTTACTGTTTTTTTTTTTTTTTCTTTCCTGCTCTGACTTCACTCAGCTTCTTGATCATCTAGCTTTTTTGTCCTTTTCCAAAAGTGAGGCATTTTCAGCCATTTATCTTTGGAGTACTTTTTTTGTTCTACCTTTTTTCTCCTCTCTTTCTGGTAATCTGATAAAGATTTGAAAGTGCTCATCATACATATCCTTCAGTAGGCAATTGAGAAACACTTGGCACGAGTGTGAAAAACAGGTTCTCAACAAGGAAATACAGTGCCGACAAATAAATAGAAGATACAAAGATATTTTGTTATAGTCTACAAACGTGTGAGATTTTAATTTTTACCCAGCACTTGTTCACTCTTTCACAAATTAGATGCTTTTACTATTTTATCTTCCAGTTTATTGATCTGTCTCCCAAGTTTCTCTATTGACTCCATCCACTGAGGTTTTTCTTATGATATTCATTGTGTCTTTTCTTTCTAAAATTTCTATTTGGGTTTTCTTTGGATCTTCTATTTATTTGCTGGCACTGTATTTCTTTGTTGAGAATCGTTTTTTTTATTCTTGAGCCAAGTGTGCCTGTGATTGCCCAATGAAGGATTTGTATAATGGGCACTTATAAACCTTTATCCAATAATTCCAACATCCTTGTCATCTTAAGGATTTCATTTCTTAATCTTCTGTCTCATTTGACTTAGCATCTTCCAGGTTCTTTGAATGAGAAGTGATTTGCAACTGAAATCTGGTGTTATGGCTTGGATCATAGTTTGGATGCTGAATGACCCCCAGGATTTATGTGATAAAGGCTTCGTCTTTGGGCTAGTGGTGTATTGTGGT
This sequence comes from Oryctolagus cuniculus, assembly GCF_051225735.1. Taxonomy (NCBI): domain Eukaryota; kingdom Metazoa; phylum Chordata; class Mammalia; order Lagomorpha; family Leporidae; genus Oryctolagus; species Oryctolagus cuniculus. Next base: position 123,333,127 of record NC_142869.1, on the reverse strand, counting down.
ATGTTAAGCTGCTTCTTGTAACACCAGCATCCCTTATCGAGCCCAGGGTGCTTTGCATCTGATCCATCTCCTTGCTGGTGCACCTGGGGAAGCAGCAGAAAATGGCCCAAGTGCTTGGTCCCCTGAAATCCACACGGGAGACCCAGATGCAGGCCCTGGTTCCTGTCTTTGGCCTGAATCAGCCCTGACTGTTGTAGATATTTGGGACAGTGAACCAGAGGATGAAAGATCTCTCTCTCTCCCTCTCTCTCTCTTCTTTCTTTCTCTGCCTCCTCTTCTCCCTTTGTTGTTCTACCTTTTAAATAAATAAATAATAAATATTTTATAAAAATAAAGGCTTTGATCCTCAGGGTGGTGCTTTTGAGAAGTGATGGAAGCTTTAGAACATGAGGTCTAGTGAGAAGCCCTTCCTTACTGGGATGAGCCCTCAAGGTCTTTTTTTGTTTTTTGCTTGCTAAACTGCTTATTCAAAGAAATATTAAACCTTTTTACTAGGGTGTAAATTGAAAGTGTGCTATCTCAAAAACAAAAAAAGTAAAAAAAGGTAGAAAGAAGGAGGGTCAGAGGGAGAGAGGGACAGAAGGGAAGCAAATATCATGTTCTTAGACTTATATCTAAGAAATTCAAGTCCCCCATGTTGCCATGTTGGTAAGTCAAAGGGTAGAGATGGGCGTTCTGACTTCCAGTGGCCTCCACTGATGTAACAGGGAGGAGTGAAAACAATGACTGACCACCAGTTCGCCCCTGCTGTCACTCCAGAAGGCACAAGAACTGTATCTCACTTTTGCTGGATGGAGGTGGCAGTCCATGACTCTGACACAAAAGACATGAAGATGTTGTTACATGCAGGTGAGGTAAGAAAGCTAGCTAACCACTGACACTTCTGGCATGGAAGTGGCCAAATATTTTTATTGCTGTTTTGGTGTAGTTGAGTGGGTATTTTCTAAATTTTTCTGTCATGCAACCCATTTCCAGTCCCTTAGATAGAGAGGAGGCCTCTTGGCATGGGGGTGCTGGTGCTGGTTTTGTTGTTGTTGTTGTTGTTTTTTTTTTGTACTTGTTGGTGTTGCCATGTTGCCAGTCTTAGGTTTTCAGAGCAAAAGAAAACTCAGTCGGTCATTCTTCTGGTTTCAAGTTCCTTGATCTGCCTTCATTTTTTTCTGTCTTTCTGAGTCTTCTTATATTTGTACTATGTATGTAAAAAATTAATCATTTCAAAGAGTTTATTTAAGGAAACAGTGATTCGTAAACTGGGTAGCACCCAGCCATATCTGTGGTTGGTGACCCACTGAAGAAAGTGGCAGGAAAGGCTTTTATAGGTGAATAGGGAAGCAAAGCAAAACACTAATTTTTTGGTTACAGGTGTGCAGCTACCAGAGTTGCATTACTCAGGTGGCAAGTCACTGGTTAAATAATGAAGAAACTTGGTGGTTTCTGACTAAGCTTAAGTTTAATTTCCCTCTGAATCAGTCGCTTAAGGAACATACCCACATTTCTTGGTTTCTAGGTTTTAGTTTTTGTTGCATAGTAACCAAAGACCTGAAAGCCAGCCTTACTCTAATGGCCTCCTATTTAATTATTTTAGTATATACAGATGTAATGTCCAAGAATTTTATTTGTACTTTGTGACAGAAATAGGTAGTGTATGTGTGTGTGTGTGTGTGTGTGTGGTGTGTATTTCACATTTCCAGAAGTAATATAGCATTAGGTCTTTTTTCTCACAAAAGACATTTTATTTGTAACAGAAGTTTAAAAGTTGGTAATGGCTACTTTCACAAAAGAAAAAATGGAAATTTGGAAAGGGCATGACTGTGAGAGAGCTTTGAGCTACTCTGGGTGACAGCCAAATGTGGAATCAGCTCACCCATTCCCAATTTAGGCTGCTTTCTACTTCTTTCTGTCATGATCTATGATGACTAGTGCCCTGTCTTCCTGTTCTTCTTCCCAGGGCTTTTTATGCAATTCATCAGGGCTCCAGGGATGGAAATGACACCTGTGTACAAGGAGTGATTATCTCAGGTGCCACTTGCCTTCATTAAAGAGAGGAGCGCTTCAATGCCCTTTGAAGGCAGAGCTGCTAATATCTGCAAGTAAAAGAGTTTCCTTAAATTTGAATAATATTTGAAAGATCTTCCATTCATCTGTATAAACCTTCCTCAACTTGTTCCCATGAAAGTCATTTATTTCTTGATATTCAGGCCATAATAACTGATATTTGTTTTTTTTTTAACATCTTCCATGTTTTCCTCATCCATATCCTTCTGCAAATTATCTGTTCTTTTTTTTCTACTGTAGTCAACTTTTGAAAGCATAGACATATTATTGGTTTCTCATTTTCTTAAAATGAAGATAAAATACTTAGCTTCATGATAAGAATAAATAGACAGGGGCTTCGCTGTGGCATAGTGGGTAAAGTCACCACCTGCAGTGCCAGCAACCCATATGGGTGCTGGTTCAAGTCCCAGCTGCTCCTCTTCCAATCCAGCTCTCTGCCTTGGCTTGAGAAAGCAGTAGAAGATGGCCCAGGTCCTGGATCCCTGAACCTGCAGGGAGACCTGCATGAGAGACCCAGAAGAAGCTCCTGGCTCCTGGCTTTGGATCAGCACAACTCTGGCCGTTGAGGCCAATTAGGGAGTGAACCAGCAGATTGAAGACCTCTCTCTCTCTCTCTTTCTCTGTCTCTCCTCTCTGTGTAACTCTGACTTTCAAATAAATCCTTAAAAAAGGATAAATAAACAAATTAAGAGAGAGGAACCTCGGGATGTCCCCATATCTAGTCCAGCTTTATCTTCACTACTATCCCAGGATTGCTGTGCCTCAGCCTCCTTCTTCTTCTTCTGGGCTCTCAGTAATGAGGTTCCTACGCTCATCTCAGTAAACTGGCCAGTCCACCTGTGAGTCAGTCATCCCAGACACACTTTAGGTAATCACATATCCACTTGTTTTCCTAATAAATTTGCTCACTTCCCACAGATATTTTAGAATACAGTTTTTTAGACTTGTCTCTTTTAACCACATATGTTTTTCCTCATGCTGCTTCTCTGAGGGGCCATCCTTAGGTAGGTATATTACTTCATTTTCATCTTCTCACTTTTGGTTAAGCTCCACTGAAAGTACCTACAGAGCATTTTGTATCCCATTCAGTCTTTATCAACTAACACAGTGATCACTATGAGTTGTGGTCAATGCACACTGGTTATATCATCTGGGGAGAGTGGAAATGAAAGAAACAGAGGGAGCCAAGAGGGGAAGATGGGAAGAAGCAAAAATGTTTGGAAAGATAACAGTTATATGACTAAAATTTGGTATTTTTCAAATGTAGTTTTCTTACTATTTAGCTTACCCCAATCTTGATTTTTCTCAACCAAAAATTTAGTGAATAAGCACAATTATGGCTATTGTGAGGATTATATAAGGTTAGCATCTAAAATACCTATGTCAGACCCTAAACTATTGAGTACATACTCAGTCGATATTGGTCACTTTGATTTCTACCTAACATTAGGTAATGTATTTTTCTCTTAGATGATCTTGAATTCAGCATGTGTTTTCGTTTGCTTTGAGGGCCTCATCCATCAAACAGGTTATTAAATTGCTCTTGCTTGATGATTTACTGCTGCTAAAACCATTTGTCTTTCACAGACATCAGGCAATAAACTAACATAATTCAGAGATGAGCATGAAAATTTTTAGAGGCCCTGAAAGTCTTTAATTATTAGATGATATGCAACTTCATTTTCAGCTCCCTTTGAAAAGTTGAGAAAGCTTTACCCACATTTCATATGCATTGCACTAAATCTCATAAAATACTCCATTGATTTTATAATCCTTGCCATTAGCAGTTAAGTGTTTGTATTTATCTGCTCCTGGATAGTTAGAAAACTTGTTCAGACATTATTTTCTGTGGCTTTGCTCTACTCCAAGATTTAGTGTCTCCCAACATGTCTAGGTTGTATGTTTCCTAGTGTTGGCATTTTACTCTTAAACTTATTTGGTGTGGGGCACCTGTGCATTATAGATTGATTTTTTCCAAGAATTCAGCTACATGAACATAGTAATTTCATTGACTCTAATGGCATGCTATCAAATACAAAATTTTAAATCAATACCAGCAGGTCTTGATTGCCAAATGTACCTCATATTAGAGGTAGAATATGGAGAAACATCATTTCAACTTTCTGATATTGTTTTCTTACTATCTTACCTATCTTCCTGGGTGAATTAAAAAATACAACCAGAATATATCTTTTTTTTAAAGATTTATTTTATTTATTTGAAAGACAGAGTTACAGAGAGAAGCAGAGACAGAGAGAGAGGTCTTCGATTCACTGGTTCACTCCCCAGATGGCTGCAATGGCCAGAGCCGCGCTGTTCCAAAGCCTGGAGCCAGGAGCTTCTTCCGGGTCTCCCATGTGGGTGCAGGGACCCAAGGACTTGGGCCATTTTCTACTGCTATCTCAGGCCGTGGCAGAGAGCTGGATTGGAAGAGGAGCAGCCGAGACTATAACCAGAGACCATATGGATGCCAGCGCTTCAGGCCAGGGCTTCAACCTGCTGCACCACAGCGCCGGCCTCCAAAATATATCTTACGTGTTTTATTTCTGAGCATTTTCTCAGAGCTCTGTGTGTCTGTCTGTGCAAGTGTATGTATATAAGACCACTTAAACTTTGTGAGAGGTTAAGGCTGTTATTAATTTCATTGTATAGAAAGTTGCACGCACATTCCTTTGGATTAAGATAAACTAAGTGTTAGAGAATCAGAATACAGTAAAGGGATTGTAAAGTTAAGATAGAATCATGGCATCTGGGGACTGAATGAGACCACAGAGTAACTGGTGATTCCTTGGATTGTAAGATGAACAACCCGTGTCTTGAAGACACGTCTTAGCTCATGCAGCACATTGCAGGCCCTAAGAGTTTTAGTTCACATTTCACCATCACAGTTGCCCTTTTTTTAGGCTCACTTCATACCTGAAAACAACAAGGTGCCCGGAGATCATAAAAATGACTGAGAAGACAAGGGAATTAACCAGAACACCTGGATTTGAAATCTGGATTTTTCTGCTTCTAAACTAGACAGTGCATCTATGTCTCATTATGGCTCTTCCCTGTGTGTTCAGAGCCATATAGGAGTATCAAGAGAGATGCGGCTTTGATTCAAAATTGAGCTACAATTGATTGCAGAACTCTTTCATTGAGTGTCTTTTGGCTTAAAATCCACATTGTTTGGGTCTCAAGATCTCCAATTTACAAAAGGAATGCAAGAAAATAAATGCTTAGCTTTCTTTCATTCAAAGAAATGCTTAGTGTATCCATGGTTCCTCTGGAATGAAGCTCAGTGTAAGAGGCAATTTCATTTGTATTTGGATATCATTGCGTTATCTCTTAGGATCTCTGCATGTAATTCCAGAACTCAAAGCTGGAGGACACAAAGACAATGTCTAGAAAGACCTTGAACCAAGTATGTACAACAAATACTTCTGATATCATGCAAGGAAGAAGGAACAGGGTTCAGCTGCCAATATACAGGGAATTAATGCCTTCCTTCATGTAGGGAGAGATGAGACAAAATAAAAGGCAGTGTAATAACCAGTAATGAATATTACAAAAAGAAAAAAGAGAATGTGTAAGAATTTTTAAGAGGCCTATACTGTCTAGAAAATAACCTTAACATGCGTACGGTATTTCGTGTACCAGAGCTGCAAAAGTAAGCTGTCTTGTGTCACAGAAAGCGTGGAGTGGCAACAGAAGGCTTGCCAAGGGTTTGTGTATCCAAATGATTTATTTCCCTTTTCAATGTAAATAAGATTATCTAAGCCCTGCCAAAATACCTGAGCAGAAAATACGTATCTCAAATATCGCTACCTTGTCAAACAGAAGTCCCATGCAACAAGCCAAGAAAGGGTGCCGGTTACCACTGGGCTCCTAGAGAAGCTAAGGGAGGAGCTGGTGTCAGATGAGGCTCCAATGAAGACACCGCTCCCTTTCTCCAAGATCCGAATGTTTGCTGAAGGTCATCATCTTCCCAGAACAGCCAGAAATTTAAGTGTTTTTTTTTTTTTTAATCACATAAACAGGGGATTTTATCCCCATTTAAAGGGGATAAAATATTGGGCAAAATAGTTGATGAGCATGGATCTGGCATTGTGATGCCATAATTTAAGCGACCATCTGCCAGCGTCCAAAATCAGATCACTGGGTAGAGTCCTGGGTGCTTTGCTTCTTTTTCTGCTTCCTGCTAATGTAGCTGGAGAGGAAGCAGAGGTGGTTTTAGTACTTAGATTCCTGCAATCCACATGGAAAATCTAGGTGGAGTCCCATCTCTTTATTTCAGCCTGGCCCAGACCCAACTGTTGCAGGCATTTGAGGAGTGAACCAGTAGATGGAAGATCCTCTCTTTGTCTCTCTCTTTCTGTCAGTCTGGCTATCAAACAAATGAACACACCTTTAAAAAATAGTGAAGACCAGAAGGGGAAAATCATGGAGGATTCAGATACTAATAGGCAATAGCTAAAATCTGTTTTTGAAGGGATTGACAGATACATTGAGTTCCTTAAAGGCAACATTTGGGAAAATCCCCATAAGGGTAATTGTATCCAAAATCTCCAGAAGAAGAGTGTGCTGTTAGGGGTACTGATATCCTTTGACTTGACACCAAAGAAAAAAATAACAAAGTTCATGAGTGATAAAGAAAATAAATCAAAATTGGCAGACTTAACCCAAACCCTGGCACACACAAAAAAAGCCACCTCAATTATTTATCCAAGGCATAAATACTATCCATTGGACCTCATTTATCTAATGCTAACTACAATATTGCCTCTGATGCATCACAAGCCTATTCAAAGGATCCAATTACATCCAAGTACAGTTGTGCAGTAATAATGACAATAATAATGACAATAACATGTGCCATTGTTTTAATTATATTTGCAATAACTTCACAATCAACACGCACATGGAATTGTGATGATGCAGTATTCCATTTTGAGAAAGCACAGAGATGAAACTACTTCAGTTTATATGACAAAGATGAGAACCTTTAATAAATATTAATTTTAAAATCTGAATAAAGAACATGGTCATGTTAATTTGAATTCAAATGTACATTAATAGGTATCATTTTTCTTTGGATACAGAAGAAAGTCAGTGCATAATAACTTTCATTAACATAAATTTTCATAGGAGATTGTTAACTCCCTCCATACAAAACATAACCTGTGAGATTATTTATTTTCAGTTAATTAGAACTGACTATGTTGGGCCAAGTTGAAAGTTCTGTAAGACCAATATGGGCATAATTTACATCTGACCCATACATGATTCTTCCATGCTGGGTCCAAAGGTTACTAATACAACAGATGGAAAAGTGACTCCATCACTCAAATTCCTAAAGCCACATTATTTCTCTGACACTGAAGTCTTCAATCTATTACCCTGGTGCACATATGCAGACAGACACAAAGAATAACACTTGGATGGAACTCAGGATGCAAGGGGCAAGAGATGAGTGATACCTAAATTTTATATTCTGGTTAGGTAGGTCCTGGAGGAGGGTTCTCCTTCACCAGGCTGAGGATTTTAACTCCTTCCTTTGTCTTTCTTTTGTATCATCCAACCAAGACCCAGGGATACCAATCACTCCCTGGAGATAAGACATTTACTGGGTCATGGGTAGGAAGGAGGAACATAGCATACAGCTATTTAAAGACCGGCTATTGCCATTCCCACTTCCAAGACTTTATTCTACTATATTCACTTTGTCAGAACAATTAACACTTGAGTTTTGGCAGAGCCTTCATTGCTGCCTGTTCCTCACAGTGGTTTAAGCAAAGAGTCAGGAAGATGTGTGCTGTGCAGCAGGGACTTGAGTCATATCTATGGAAGGGAAGTTGCAAGAAGTCAGAGGCGGAGCAAATGCACTATCAAGTTGTGTTTGAAACAACTTTTCTGCCTGATTGGCCATAGCATAATCCCTGCTAGGAAATTAGTGGAAAGTGACATGTTGTAGGAGAAAGGAAACCATGCCTGCTGCCAGGAAGATCAGAAATGGAGGATTCCTGGAACTCATAGGCTGCAATAGGAACCAGGATAAACATTTTTCACATTGTGCCTCATTTAAACCTTGTAACTATTCTTTTATTATTATTTATATATATGTGTGTGTGTTTACATATAATTATTATATGAGATATGATATATAATATGTACATATTATATACTATATTATATGTTTCATTATTTCATGCATAACATTTCTACATATTATCTTACATCTACATTTTGTGCATTTCATATTAAATATTTAGATTTTTTCATAAATATACATGTGTATATTTTACTTATTTTAAAAAGAGAGATAGGCAAACAAATCTCTTATCCACAGGTTAATTCCCCACCTCAACATGCTGAACTGGGCTGGGTGTTAACCAGGAGCCAGGATCTCAACCCAGTTCTCCCACATGGGTGGCAGGGACACCATCACTACTGCCTCCAAGGGAGTGCATTGGCAGGAAGCTGGAGTCTGGAGTCAGAGCTGAGCAGCAAACCCAAGCACCTGGATGTGGGATGTGTTTTTTCTAGGTGACATCTTAATTGCTACACCAGGTGCCTGCTTCTACCCGTTCCTTTTGATGGACATCTTTAGTGAGACTTTAAAGATCAAAATCATTAGCGTAAGAAAATAAAAGATTTTTTCCAAGGTATATTAGTGAGATGATTCTAAATTTGTTCATTCTGATTCTAAATCTGGTGCTGACTTTTGAAACACAGACTTAACCTTTGGAAAATTCCAAAGTATGTTGAGTCACAAGAGCCACAGGAAATGATTAGAATATAATGAGGAACAATATTTTTGTTTTTAATATTTATTTATTTATGTCAAAGGCAAAGTTAGGCTGGCGCCGCAGCTCAATAGGCTAATCCTCTGCCTGCGGCACCGGCACCCCGGGTTCTAGTCCCAGTTGGGGTGCCGGATTCTGTCCCGGTTGCTCCTCTTTCAGTCCAGCTCTCTGCTGTGGCCTGGGAGTGCAGTGGAGGATGGCCCAGGTGCTTGGGCCCTGCACCCGCATGGGAGACCAGGGGAAGTACGTGGCTCCTAGCTTTGGATCAGCCGCAGCGGCCATTTGGGGGGTGAACCAATGGAAAAGGAAGACCTTTCTCTCTGTCTCTTTCTCTCACTGTCCACTCTGCCTGTCAAAAAAAAAAAAAAAAAAAAAAGGAAAAGTTAGAGATGGTGGGAGAAACAGTAACAGAACAGAGAGGTCTTCCATCTGCTGGTTCACTCCCCAAATGGTGAGAATGGTCAGGATTGGGTCAGGCCAATACCAGAAGCCAGGAGCTCCATGCAAGTTTCCCACATGGGTGCAGGGGCCCAAGTACTTGCTCCATCTTCTGTTGCTTTCCCAGGCACATTACCACGGAGCTGGATTGGAGGCAGAGCAGCTGGGACATGAACAGGGGCCCAAATGGAGTTCCATTTTAGCAGGTGCCAGCTTAGCTCTCTGCACCACAATGTCAGTCCCAGGAACCATCTTTCTAAACATGAGAACTGATTCCTTGTTTGCAAGGGGCAAAAAGACAAATACATTTGAATTTCTAATGCATGCTCAATCCTAGAACATACTGTCAGGTTATTATTTCTGGAGAATAGAAATCTTGAATCCCTATTCATAAGATTTAGATGCAAAATTTGAACTAAAGTTTGGGTCTTGTGACACAGTGAGTTAAGTTACTGCTTGCAGTACCAGCATCCCACATCACAGGGATGATTCAAGTCCTTGCTGCTCCACTTCTGATCTAGCTTCCAGCTAATGTACCTGGAAAGGCAGAAGAAGATGACTCAAGGTTTCAGGCCTCTGCCAGCCATGTGGGAGACCTGGATGGAGTTCATGGATCCTGGTATCGGTCTGGCCCAGACCTGATCATTGTCACTATTTGAGAAGTGAACCAGTTGGTGGAGGATCTCCCCCTGCCTCCACCTCATCTGTCTGTCTCTCCCATCCCTCTGTGTGATTCAGCCTTTAAAACAAATAAATCTTTTTCAAAAATAGTTGAACTATGAAATTAATGCCCATTCAATACATTGTGAAGTTTCTATGTGAATTATAGTGAAGAACAAAAACCTGAAATAAACCTGTTAAAATATGTGACAAAAATGACTATGAATAACACATAATTAGACAGCAAGCTCACAAATAAAAACAAACACAGGCAAAAACATTTGACCTAGTGGTTAAAATACCATTTGAGACACCCTCATCCCACATCAAAGTACCTGGGTTTAATACCTAGCTCTGGCTTCTAATTTCTGCTTATTGTTAATATATGCCCTGGGAAGTAGCTTATGATAGCTCAAGTATTTGGGTCCCTGCCATTGACATGGAGACTTGGATTGTGTTCTTGGCTCCTGGGTTCAGCCTAGCCCAGCTTCAGCTGTTGTAGGCATTTGGGGAGAGGACCAGGGGATAACAGTGTCCTTTCTCTCTCTCTTGCTGTGTGTGTGTGTGTGTGTGTGTGTGTCTACCTCTCAAATAAGTACAATAAATAAATGACAATTCAAAATCTGGCTAGGAAGAATTTCATTAAGACGTTTGAAATGTCTTTTTGTTTGTTTGTTTGTTTTTTAAACTTTTATTTAATGAATATAAATTTCCAAAGTACAGCTTATGGATTACAATGGCTTCCCCCCATAACGTCCCTCCCACCCTCAACCCTCCCCTTTCCCACTCCCTCTCCCCTTCCATTCACATCAAGATTCATTTTCAATTCTCTTTATATACAGAAGATCAGTTTAGCATACATTAAGTAAAGATTTCAACAGTTTGCTCCCACACAGAAACATAAAGTGAAAAATACTGTTTGAGTACTAGTTATAGCATTAAATCTCAATGTACAGCACACTAAGGACAGAGATCCTACATGAGGAGTAAGTGCACAGTGACTCATGTTGTTGACTTAACAAATTGACACTCTTGTTTATGGCATCAGTAATCAACCTGGCTCTTGTCATGAGCTGCCAAGGCTATGGAAGCCCCCTGAGTTCACTGACTCTGATCATATTTAAACAAGACCATGGTCAAAGTGGAAGTTCTCTCCTCCCTTCAGAGAAAGGTACCTCCTTCTTTGATGACCTGTTCTTTCCATTGGGATCTCACTAGCGGAGATCTTTCATTTAGTTTTTTTTTTTTTTTTTCCCCAGAGTGTCTTGGCTTTCCATGCCTGAAATACTCTCATGGGCTTTTCAGCCAGATCCACATGCCTTAAGGGCTGATTCTGAGGCCAGAGTGCTGTTTAGGACATCTGCCATTCTATGGGTCTTCTGTGTATCTCACTTCCCATGTTGGATCATTCTCTCCCTTTTTGATTCTATCAGCTAGTATTTGCAGACACTAGTCTTGTTTATGTGCTCCCTTTGGTTCTTAGTCCTATCATTATGATCAATTGTGAACAGAAATTGATCACTGGGACTAGTGAGATGGCATTGGTACATGCCACCTCGATGGGATTGAATTGGAATCCCCTGGTATGTTTCTAACTCTACCGTTTGAGGTAAGTCAGCTTGAGCATGTCCCGAATTGCACATCTCTTCCCTCACTTATTCCCACTCTTATATTTAACAGTGATCACTTTTCAGTTAAGTTTCAGCACTTAAGAAGAATTGTGTATTGATTACAGTATTCAACCAAAAGTATTAGGTAGAACAAACAAAAAAAAATACTAAGAGGGATAACATATCAAGTTACTCATCAACAGTCAGGGTGAGGGCTGATCAAGTCACCGTTTCTCATAGTGTTCATTTCACTTTAACAGGTTTCCTTTTTGGTGTTCAGTTAGTTGTCACCTATCAAGGAAAACAAGTGGTATTTGTCCCTTTGGGATTGGCTTATTTCACTCAACATAATGTTTTCCAATTTCCTAACAGGGATCACTTTTCAGTTAAAATTTAAACACCTAAGAATAATTGTGTGTTAATTACAGAGTTCAACCAATAGTACTAGAACAAAAAAAATACTAAAATGTATAAAGTATTACATTGTACATCAACCGTCAGGACAAGAAATGTCTTTATATAATGCTGTATTTCAATTCTTTTAAATTCTCTGTCAGATGTTTTGGTGTGTCTGTGAAGCAGTAACAGGTACAAATTATATTACATTCTGGTTACCACAGCAGATCCTACACTGTCATAAAAAACGTAATGTCAGTCTTTCTCTCCATCCCCTGATCTCTCTGTCTGTCTCTCTCTCTCTTGATTTCTCTCTCACTCTCTTATACTCTCCTTCTCTTCTTTCTTTGTTCGCCCCTTCCCTCAGTCTGTCAGGTTTTCCCCCAATAAACTCTTTCCCTTACTCCAGTGTTTGGTGTGTTTTGTGGCAGCCTTACACTGGTGCTGCAACTCAGATGCAGGCTCCCCCAGTGACTGTGCTCTCCCTTCGGGGATCTCTGAGTTGCCCTGAGGTCCTGGATTTCTGCCAGTCACAAAACACACCCTGGTAACTCCTTCCAAGCCACTGCATGCTTCATAATCTCCACCCACACACCGGCCTCCCAAATTCTGAGGTAAGATGAGGAATGGGAAATTCCTACAGTGACTTCTATGGGTTGTGGTTCTACTCTCATCTAAAGTCCTGGCACTGGGTGCAAACCACAACTCCCAAAGGCCTTTTGGTTTCTATGGACTCTGTGTCTGGGCCATAGTGTGTGTGGGTGATGACTCAATCTCCTGTTTCCTTTCTACAGGCTAAGGCCTGGCCTCCAGTGGGTGCTTGGGTTATGACCCCCACTCTCTATTCCCTTATCCTCTCATCAGTCAGATGGCCAGGATTTCAGGGATGCCCGAGATCTGCAGATCTGACTCTATAGGTTGCCATGGGAGCTTCTTTATTTCCACATTCCAATTAAGTAATATGGTCCCTCTCAAATTGCCTCCAGACCTCAAATGGTGACCCTGATAGCTTTATCACTTCTGTGAGCAATCAGGGAAATGGAAGGAGATCCACATGTTCAAGCTTTTCTATCTTCAATCTAAACCTTCTATGTGTACTTCCTTCTCTCTGGCCCAGGTCTTATTGGCCTCCAAAATTTCCACTAGAGGTCAAGGGCCTGAGCCGAAAACCCCTTCTATGTTTGCAGCCCCAGCTCTTCACTGTCTTGGCTCACTGTAGCTTCCTCTCCCACCCAGGAATTCTGACTTTGTCTTAGAACCAGGCCTTGACCAAAGTCTACTCTCCCTGTATTATCACTGATCCTCCTGCTTTCACTCTCTAGTCCTTGTCTCCCAATTGGTCTTTGCCCTTCCCTCTCTAGTTCCCATTTTACCATGAGAATAGCAGGAAGTGGTAATCCCATCTTCAGCTCCTTGCTTATTGAAACAAGTTAGTTATTCCACCCTTCTGATGGTTCTTTTGTTTTATCATGAGCAAACAAGACAGAAAAATCAGGTCCTTTGACCTCCACCCCAGTGGAGTTCTTGTCTTTGGTGCATAGACCTCTGGCCCACTGTCACCTTTGGGAACTGTCTGCCAGCTGCCTGAACTTTTGTTTCAGAGGCAATCCCAAGTGGCTGACTCTTGACTATGATATCATGGGCCTAAGGTGTTCTTAGGGAAAAAAGCAACTGTAACTAGACACTGAGTTTGAAGAAATTTTTCTTTGACTCTAGGAAGATCACTACCTTTAAAAATATCACTTGTAACCTGCTGAATTTATTTTGCTATTTATTTTAACAGGTTTCTGGGTAATCAGTACTCAAAGAAACAGCAATGAGTAATTAGTACTTGTTTTAAATGAATGCAATTTTAATTTTAATTGAATTCAGATAGATATAAGGTATAATATAAATAATCGTATCTTAAGTCATTTAGGTATAACTACTAATATAAATTGGGTACAGGCCAATGAGATAAATGGATCTAAATGTAAACTTTGGTACTCTCAGCACTCTCAGCATGTCATATTCTATAGAAAAAATATCTGGGCTTGTTTAACAAATATGTTTTCATAAACTAATCATGAAAAATAGTTCAACACTGCTTAAAGTAACTCGGGCTGAAATTTGATGTGTTACCTTATTAATTTCAAAAATTTGGACTTTGACAGTTTCCAGATGGGCCCCTGGAAATTTCAAAGATACAGGTCTCTCATCTTATAGAGACACCAACTAATCAGGCTATCTGGATTATATTAGAAGTACTTTCAAGATGTGAATTGGTGCTAAATTTTAAGTTTTGATGATATAAAATACTACTGATACAAATGTCTGAAAGTTAAAAAGTCTAATGATCTTGGGTTACTAGACATGATGGTTATCTTAATGAGAAAGGCCTGGAGGACAAAAGGGTTAAATGTTCTGTAAAATCCTACAGGTGCTTTTGAAAATACTGTGTGAAGTAAGCAAGTGCCTCTTGTTGGTTAATGAGTTTATAATTTTAAACATGGCTACTTGAAGTCTTGTCATCCATAGTTTTATATATCATATTTGCTGCTCATAAGACAAACATTGTTGGTTCTGTGTTTAGTTATCCTCCTCTAGGTTCCAATGGACTTTTTTCAGCCACTTCTATTGTACTCAGTACTTTGGGATGGTTCTGTAAACAGAAGCAGCCAATAATGTACTACAGGTTCCAACTGGAAGTATGGTTAATTCAGGTTCCTAAGAGCAGAAAGTAATTCATATCAATTGGTAATTTAAAAAACAGTTAAAGAGTTTAAGAAGCTTTATTGTTCTATCTTTTATGTTTTGTTATATGTGCATACATACTGTATGTCTACATGGGAACACTTATTAAGAACTTTGTTTTATTTGGCTTATAGATAAAAGATTGTCCATAAATTTAAACAGCTAAAGTTAATCAAAGATATATTTTGATTCATGTGATCTGAATCTCTGTATCAGATGTTTTAAATCTGTTGATAGAAAGAAATTAAAGCGTTTTTATATGCTGGTGCTTGAATTTGCTGGTTAAAGAAGCTACACCATGTTAGATATTTAAGAGATGTTTTCAAATACATTTATAGAAGGCATTGGACCTTCTGTTAAATGTTTTCCTAAGCCATTATCTAATGGTTGAAATTGTTTGCTAAGTGTTCATTTGATATTGCTATTATCAGTAAGTGATCTGAGACTTGCCCCCTCATTTCTCTATTCTAAGCCTGACTTTTCCCTCATTTCTCTATTCTCTTTGAAGTAGGAAACTAATTCTATCCTGAATGACTCTCCAAGATGCACAATTTGATTTTTAAATCTTATAAAAGGGATGGCTAACATTTCCTGTAATAGCATAGCCAAAATGAGAGCTTAAATTATAATTTCACAGCTAGATTTACTTTGCTATCAGCATAGCAATCAGGCAAAACCTCCCTTTCAGACCACACAAAGGGAGGGAAAGTTTTAAAGTGAGGACATAACTTTTCTCATGGGCTTTGCATACCTCAAAATAAACCACTATCAGAACATGCCAGTGACTATAGACTTCAAGTTTAGGCTACTGAAGATTAGAGATGGGACTTGAGCACCCCCTTGACTTGCATCCTCTGGTCTGCTTTAATAAAAACCAGGAGGAAAAGAAAGCAAGTCATCAGAAGCAATGTAAAGATAGGTGGCAGGCCCATTAAATGTAACTCTGTACTGTGTTCTGCCATCAAAGAGACCCAACTGGCCAGTCCACTGCAGTGGCTTTCAATGTGGTAAGCCTGGGATTCAGCAGAAGTCAGCTTATGAAGAGACCTGGCAGCTCTGTCAGCCAAGAGTTGGATCACCAAAAATGGAACTGCTCTGGAGTCAAAGGACGCCCAGGTTATAGCCACAGACCTTGCTAGCTCCAAGCTGTAAAGCCTTCATTTGGCCCAGCTTCCAAAATGACTACCACTGCTGAGGGGACGGCCAAATAGGGTCAGTAACATCGCAGGCAGAACTGTAAATTTCCTGTTAGGATTGCCACCTGCCTTTACCTGGCCAGCTCTCCTCTCAGGCCAGCTAGGTGATGGAAATCAATAGGGTGCCTTCCCAAGGAGGTTCACACCCATGTGAAGAGATAGATAGGTCTGGGCCTCATAACTGATAAGGCCTTAAAACCCACCCTAGGTCCTCTAGTAATGACTCTATCCTTTGTTCTAGACTCTGTCTAGCCCACTTGAGGCCTCATCCCTTTATAATCATAGCATCTACTCAAACATCAATGGCTCTACTTCCGACCTGTGTGTATTGATGCTCGTGTCCCCCACTTAATGTTGTATGATCATTCAGAATTTCTCTACAGACAAAACCCTCTACTTGCAAAAGATGAATGGCTTTTCTCCTGGTCTTGGTTGGGAACAATTTTAAACCATGTCTAATCAAACAGCCTTCACAAGGGTCCAGAGACCCTCTTCATTTCCTCTCAATACTTGGTTAATGCCACTCTTAGGATCATTGGTTGTTATTCTCACTCTGTCTTTTATACTACAGTGTCCGTTTAAGTGTTTACAGGAGGTGATAATGGAACGAACCAAGGCCTTCAGCAACCAGGTGGTCAACCCAATGCTGCTACAGGGATATACACGGTTCCCCACCCAGGAGACAGCAGCTTGAGACATCACCCCAGGCCAGCAGGAAGTAGCTCTAAAGACAGATCATTGTCCCTCTGCCCCTCCTGGAATTTTAGGCTAATGTAATCCCATACAACTCCTGATTTACAAAAAGCAAAATGGGGGAATGTTAGTAAAATGGTGCAGTCCCAGCACCATCCTATGCCCTAGCCCCTGCCACCATTGCTGGAAGCCAGGCAGCCATGTGGCCCAACCACCGGTGTCAGCCCAACCCCCATCCTATTTGGATTTGCTGCTCCTAATTCCCTGCCCATACCCTGGCAAAGTATTAAAAGGACCTGTTCCTGAACACGTGGCTCTCATTCTCTCCATCTCCTGATCTCTCTGTCTCTCTGTCTGTCTCTGTCTCTTGATTTCTCTCTCGCCCTCTCTCTTATATTCTCCTACTCTCTTTTTCCTTGTTTGCCCCTTCCCTCCAGTCTGTCAGGTTTCCCCCAATAAACTCTTTCCCTTAAAAAAATGGAGTGTCTCTTCATAATTAATATTCCTAGTAATTGCTATTTGCAATAGTTAGGTAGATTTGAATATTTTCTTATTTGTACTGCTTTTCTCCTCCTTAAAAGTATTCAAAAGCTTACATATTTATGCATTGATTCTCATACCTTTAGGCTGAATCCATAAATTTTTAATAGCTGATGTACTTCTAACAAAAAAAATCACACATACAAATGTGTATAAACACATACACAAAAACTATCAAGACCTATGACATTTTCCACTCACTTTCTAGACAGTCTTACAATTTTTTAGTTTGCCAATTATTGCAAATGAAAATTTATCAAAAATATACTCTAAAAAATAAAGCTATGAGCTCAATATTTTAAATAACTCAGCAAGTATAAAATCCTCTCACTGTTTTCTCCAAATTAATTAATGTTGTTCTTCTGGGAGGGCTAAGAAGACTCTAAAGTAGTTTGTGTTGGTTAGATTGATTGTCTTATTAATTAGTGATAGTGGAAGACTTTAGATCTTGTATAGAAAAAAACAGAAATAAATTAAAATTGTTACATAGGCAATTTACTGGTTTTGATGAGCCATGTCTCTTGGGAACAACACTGAAGAATTGATTTCCTTAGCAAACATTGAGTCAAATACATTCAGTAGCTTCCCACACAGACTGGTCCAATCTTCCTGATGAGAATAATTAGAAAATTCATAAATCATCAATAAATTAATTAACTGTTAAGGTAAAATATTACTGGATAAAATCCAGGAAAAAGGAGACATGGAGAGATAAGTTATCATTCTAATTATCTACAAAATTTAGAGTGCATGAACTACCCAGAAAAGGGACTGTGTCTTGACAAGTATTTAACCTACAGCTTACAGATAAGGGTGAATTAGGGAAAAAAAAAACATAAATTGTCAGAAGAAATATAATCTTAAAAAGTAAAACAGGGGCTGGCATGGTGGCGCAGAGAGTTAAAAGACAACTTGCATCCCATCATGGCAGTTCCACTTTCAGTCCAATGCACTTGGGAAGGCAGAGGATGGTTGAAGTGCTTGGGCCCCTGCAACCACACAGGCAACCAGGATGGAGTTCTGGGCTCTTGGCTTTGGTTTGGCCCAGAACAGCCCATTGCCTCCATTTACGGAGTTAACCACAGATGGAAAATCTTCCTCAGTCTCTCCCTGTCAATCTTTCACATAAATAAAGGAATACTTTTTTTAAAGACAAAAAGTAAACCAATTGTAGCCCACATTTGGATGAACTCAGTAAGTAAAAATTAGATGAAGACATAGCTAGGAGAGTTTAACCTGGTAGTATTTAAGTGTGCTTCTTGACTCAGTAACTTGATGAATTTTGTCATTTGAGGAAATTCTTAGGTAGTCTTTCTTCAAATATGAGACCACCATCATTTTCTCTTTCCTCTCTAATCACCATACTTTCATCATTTTCATTCCATCTCTTTATGTTTCCCCTATGCTTTATTCGTTGTCTTTTGAACTAGTTTTCAATGTACTGATTCACATTAACTATGTAACTGGCACTGACTGCAAGGGAAAGGGTGAATATATCGGTAGATATGAATGAATATTGACCTTGGTAATTAAAACAAATAATGTCTGTAAAGACCCATACCTGTGTGTATCTATCAATCAACCCCTATGTATCTATCTATGTTTATACCATCTCAAATATAGCAAGTATAACTAGAAGATTTTTGATGGAACTAAATTCTTCTGTGTGCGTATTTGTTGTCCAGGAATTAGAAAATTATCAAACTTTATCAGATTTTAATCAACCAATGTTTATTTGTTGGTACCTCATAGGCGGAGACTTAGTCTGCTGTGTCATAACACCAATCCCAAATAAAATAAATCTTAAATAAAATCTTATACCACTTAACATGTAGAGCAAACATCCTACTTCATGATGAAATATTGTTAGCATTCCCTCTAAATATGGAAAAGAATAAATATTCCTTGCTAGCTCAGGTTCTATTTATGTTTATATTGGTAGTATGCTAACCAGTACAATCAGGCATGAAACAGTAAAACTATCAAAATGTGAAGAATACCAGTTTATATAAACAAAAAAGCAAATATATTGAGCCATGTTAATAGCCATAGCAACCGAAATTAGGAAGACGTCTGATTAAAGGCCAATGATGTACAACTCCCTGGTAATAATAACAGAATTAAAAAGGAAGGAAAGTCCAAAATGGAAGCAGTCCACACAGCAGACTCCTAGAATGACATTCGCTGTGAATAACACTCTGACCTCAGAATCAGCCTCAGGTGATCACTGACATCATAATTAAGAGTGTTAATTGTTAAAAGAACAACAGAAGTCACTCCCCATGTAGGACCTCTGTCCCTAATGAGTTGTACTATGGGAATCAACTGCAAATTTTGTGCCCAAACTGTACTCTATATGTTGTGTGTGTACATGGGTGCAAACTGTTGAAATCCATGCTTAACATAGAATTGGTCCTCTGTATATAAAATCAAACTAAAAATGAACCATAATGAAGGAGATGAGAGAGAGAGAGGGAGGTGGGATGGGAGGTAGGGTGGGGAGGGTGGGTGTGGGGGAAAGAACCACTATATTCTTAAAGTTATATTTATGAAAAAATGCATTCATTAAATAAAAACTTTAAAAATGCCAATGATGTATCTATATTTCAGCAGCAAATGAAAATTGAGGGGCTAGAGCTATGGCATAGGGGTAAACCATCACCTGCAGTGCTGGCATCCCATATGGGCACCTGTTGGAGATCTGGCTGCTTCTCTTCTGATCTAGCTCTCTGCTACAGCCTGGGAAACAGTAGAAAATAGCACAAGTGCTTGGGCCCCTGAACCCACCTGGGAGACCCCAGTGAAGCTCCTGGCTCCTGGCTTCTTCTTATCCCAGTCCCAGCCATTGCAGTCATTTAGGGAGTGAACCAGTGCATGGAAGGTCTCTCTCTTTGTCTTTCCTTCTCTCTCTGTAACCATGCCTTTCAAATAAATAAAACAAATATTTAAATAAATAAAACAAACTAAAATGTATAGGAGATATGCTAGCTAAAATAATCTAAATAAAGAACAATGTTAAGGCCAGCTCTGTGGCCTAGTGGGCTACGTCTCTTCCTACACTGCCTGCATTCCATATGCGCAATGGTTTGTGTCCCTGCTGCTCCTCTTCCCATCCGGCTCTCTGCTAGGACCTGGGAAAGCAATGGAAAATGGCTCAAGTGCTTGGGTCCTGCATCCACATGGGAGACCTGGAAGAAGCTCCTGGTTCCTGGCTTCTGATCATCCCAGCTTTGGATTTTGCAGCCACCTGGGAAATGAACCAATGGATGGAAGATCTCTCTCTCTCTCTCTCTCTCTCTCTGGTCTCTGTCTCCCTGTAACTCTGTCCTTCAAATAAATAAATAAACAAAAAGTAACGGGAAGTTGAAATTTAGAAAATAAAACTGTAGATGATAATAAGTAGCATGCAGTGGCTAGGAAAAATCTAATTCTTCACAGGAAAAAAAATAAAAATTATAAAAAATTTAAATACATTGCAATATGATGTATTTTCAGCGAATGTTGCTCAAATGCAGGCTGTATAAAAGAGACAGGCATTGGTAGTCTACTTTATGCACTATGTATAAATCAATTCCAGAGGAATTGCAGATTTAATTGTGAGAGGTACAAAGCAATAAATTGTCTACAAGGTAACATAGGGTAATGATTTCATGTCTTTGAGGCAGGAAGAGACTTCTTTAACAAGACACCAAAAGTGCTAATCCTACAAGGAAGGAAACCATAATTTGTACCTGTGATTATAGAGAAGATTGAAAACATGTCATTGTAAAAATTAAAAGAAAAATAAGAAAAGGAGGGAGAGTGGGAGAGAGGGAGGTTAGGGTAGGAAATACCATTATGCTGTTAAAACTGTATATATGAAATACGTGAAATAATTTCTTTTTTATAAATTATTTTTTTAAAAAAATAGAATAAGGAACTTTAAGATACCATCAGGAAAATGAGAAAGGAAGCCACCAAGTAGGAAAATGTATCTGAAACACATATAATTAATATAGGGCTCATGTACAAGTATAGTGCCTATAAGTGAGTTCCACCAAAACAATCGGAAAGAAACAGACAAACCAATAGGAACAGGATCAAACAATAGGAGTAGGTATTTCACAAAAGAGAATGTCCAAGTACTCAACATGAACCAATGCTTCCTATCAATTGCTTTTTACTTGCTAAATGTTTCATTTGGTTGAGTATTAAACCCTTGATTCTAATATAAATTTAAAAATGTGTTATCTCTGGGCTGGAGTTTTGTGGAATAGTAGGTTAAGCCCATTCTAGTCCCAGCTTTTCCTCTTCTGATCCAGCTCTCTGCTTATGGTCTGGGAAAGTAGTGGAAGATGACCTAAATGCTTGGGCCCCTGCATCCCTGTGGGAGACCCAGAAGCAGCTCCTGGCTCCCGGCTTCAGATCAGCTCAGCTCTGGCCATTGAGGCCATTTGGGGAGTTAATCAGAGGATGGAAGACCTTTCTCTCTCTCTCTCTCTCTCTCTCTCTCTCTCTCTCTTTCTGCCTGCAATTCTACCTCACAACTAAATAAATAAATAAATCTTTAAAAAATATGTTATTTCAAAAACTAAAAAGAGAAAGTAAGAAAGGGAGAGAATAGAAGGATAGGAAGGAGAGAGGGGAAGGGGGAAAGAGGGGAAGGGAATATTATACTCTTAGAATTTTATCTATGAAGGCCGGTGCCGCGACTCAATAGGCTAATCCTCCGCCTTGCGGTGCCGGCACACCTGATTCTAGTCCAGGTCGGGGCGCCGGATTTTGTCCCGGTTGCCTCTCTTCCAGGCCAGCTCTCTACTGTGGCCAAGGAGTGCAGTGGAGGATGGGAGACCAGGAGAAGCACCTGGCTCCTGCCTTCGGATAAGTGCGGCGCGCCGGCCGCGGCAGTCATTGGAGGGTGAACCAACGGCAATGGAAGACCTTTCTCTCTGTCTCTCTCTCACTGTCCATTCTGCTAGTCAACAACAACAAAAAAAAACTTATCTATGAAGTATATTGAATATGTTAAAACTAAAAATAAGTTTAAAAATACTCTAAAATGAAGGAAGAAAAAATTTATTTCACCATGAGGTACAGTCAAATCTCTCTAGAACGGCAATTAATTAATTTTGCAATGCCAACTTTTGATTAGGATGTGGAGCTATAGGAACGCCACATTACTGTTGTTACTTCTCAAAATGCACAAACATTTCACATGTAAACGAACTTTAAGACTCATCAATTTCATTGCTACAGATACAGGGAGTCCATGAAAAGTTTATTGTCTTTGAATTCTACTTTCTATGAACTTTTGCAAGCTCCTTCCTTTGCAGTTACTTGAAAAAGTTCAAGGGAAAATGGAATTAAGAAATGGTTATTTTGGTGCAAAAATTCTGAAATCCATGCATATGAAGAATCTTCAAAAAGTTCATGAAAAACTGCATGGATTTCAAACTTTTTTGCACAAATCAACTTACCTTTCCATTCCATTTTCCATGAACTTTTCAAAGTATCCTTACATTCTACAGACTTTACATAACTCTTGAAATACAGACCTTCTTTTTTCATAATATGCATTTTTGCAAACATTTTGAAGCTCCTTTGTATGCATAGATTTCATTCTTTGGCAGAAAAATAATTGAGTTTTGGTTTCATTTTCACAATTTTTGAAGTGCCCTCATATTTGTGCACATATGCACTGAAACCTATCAATGTACATAGCATCATGTACTACCAATAAAAAACTAGACACAACTCAACTGTCCACCAGCATAAGGATAGATATTACAAGATGGTGTAATTAGAATGGATATTCTAATATGGAGAATATATACAAAGAAAACTTCACAGCAAATAAAATACACAAATTATAGCTATGCTTTGTTTCTAAAATGATATAATTAAAGGAATGAAAATTTCACATCATTATCACTCAAGAAAATAAATGTATAGTTTCCAAAGAAACATGAACAAAAAAAAACTAGCAATACATTTATAAAGAATAATACATGATGAACAATTTGGATATATTTTAGATATGCAGTGTTCATTTATATATGAAAAATATATGTGATCCTTTCCATAGATTCAGTAAAAGTATTGGTTAGTACTCAATATCCATTGGGATTTAAAATAATATTTATACAAAGTAAGAATCAAAGTAATGTCCTTAGTGTATTAAAAAGACAGCAAAACAGTCATATTTAATGTTTAATAAAGAAATAAAGTTTTCTCTATGACAAATATAATATTGTAGCTCTCTCTGTTTCTGTACTTCTGCCTTTCAAATAAAATAAATAAATAGAATTTTAAGATTATGGCAGCCATACAATAAAATTTTTAGGAAGTAAAGTAGAATATACTCAAGATTTTAGTATATGGAAAGAGTTTTTCAAGTAAAATGTAAATGCAAACACATGGTAAATCTGGCAAAATGAATGTGAGAAAGCTATTGTTATTCAAAAATAGTCAGTTATCCATAGCAGAAAAAAATGTTTGAAACACACATACTTAAAAATGATGTATAGATAGTATAAAACTGTTCTCACAAAAACAGACACCATTAGCTAAAAATGGTCAGAAACTTGAGTAATCATTTTGCATAAGGAAGATGTTCACTTAGTTATAGGAGAATATTGATTACCTACAAGGAGATACTGATAGAACCTTACTGAAAATATGACTGACAAGGAGCAATCACTCAGCATTTTTTAGTGGTGGACCTATCAATGGGTCCATTTTGAAATATGAATTAGAAAAATGAACATTCATAAGAAAGGTCTTTAAAAATTCATGAAAGATGTGTACTATGAAATATTATGCATGGCTTTTCAAATTTTTTTGAAAAATAAGCTATATATTAATTCCATGTTTTCATGATCTTACTAAAGTCCCCTTATGCAGTACATAATCTTATCATTCATTCCACTCCTAGAAAATATTTATCAAAAACGCAAACACAATTGTATCCAAATAAATATGCAAAAATGTTCTTAGTAGTCTTATTTGCAATTTAAAGCTGAAAAATGTGTACTGTTGTTAGAATGTTTAAATAATGGTTTATTTATCAAAATAAGAACAATTTTTACATTAAATAATATAAGTAAATTCCCAAAAATACTATGTTGACAAAGAAGATTGACACCAATGAAGAACTAGAGTAAATGGCCCATTGTATAGACTTTACAAAGAGTCACAACTACTCTAAAACACTAGAAAGCAAAGTGGGCATTACCCTTGCTACTATGGGACAGACAGCAATTGGATTGGGGCATAAGTGTCTCCTTGGTGTTAATATAGTTTATGTTTAATCTTAATGCACATCTATGTTTGATATCCTTCAATTAAAAAATCCAAAAGCATCTTAGTGTAATTGAGGTAACTTGTTTGATGACATTTCCTTCTGGTTTTAGTGGTTACCATCTGACTGGTTGCAGTAAGAAATTATGCTTAAAATTACAATAAAAATGAAAACTCTAATATATACCAAGGTGAAGGAAACTGGTTTTGTGTGCCTCAATTTTCAGTTTCCTGAAATAAGGGATAAGGGGGTTGAAGTGAAGAGACTTCAAAGTTCTTCTAGATCTAAGTATCTATGAAAGACTCATCACTCTCAAATATATTCACTCCAAACTTCAGATCTCAAAGATCTGGGTTTTTTTCCTCCTATTCATAATATAGAAGCATCTGCTTCATGCTGCTTTTTAAAAATCGAGGTCAAATTTGCATATGGTGAGAAGTGTCACATCAATTAAAATAAAGGACATTTCTATTATCCTGAAGAGATTTTTTTACGGTCTCCTTTCAGTCAATCATCAGTCCCATAGGCAATCACTGTTGAAGTTTCTATGATCATATTTTAGTTTTACCTGATTTTGAACTGCTTAATAATAGAATTAAGCAATAGTTGTATGTGTTATGTCTGACTTCCTCTGAGAATTAAGTTTTCAAGATGCATCCATGCTACATTTTGTATCAGTATTTTATCGTTTTAAAAAGTAAACTTTTTTCTCATGATGAATCTTTTTTTTTCTTTTTTAAAAAATTTATTTATTTTATTTGAAAGCAAAGTTACAGAGAGAGAGGAAGAGACAGACAGAAAGAGAGAGAAACAGAGAGAGAGATCTTCTGTCTGCTGGTTCACTCCCCAAATGACCACAACCATAGAAGTTGGGCCAGGCCAAAAGCAGGAGCCAAGAGCTGTTTCCTGGTCTCCCATATGGATTCAGGGGCCCAAATACTTAGGCCATCTTCCGCTGCTTTCCCAAGCATGTTATCAGCGAGCTGGATCAGAAGTGGAACAGCCAGGACTCAAACCAGTGGCTATGTGGAATGCCAGCAATTCAGGCAGTAGTTTAACCCACTAAACCACAATGCAGGCCCCAATATTTATTGTTTTTGACTGATGATTTATTTAATTGATTGCTCCATTATCAAGCATCATGTGTTTATTTAAACATCTGGCAATGTTCATATTTCTGTTGGCACATCCTGTTGTTTATTATTTAGTGTCATAAATTAAATTGTGATAGTGTTTATTAAATAACTTTGGAAAAGGTAAAGCAGAGTGCAAAACTGCCTGAAATTAACGTGGTTCAATTTTCCCTGTGGAAACAAATCCTGGCAATATGTCAAACTCTTAAAGTGATTGTAGATTCCTATTCTAGAAGGCTTCTTCGCTTTCCTCCCACAATTACTCTCATTTTCCCCTTTCTTTCCTTCCTGCTTCTTTTCTCCTTCCTTCTGTCCCTCCTTCCTTTTCTTCCTTCACTCCTTGCTCCATTCCTCTCTATGTTCTTTCCTACTGTACTGTCTTGTCTTCTTCCTTCCTCTTCCTCCATCCTTTCCTCCTCTTCTCCTGTGTTTAAGTGTTTCTCTCTTTCTTCTGTCTTTCCTCCTTCCTACTCTCTTTCTCCACTGTGCCAGGATCAAGTTACTCAGTGATAAATGAGACTTGCCTGTGACCTCAAGCAGCTCACAAAAACCTTCTAAAAGTGATCTATCTACGCTGTGTATATGTGTTGAAATATTGTACTGTACCCCAAATGTGTAAATATCACATACTAATCCAAAATTTAAAAAGTAATTTTAAAACTAAATCTAATAACTTTTAAAAATAAAAGACAATTAGAGAGTTCACAGATTACTATGAAGAAAAACAAAAAAATCAAACAAACAAAATATTGTTCCTTGACATTCAAAGCAAGGGCTATTCAAAATCAACACATCTCAAAGTGACAGTTTCACTCCCATAGATTATGTTTTAGGTACTCTATTAGTTACCACAGATCAGAGAGACCATATGGTATTTGTCTTTTATTGACCGGCTTATTTCACTAAATATAATGGTTTCCAGTTGCTCTCTAGTTAGTGTAGGGTTAATTTTATGAGTATAAAAATTAACTGAAAAATTGGTCTCTGTGAAAGATAAGAGTGGGAAAGGAAGAGGGAGGAAGAAGAAAGGTGGGACTATGGGTGGAAGGGAGGAAGGGTGGGAAGAATCATCATGTTCCCAAATCCGTATATATTAAATGCATGAAGTCGCATTCCTTAAACAATAAAATAATAAAAAAGACAATTCTATACAGAAAACTCAATGATAGGCACTGTTTTTACTATTATTATTCATTTGTGAGGCAGAGTTATAAACACAGAGAGGGCGAGACAGAGAGAGAGGGAAGGAGGTCTTCCACCCACTGGTTCACTCCTCAAATGGCTGAAATGGACAGAGCTGAGCTGAACTGATCAAATCTAAGCCAGAAGCCAAGAGTTTCTTCTGGGTCTCCCACAAGGGTGCAGGGGCCCAAGCACTTGGGCCATCTTCCACTGCTTTCTCAGGCCATAGCAGGAGCTGGTTTGGAACGGGAGCAGCCGGGACAGAAACAAGCGCCCATATGGGATGCTGGCACTGCAGGCATAGGCTTAGCTTACTATGCCACAGCACCATCCCTCAACAGGCACTGTTGTAAGCTTCTTTAATGTCCACAACAACAGTCCTATGAGTGGAGTGACCTTGATGTATATTGTAAAAGGTAGGGCCAGTTAGGTGATGAGAAGGAACAAATGGTCAGGTTATTGGGACAACCGTATAGCAGGTCTGGTGTGAGCAAACTGACGTGTGTCGCCCTAGCCTCTCACTCTAGTGACAGGAAATGAGAAGCAATTCTTGTAGAACTTCTTGGGACACAGCTAGCAAGTGCAGAACCAGGCGTCCTAGATCCACAGACTTCTCTAAACCCTATTCACCTCCTTCATAGATCCTCAGGGATCTATGATCTGGCTCTGATGGGTCCCTGTGGCTTTGACACTTTGTCAGGGCAATGGGACCACAGGTTTCCGTTCTAAGCCCTTGCTGGCGGCAGATGTGCCTCCTTGCCATGCCTCAGTCCCTCAGGGTTGAAAAGTTGCATTCCTTGGACAAGCCTTCTCAAGGACATCCCAGTCTTGTGCTTTCTGCTGGCCTCTTCACAGACTCCAGGGGTCTCTGTGAACAGCTCTCTACTAACTTCTCTATCATGCAGCTCCTGACCCTTTGCTCCCTGGTTATGCTCATTGAGGGTGGGGCCTTCGCTTTTCTTCTTTTAAAAAAAAAAACTTTTCTTTAATAAATATAAATTTCAAAGTACAACTTCTGGATTATGGCTGTTTTCCCCCCATAATCACCCTCCCACCTACAAACCATCCCATCTCCTACTCCCTCTCCCATCCCATTCTGCATCAAGATTCATTTCAATTATCTTTATATACATAAGATCAACTTAGTAAATACTAAGTAAAGAAGATTTCAATAGATTGCACCCACACAGACACACAAAGTATAAAGTACTGTTTGAAGATTAGTTTTACCATTAATTTGCATAGTACAACACATTAAGGACAGAGATCCTACTGAGGAGTAAGTGCACAGTGACCCCTGTTGTTGATTTAACAATTGACACTCTAATTTAGGACTTCAGTAATCACCCAAGGCTCTTGTCATGAGCTGCCAAGGCTATGGAAGCTTCTTGAGTTCACAAACTCCTATCTTATTTAGACAAGGCCATAGTCAAAGTGGAAGTTCTCTCCTCCCTTCAGAGAAAGGTACCTCCTTCTTTGATGACCCATTCTTCCACTGGGAACTCACTCACAGAAATCTTCAATTTAGGTCATTTTTGGCCACATTGTCTTGGCTTTCCATGCCTGAGAAACTCTCATTGGCTTTTTAGCCAGATCTGAATGGGTGGGGCCTTTTCTCTTCTTGGGTTGTATATCAGCATTGTGTAGCAGGCACTCAAAAATAATTTTGTAAAATAAATAAATAAAAATCAAAACAAAACAAACAAACTGGTGTATGAGCTTGCAGCCTAGCACTGCTACTCGGACTTTTTTTCTGTATTGGGCATTTACTCACTGTTCCTGTATTAACCTTCCCAATACAGACTGTGCACTCCATAATCTCTTCAGTGGCTGCTGAAATCAAAGATAAGTGTATATAGTACATTCCTCTACTCATAAATCTTTAATGAATCCCTACTACTTAAAAAGGGTTACAATTTTTAAAGATTTATTTATTCATTTATTTAATTGAAAGGCAGAGAGAGAGAGAGAGACAGAGAGAGACAGAGATCTTCCATCTGCTGGTAGACTCTCTAATGGCCAGGGCTGTATCAGGAAGAAGCCAGGAGACCAGAACTCCACCCAGGTCCACATGGGTGGATGGATCCCAAGAACTTGGGCCATCACATACTCCTTTCCAGCACAAGAAGCTGGATCAGAAGCAGAGTAGGCAGGAGTCAAAACAACACAATCATATACTATACAGATGCCCCAAGGCATGGGCTAAATTCCCCGTGCTACAACACAAACCTCAAGCAAGTTACAATTTTTATGTGATGAAAAGCTACCATGCTCGCTTTGGCAGCACATATACTAAAAATTGGAAAGATACAGAGAACATCAGCATGGGCCTTGAGCAAGGATGACACACAAATTCATGAAGTGTTCCATATTAAAAACAAACAAACACACACACACACAAAACCAAACTACCGAGGTCTTAATTTCCAATATTTTTCTCTGGCAGAAAAAAATAAAATGAAAAAATCAACAACGAAAACCAAGATTCTTTGGATAAATGGCTGATTTCAGGTCTGTTGCAAGAAATATACAAGGTGGCCTGAAGCATTCTGTAATACCAGTAAGTGCCTAAAAAACAAGCTGATAAAGATAGGAAACAGCAGCCACCCAGAAGAGTTCCTAACAGCCACCACTGGAATCATTTGAGAAATCAAATAAATCACATAGTGTTGCATAATAGGCATGTTAGAAAATAAATGCATGTATGGCCACTCCGATTTAAGCCCAGGATTGAATAAATAACTAATTGAGGAAAATAGACAGATTTCCCAGATAGAAGCATTCAGAGTAATTTATGTCAGCACTGCCCCCACCATGGCAAGGAAACATAACTCTGCAGCCTTAAGTGTGCCCTTGCACAGACTCAGTGTGGAAAAAAAGAGGAGGAAAGAGGCTTGTGAGTTAATGAGTTAATTAATTAAACAGTACAAAAAGTTACATAGCCAAAGCCACTTCGATTTATCCATCTCCACTTCATCTCCTTGAGATGACAACCAGGGATGAATCCAATCTCAAATTTTCTTTTTCTCTTGCAAATACCTAAAACCGTGTACACATACAAGTAAGTTTTACAAAAAAATACAAAACCACATTTACACATTGTTAGCACCTTGCCTTTTCATTTAGCTGTGTTCTCAGGGCTCATAGTGGGCATGACTCCATGTGAAACAGTCTCCTTCCCTTTCATCTCCAGGGCAACCTCCCTCGCGTGTATACCTGCACTGCTCCCCATCCCACCTTCCAAGTCAGTGTCAGCAATCTGCAGTTTTCCCTCTGCTCTCCTTAGTATATAAACGCATTTATAGATGTCTATAGGAAAACAAACAAGAGCTATTGTCGCAATCCTGGTCAATGATTATTTTACCAAATAGTATTTCATTATGAATTACTTCCCTATATATTATATTAGTTACTCAATAATACATCATGGAAATTCCTCAAGGAAACTGCTTACATTGTACAGGCATTGAACAATATACTTCGGTATAGATATCTATTATTTAGTTTACTCTTTGAGAGGCACTACCTTTTATTTCCAGTAACTTGATGTTGCAAATAATGTATGACAAGTATAGTGGTATATGCTGGCATATCCTAATACAATGACACATTTATTTCCATGGGAGAGACGTCTGGAAGTGGAGGTGCTCAGCAAATTCATATGTAATTTTAGAGGAAATAGCTTTTTCTAAACCACTTTCTGAAAGAGTAGGAGTGATGTGTACATCTGTCAGCAAAGGGTGTTGTGGGTCTCTTTGGTTTTTCCAGTGGGATGGATTTAAAGGATAGCTTACTTCCTTTAGTTTGCATTTGCCTTTCCCCTAATGAATCTGAGTCTCCTATCAGCCTGCTGGTTTCTGGAATTCACTGTATTTGGCTATTCATAGAATTTACTTGATTTCCTGTTGAATTGAACAGGTTTTTAAAAGCTTGTTCAATTTCCCAGATACTACTCCTTAGAGGGTAGGGATTGTAATATATTATTTTACTCCAATATCTCTTACCATGTAACAAATAACCTCCAACACATAGCTGGAAATGTAGACGTTGTTCTCTCGTTTGGGTGTGGATGAGTGTCCTCAGGTGAATCTCCTCAGTTTGACTTCACTAGATCTGTGATCCAAAGCCTCATGCTGTCCTTTACCCTGTGTCCCACAGCAGGAACAGTAAGACAAGCATGTGGCAGCCGCAACAAGTTTCTCCCATTCCAACACGTAGGGAACTGGAGGCACCGTAGTCACTAGTCCGTGGTTGGTCTGCAGCCCAGCCCAACACATGGTGTCCTGTAAAGTCTGCACAAGACAACTATTCCTCAGCCCCAGTCCTGCTCCCTGAGGGAAGTTTCCTGCCTCAACATTCTCTGCAGCTACCAACCCCATCTTCTGTAAAATCTGGCCCTGCTTTGAGCTGATTTCTTAGCTTGGTACCTGCTAACAGGTCACAGAAGCTGGAGGCTTCTTCACCTGCAGAATTCTCCATTCCTTCAATTCCGGCTGACACAGCTCCCTTATGAACTTGTAGGATCTCAAATATCAGATTAGGTTCCACTTCTGTGGACATCAGCCAACTCTTCCTGAGGGTCCTCTCTCAGCTTCAGGCAGGGCAGGTTATTACAGAAGCACTATTCTTAAGACTTAAAAAACTCCCATGGTTTCAATGCGGGCATCTGCCAGGGGTCACCTTCAATCTTTCTAAAATCTTAACAAAGGGTCTTGTTCACGATTGGTGTTTATCTTGAGGGTGTTTCTACTTTGACGGTCTTTTGATAGCTGGATCAATTGTACACAACAGTTTTATATTTCCAACCCAGCAATATCTTGGACAATTACATTTTCACTAAATTCTGCTTAGACAAAAAATAAACAGTTCTCTCTTTTGCTCAAATTATTCTTTATCACACTTAACTAAAAACACTCAACTGAAATGTTTTACATTCAGTGTAGAGAGCCCTGTAGCTAGACCTACGTGTAATTAGGTATGTCTTCTATTGTCTGAGTGACAACAATGGCAGTTTTTCCACTTGCCTTGCCACTGTATAACATTGCTCACCCATTGGTCGCCCTCTCAGGCTAGTGTGATTATGGATTTTCGAGCTCTTTCCCACGGCTCTGGTTTGGATGTGATGCTTCAGGTGCTGAAAGGTAGCCCCTGTTGTGGTGAGGTAGGAACACGGCGGCAACTCTATGTGACTGCAAGATTTAGGGCAAGTCCTTTGCAAAATGACTAGGTTTGGATGGAGCATCAGGAGGAGTCTCCATGAATGACCAAATCCTGG
This sequence comes from Oryctolagus cuniculus, assembly GCF_051225735.1. Lineage (NCBI taxonomy): Eukaryota > Metazoa > Chordata > Mammalia > Lagomorpha > Leporidae > Oryctolagus > Oryctolagus cuniculus. Next base: position 123,301,149 of record NC_142869.1, on the reverse strand, counting down.
TAGTTTTATAACAGGGAGAGAGGCAAGACACAGAAAGACATGCCTTCTCCCTGTCTCTTGTCATATGATGCCTTGAGTTGCCTGGGGGCTCTGCCAGCAGGAAAATTATCATAGGATAAGGCATCTACACCTGACATCTTCAGAACTATAATCAAGAAATATCTTTCTTTTATAAAGCAGCCTGCCTCAGATATTTCATTACAGTGTGAAAAAACGATGGATACATCCACTACCTCTTCTCAGAGCTAGGGGTACCCGGGACAGACATTTGCTCACCAGAATCACTTCTACATTTCTGTAGCAGGTGGTTCTTTCTGTAGAATAAACTACATTTGTCTTAATATTTCTGAAATAATTTTAGTAGTTAATATAATGTTTGGATATATAATTTTCTCTGAATAGCCAATTGTACTGAGGTTTCTGATAAATGGCCATGACAAAACACCAAAGACTGAGAAACTTTTCTTATGGTTCTAAGAGGCTTAATGTCAGACAGAAAGGTGTGGCAGGTTTGATTTCTTCTGAGGGCTCCTTAACCTGCCCAGTAGCTACCTTGTCACTACTTAACATGGGTTCTTCTCTGGGAACTCTCATCCTTGATGTCTCTGTGTGGCCACATTTCCTCTTCTCATAAGAACACCAGCCAGGTTGAATTAGGGCCCCTTAATGGCCTCATTTTAACTTAAGCATCTCTTTAAAAATCCTGAGTCTAAATACAGTCACATTTTGGTAGAAGGACTTAGGGTTTTCACCTATGAATAGGGGAGGGCAGGGAACTCATCTTTTAGTACTCGATTGCTTTTTTACCAATGGGTCTGTAACTTTATTGTAGTATCTTTATATGTACTGTTACCAAGAAATGTAAGCTCTCTTTAGCATATTTTCAAGGTTTCCTTTATAGCATGGATTCCTGTCCACAGACTTTAAAAGCATTTTTACCAGTTAATTCCAACTAAAAATAAACTAACTGTAGTTGAATTGAATGCTTGTATTAACTATGATTTAATTTTGCTTAAGGTAATCTTTGCATCTAGTAGCACAAAAACCACTTGTTTATGTTTGTAAATGTTCTTGTTTAATACTGTGTATTTTTTTCCCAAATAAGTTTCAGGTTTATTTAATAGATGTACTGACAGTATCTATTACATAGATTCCATAGTAGGTGGTATTATTACATAGTAAGTCTAGGAATAGATCACTTCTTAAAAACTAATCAGGCCTTAAGGTATTCGGATCAGGCTAAAAAGCCAATGAGAGTTTCTCAAGCATGGAAAGCCAAGTCACTGTGGAAAAAAAATGACCCAAATGAAAGATCTCTGTGAGTGAGATTCCAGTGCAGAAAAGAGACCAGCAAAGAAGGAGGTACCTTTCTCTGAAGGGAGGAGAGAACTTCCACTTAGACTATGGCCTTGTCTAAATAAGGTCAGCATTTGTCAACTCAAGAGGCTTCCATAGCCTTGGCAGCTCATGACAAGAGCCTCGGGTGATTGCTGAAGTCATAAATAAGAGTGTCAATTGTTAAATCAACAACAGGGGTCACTGTGCACTTGCTACCTATGTAGGACCTCTGTCCTTAATGTGTTGTACTATGTGAATTAACAGTAAAGCTAGTATTCAAACAGTACTTTATATTTTGTGTGTCTGTATGGGTGCAAACTGTTGATATCTTTACTAAGTATAGTAAGTTGATCTTCAGTATATAAAGAAATTAAAAATGAATATTGATGAAGAATGGGATGGGAGAGGGAGTAGGAGATGGGATGGTTTGCGGGTGGGAGGAAGGTTATGGGGGGAAAAACCACTATAATCCAAACAATAAAGGGCATCATAAAAATATCCACAGCTAAAAGCATACTTATTTCACAAATGAAATGACTTCTCCCTAAAACTGAGAAAAGGTAAGCATAATCACTCTCAATAGTCTGTTTAACATTGTTCTGTAAGCCTTTATCAGCGCAGTATGATAAAAAAGTGAATAGAAGGAGTACATTGGAAAGCAAAATATAAAACTGTCCTTCAAAAGCAATATGATTATTTACATCAATACACAGTTATTCTCAAGTGTTGAAACTTAACTGAAAAGTGATCGCTGTTAAATTTAAGAGTGGGAGTAAGAGAGGGAAGAGATGTGCAATTCGGTACATGCTCAAGCTGACTTACCTCAAAAGGTAGAGTTAGAAACATACCAGGGGATTCCAATTCAATCACATCAAGGTGGTATGTACCAATGCCATCTCACTAGTCCCGGTGATCAATTTCTGTTCACAATTGATCATAATGATAGGACTAAGAGCCAAAGGGAGCACATAAACAAGACTAGTGTCTGCAAATGCTAGCTGATAGAATAAAAAAGGGAGAGAACGATCCAACATGGGAAGTGAGATACACAGCAGACCAAATGGCAGATGTCCTAAACAGCACTCTGGCCTCAGAATCAGCCCTTAAGGCACACGGATCTGGTTGAAAGCCCATGAGAGTATTACAGGCATGGAAAGATGGAAAGCCAAAACACTCTGGCAAAAAAAAAAAAAAAAAAAAAAAACAAAAACACCTACATGAAAGATCTCCACGAGTGAGATCCCAGTTGAAAGAACAGGTCATCAAAGAAGGAAGTACCTTTCTCTGAAGGGAGGTGAGAACTTCCACTTTGACTACGACCTTGTCTAAATATGATCAGAGTTGGTGAACTCAAAAGGCTTCCATAGCCTTGGCGACTCATGACAAGAGCCTAGGGTGATTACTGAGGCCATAAACAAGAGTGTCAATTTGTTAAGTCAACAACAGGAGTCACTGTGCACTTACTCCTCATGTAGGATCTCTGTCCTTAAAGTGCTGTACATTGAGATTTAATGCTATAACTAGTACTCAAACAGTATTTTTCACTTTGTGTTTCTATGTGAGTGCAAACTGTTGAAATCTTTACTTAATATATGCTAAACTGATCTTCTGTATATAAAGAGAATTGAAAATGAATCTTGATGTGAATGGAAGGGGGGAGGGAGAGAGAAAGGGGAGGGTTTTGGGTGGGAGGCAAGTTATTGGAGGGGGGAGCCATTGTAATCCATAAGCTGTACTTTGGAAATTTATATTCATTAAATAAAAGTTAAAAAAAAATAAAAAAGAAAGAAAAAGCCCAGGGTCTGAATTTTAAAAATCCAAAGACCCAAACTCCTAACATTAGTAAGTGAATTGTGGTGAATTTATCATGTTACAGGATGTAAAATTAACTCATAAAACAATTTTTTTACTAAAGTTTTTATTTACTTATTTGAAAGGTAGAGCTATGGGTGCGGGGAAGGGAGGGAGGGAGAAAAAGACAGAGAGACAGAGAGAGAGAGACTTTCGGAACATCCCTAGTTCATCCCTCCCCACCCCCAGATAACTGCAACAGTCATATGTGGGCCACACTGAAGCCAGGATCCAGGAACTCCATCCAGGCTCTCCTGTAGGTGGCAAGGGCTCGAGTACATGGGCTATCTTCCACTGCTTTCCCAGACACACTAGCAGGAAGTTGGATTTGGTTTTGGATTAATATGAGATGCCAGGTCACAATTTGTGGCTTAACCCACTGCACCACAACATCAACTTCTCATACTTTCTTGAGCTACAAATGTGCTGTTGGAAACCTAAATTCTATAAATAGAATAGTACTTTTTTAATATAAATGTCCAATTCTTTCAAAATCATTAGTGGAAATATTATCATTTCTCCATTAACTTACTTTTGCAATTTTGTCACAAAGTAATTTACTGTGTTTTTGTTGGGGTCTTTCATGATTTCCTATACAATTCCATTCACTCATGTGTCCATTTCTTCAAAAATACCAAATTTTTGATTATTATAGCTTTAGAGTAAATTTTTAAATTGGGTAGTATGATTCTTCTAATGCCATTATTCTTTTTCAAAATTGTTGTAACTATTCTAATTTCTTTGACTTCATTAGAATCAGCTTATCTACATGTACAAAAGTTCCTGCTAGGATTTTGTACAAATTGTTGTTAAATCTAAGATCAATTTGGGAACAGTTGATATCTTTATTATTTGTAGATTTTCAATCAGTAAACACATTTACTTGTGTCTCCTTTCATCAATGTTTTTTATACAAGCAATTCTTTCCTTAATCATTGTGATTGCCACCAACTGTACATGATAGTTATATATACTCTGTATTCTTGCTGAAAATTTTATATCACTATTCTTTACTTTTTTTTTTTGGACAGGCAGAGTAGACAGTGAGAGAGAGAGACAGAGAGAAAGGTCTTCCTTTTGCCTTTGGTTCACCCTCCAATGGCCTCCACGGCTGGCACACTGCGGCCGGTGCACCGCGCTGATCTGACGGCCGGAGCCAGGTACTTATCCTGGTCTCCCATGGGGTGCAGGGCCCAAGTACTTGGGCCATCCTCCACTGCACTCCCTGGCCACAGCAGAGAGCTGGCCTGGAAGAGGGGCAACCGGGACTGAATCCGGCGCCCCGACCGGGACTAGAACCCGGTGTGCCGGCGCCACAAGGCGGAGGATTAGCCTAGTGAGCCGCAGCGCAGGCCAAGTATCACTATTTTTATTACAATTATTATTTTAGGCATTCTAATAGCAGTGCTATGCTGGCATAGGCATTTGAAGCAGTGGGTAAGATGCTGTTTAGTATACTCATACCCCACATCAGAATGCCTGCTTGTGTTAGAGCCCCAACTCTACTTCCAGTTACAGCTTCCTGCTGTAGGTTCCATGATAGGCAAAAGATCATAGCTTCAGTGGTTGAATTCCTGAACCCACACAGGACTGGATTCTCAGCTGCCAGGCAGTTAAGGTGTGAACCAGCAAACGGAAGCTCTCTCCTTCAGTCTCTCCTTCTTTCTCTCTCTCTCTCTCTCTCTCTCTCTCAGTAACTAACTAAATAAATGCTTTTAAAAGGGCGTAACAGTATCTCATCATAATTTTAATTTAATGGTGTCTTATAAAGGTAAACACATTTACTGTATAACCCCAGAGATGCAAAACTTTTTTATAAAGGAATTTAGTCAATATTTTTAGGTTTTAGAACAATTGTAGCTACTCATCTCTGTCTTCCTAGTGTTATAATGTCACAGGCAATATTTATGCGAATGATGGTGGCTGTTTCTAGTAAATCTTCACTTTTTAAAAAAATTGGAATTTGCTTGATTTAGAGAAATAAAAATACACAAACCTACACACTATATACCAATCATCTACTGATGACTGTGGATAAAAAATGGTGGTACAGCTGTACACTGGAACACAACTCAAGAGTGAAAAGGAATGAGTGTTACTTCATAGGAACCTTGGATGCATCTCACTGGTGCCATGCTCAGCAAAAGAAGCTGATCTCAGGAGGTTCTTGTATGAGTCCATTCATTGGATCTCCTTGAAAAGATAAAACTACAGTGATGGGGAACAGATCAGAGACTTCCAGGGGCTTAGGCATGGGAGTGGAGTGTGTCTTTAAGGCAGAAGACAAAGGAGATTTTGGGGAGATGGATCTGTATGTGTCCTGGCTGTGTGGATGTTCACACAACTTTGCTCATGTGTTCTAGCACCATACACATACAAGAGAACATCATCATTAAATTCAGTCCCTATTCAGAGGAAAGGTAGAGCAGGTATCTCTCTTTCAATGCAAATAGTGGTGAAGAACTAGAGGTCATTATCAATCTTTTGTAGTCAACTAAGATTTCTGCACACATATTCACAAGCACATAGTGTCTACATTTTGCTGTGTGATGTGTGATCTTTTGCTTTATCTTTAAATTTTAAAAACTGCCAATACATTCTGAATGGATAAGCCCACGGGATTAGGAATATGGATTTCCATATTCTATATACCTTTTGCCCCTGGCTAATGTTAAGGAAATTGCTTTGTCTCACTGGACCCCAAATTCCTTTTGTATAGAACTAGACATTTGGAATACGCCTCTTGTACCAAATCTAAGATCAAGCATTTATTTCTATCACCCACTAAGAACAGGGTGCTTCAATAGAAATAAATGGTGTTGGTACATTTAGAAAAAAATGTACCTAGGTATTTGAATTTTTTTGAAGAGAAAAAAAAAAACAATGTAATCTAAAAATTGTATAGCTTTATAGAAAGAGTTAACTCTAGTTTATGGTCATTAATATACATGCAGAGTTTCTGAAAGGCAAGAAGCTACCATCTTTTCATCAGTACCTATTTGGATTAAGTGCCATATTTTAAATCTTCAATTGTTATTTATCTTCACCTACTTGAAAGGCAGAGTAAGAGAAGTTTGGGAGGCACAGAGATCTCCCATGTACTGATTCAATACTCAAATGCCTGCGATAGATAAAGCTGGGCCAAACCAAAGCCAGAAGCCCAGAACTCCATCCATGTCTCCTATCTGCTACATCCCAGGCCACGTTAGCAGGCAGCTGGATGGGAAGCAGAGTAGCCAAGACTGGAACTGACACTCTTATATGGAATGTGGGCATCCCAAGCAGCCACTCACCTTAACACACTGCACCATAACTGCTTCCCCAAGCACCATACTTTTATGACATACTGACAAAGAGGAGTGGAGCCAGATGATTTGTGACTCCAGTGACAACTTCTTTGATAAAATATTAATTGTGGTAGAGTCTGTGTGATAGTTACAATGTGTATTTATTATATTATCATGGCTATGTTTTCATCTAAATAGATTTTTCATAACGCATCCTTAAAATCACACATAACAGAAGACACAGAGGGGCACCTGAGAGGCAGTGGCTGAAGAAATCTGGCACAGTTAACAAAAAGTAGTTAATACTCTGAGTGACACTCAAACTATTTTCAAGCCAATAATAATGTGTGAAGAGAGGGAGAACGACCTAGTCAGACACATGTAACTCTTAAAATTGTGTATTTCAGATAAATAAGGTGACTAAATTTCTCATCATAATAATAGAAAAATGGTCTGCTTGAGGAATAAGCCAATGAGCTTCTTTTAATCAACTCAATGACTGGATTTTATACTAAACTGCTAAGGTACAATGCTTTCTAAGAGCATGTTTTGATGGGGAGAATGAGGATGGAAAGTGCTGTTGTTCAGTGCGGACACATCAAGAGGAAAAGACCTAGCAAATCAGAGATGGAAATGCCTCGGCCATGTTTGGTGAGAAACTCAACAGTCTGTAGTATTCTTTTGTTGTGCATTTCGTTCAGATGATCTTGTCCTTTTATATTGATCAGGAAAGTGAGGCTAGAGAAGTGGCAAGATCTAGATGTGAGAGTGACAGATTGCAAAATTAACAAGTTCCATTCTTTGCTCTCTGTGCAGGAGTATAAGATAGATCATGATTCAGTGGCAGGAAAAAAAAAAAAAACAGAAGAGCAAGCCCTTGGAACTACAGAGATATAGTGTGGGCTTTGCTCCATCTTTCTACTCAAAGGTCAAGAACTTGCTTGATTGTCAGATTTTGTGTTTAGAAGACCTGTTTTGGGGGCTGGCATTTTGGTGTAGCCTGTAAAGATGCCACCTGCCATCCTGGCATCCCAAAAGGGTTCCAGTTCACATCCCAGCTGCTCCACTTCCAGTTTAGCTCACTGCAAATGGCCTGGGAAAAGCAGTGGAATATGGTCCAAGTGCCTGGAACCCTGCCACCCACATGCGAGACCTGAATGAATCTCCTGGCTCCAGCCTGGTTCAGCCCTGGCTGTTGTAGCTGTTTGACTAATGAACCTAGGTTTGGAAGATCTCTCTCTTTCTCTGTCTCTTCCTCTCTGTCACTCTCTCCAACTCTGAATTTCAAGTAATGAAACACATCTTTAGAAGACCTGTTTTCAAACTCTGACATATCCATATAATCTTAGATAATGCTATTGTTTTTCTAAATTTTAATTTGAAATGTGATTGGCAAATTTCTAAGCATATTTTGTAATAATGAGTCTGTGAACTTTAACTCTGATATTTTTCTTCCTATTTAGATTCATCTGGCCTAAACACAGCTGAGAAGTTGGTCATGGAGCCTGGTGGATCTCTCCTGTTTGTTGCATCCTGGCAGGCTTTCTGAAAACTTTTGATAAGGTCAGCTGGCCAATGGTGATTGCTTTCAGCATATTACAACAAATTAGACTGCCTTGACATGTTCTTTGTCACTAAAGAAGCCTAAAAGGAGGTGAAGGAAACAGTCTTGGCTGTTTCAACATCAAAGGGAAGAGATAATATCCTGGGGTGACTTTTTATCTACTTATTTTTTAAGGCTGAAACCAAAGCCTCGCCACCCTCACTGGGTGGCTTAGTGAGAGGGAGAGAGCCTGCATCCTGCTCAGGACTGACTAATCGCTGATGTTACAGAGCTCCTGATTTTCCTGTGCTGCTGGTTACTTATGGTAGGTGCTGACGTTTCTTGCTTGGATAATTACTTAAAATACATTTATGGGATTTAACCCAGCTGAATGCACTTGGCAGCCCACTGGCCCATGCCGCACCCCAGGCTGTGCTCAGGCAGAGCAGAACCCATTAGGAGCTGACAAAGGAAGGGGGAGGAGGTGGGAGCTCAGGAAATGTCATTTGTGCATGAAAATCAGCAAGGACCAAGTACTCAAGCCCAGGGCCCCAAATAAATTAGACTGAGTCTAATGAAAACCAGGCAATGGAGTTCAAGGAAATTGAATCCTCGGCTCCCTGCCTGCCTCTGTTTATGTGCCCCTCTGGTAATTGACCATTTAAGAGCTGATTTGAGTTTTACAGCTGTCATAACAGTCAAGTGCACGGCAATCCATCATCCTGTTTCTGTCTAAATCAGTCACATTCATTCTGGATGCTCTTGAGTCGAGACTGCACAGTGCCTGCTCTGACCCTTCTCCTTGGCTCACTCTCCTGCAGTGTGCACAGTATTTGCCTAACAAGAGCACATCCTCCCGTTGGAAAGGAACAAGAGCTCCGGGGGTGTTCAAGACCATTCCCAACCAGTATCACAGGTTGTGTGTGCCTGTGTATGTGAGATCAGATGAAAAAGGAGGAGTCGGGATAAAAGAACATCATCACCTGCTGTGTGGCCTGTGTTATATTTTATATTCGGAGCGATTACTTTAATATGGCTTTTGTTTTCAAGCGTAAACCTAAAATCAGAAGGGTTGTTATTTTTTCAGCTTTTCTAAGACACTTCCTGAGCTTGCTAATTGTATTAGGGTACTTTAAAAAGTTTGTAGAAAAATGGAATGGAAAGGTTAGGTTTATTTGGTGCAAAAAATTGCTGACACCCTTGCTTTTCTATAATAGGTATTATGCACATTACTGAATGTTTTGAAGAATTATTGTATGCATGGATTTCAATTCTTCTGGCAACAAAGTCAATATCTTTTTAGTCCATTTTCCAAAAAGTTTTTTGAGTCCTTCCTACATAGAAGCCAGCCTCTCATGAACTTGTGTGGTTGTGTTTGTTCATACAAAGGACTTTCGCATCACAATGCTCTTGCTTCTTTCCCTTGCCTCACCTTTCCTATGCCACAGTCCCTCATCCCCTCTTTCGTTAATAACTACCCGATTCATCCATCCTTACAAGCTACTCCGCACGTACAATGTGACCCACAACTTACTCTTCTACCAAACCACAGCATGACATTTTTCCATAGACTCTGCACAGACAGCTACTTTGAGCTGTGCTGCGCTAGACCTCCTTACTTGGACAGTTCAGAAACGTCTCAATTCCATGTGTTCAGAGCTGATATTTCATCACCGTGCCCTACTTTTACTGCACACATGCTCAATGTTCCTATTCCTGTCTCCTCTTTCAATGCTTGATGTCAACATCAATCCAAGAGAGAAACTTGATTTCATCTCACCTATGCCTTCTTCCTTCTCTTTCAAATCATATCAACACAATTCATCTACTTCTTTCAGAAACAATTGTCAGCTCTTTCATTCAAACATTGGGACTGGGCACATTCCCTTGTGGGTCTTCCAACCTGCAGGCTTGTCCTCTCCATCCAGGGGCACTGTCCACAGATCTTTGTACAGCATGGAACTGGTCCCATCACCCTGGGCTTTGCAAATGTTAGCCTTTTCAAAGGTATGGAAAATAAATCTCAAACATGACTTATTTGGCCTATTGTGATCACTATATTGGTTTTGTTTAAATGTATTTTATTTTTTAGTTTTATTTTAATTAAAATGTAATATTTATATACATTTATGTTAATGTGTTGTTTCAAAATGTATATAAAATAGTGTAATGCTAAAATCAGATTTGGAGTACATCCATCACTTCAAACATATAGCATTTCTTTGTGGTGAGAATATTTAAAATTGTCTCTTACAGTTGTATTGAAATATAAATTACTGTTAACGATAGGTAGCAGTTTATACTAGAGACACTAGAAGGTAATCCTTCTATGCTACTGTATTTTTATGGCTACTAACTATTGGTGTCTATCTCTACCTCTCCCCTATCTTTCCTAGCTTTTGGTAACCACTATTCTAGTTTCTAATTCCATGAAATCAAATTTTATAGCCCCCACATAGGAATGGAAATACCTGCAGTATTGGTCTCTGTGTGCCTGGCTTATTTCACTTAAAACAAAAGAGATGGACCTTCAGCTCCACCTGTGTTGCTGTAAATGATAGCATTTCCTCTTTTTTGCAGCTCAACAGGACTCAGTTGTGTATATATATCATATTTTCTTTGTCTATTCATCTCTTGATGAACAGTTAGAGTGATTCCATGCTTTGACTGTTGTAACACTTTAAGAAACTGATATATTGTTTGTGTCTTCTTTATTCCATGAGCCCTCCATAGACACATTATATTGTTAGTTTCTCAGCCTTCTTTTTTTTCTTTTTTTCCATATGCTCTGGAATTTTCTGAAAATACACTCTTTTTCTCCTTTCATGATTTGCTAACTCCTTACATTCCAGGTCTTTGTTTTGGAGGTCCTGAAGTTTTCCAACATCAACTATTTCAATGTCACACATTTTCCTGTCGCCGTTCTTTCATATTCAGTATTTCCTGTTCAGGTGTTGTCTCTGTTAAGATGAGGAGAGATCTTTGCTATTTACTGTTGCAGACAGGGGTTCATAATTTCAGAGCTGATCAGAAACATTGGCTGCTACCCAGCATCACAATAAAATATTGAACCACACATTGCATATCACTAGCCTGGGGAAAAATCAAAATTCATAGGGCTTGCTAGTGAATGCATGCCCATAGTAAAGTTGGAAGACCTTAAGTTGAACACCATAAAACAGGGACAGTCTATATATAATAAGAACTTACTTGATAACTCTCAATTTAAGATTTTTTGACTCTATGTTACTTAACTGTACTACACCTAGCTGGCTTCATGTCCAATACAGATAGTAATAGTTCATGCAGTGAAAGCCCAGAGCCTAGACCAGTAACATTCTTTCTTTTTTTAAGATTTATTTATTTATTTGAAAGTCTGAGTTACACATAGAGAGAAGGAGAGGCAGAGAGAGAGAGAGAGAGAGAGAGAAAGAGAGATCTTCCATCCACTGGTTCACTCCCAATTGGCCGCAACAGCAACAGCTAGAGATACACTGCTGTGAAGCCAGGAGCCAGGAGCTTCTTCTGGGTCTCCCACGTGGGTGCAGAGTCCCAAGGACTTGGTCCATCTTCTACAGCTTTCCCAGGCCATAGCCAAGAGCTGGATCAAAAGCGGAGCAACCGAGTCTCGAATGGGCACCCATATGGGATGCTGGCACTGCAGGTGGAGGCTTTACCTGCCATGCCACAGCGCTGGCCCCTAGACCAGTAATTTTCTACCATTTCTTTCTAGCTGTCAGCACTTCTTTCCGTAAGATATCTTTCACATGTGTTACTCTTCCCTGTGCAGACACCTTAACAGCATGCTCTCCTATTCTTTCTCAGAGAATCCTCGCAGATTTCTTCAACCAATTACCTCCTTTGCTGATATAAGCTTTGAGCCTTTCCTTCTCTAATTGGATGAGACTTAAGAGTATTTGAGCCGGCGCCGAGGCTCAATAGTCTAATCCTCCACCTAGCAGTGCCGGCACACTGGGTTCTAGTCCCGGTCGGGGCGCCAGATTCTTTCCCGGTTGCCCCTCTTCCAGGCCAGCTCTCTGCTGTGGCCTGGGAAGGCAGTGGAGGATGACCCAAGTACTTGGGCCCTGCACCCCATGGGAGACCAGGAGAAGCACCTGGCTCCTGCCTTCGGATCAGCGCAGTGCGCCGGCTGCAGCGCGCCAGCCTTGGCGGCCATTGGAGGGTGAACCAACAGCAAAAAGGAAGACCTTTCTCTGTGTCTCTCTCTCTCTCACTATCCACTCTGCCTGTCAAAAAAAAAAAAAAAAAAAGCATTTGATATGATGTTTCGATAGCTCCCTATGTCCTTAGAGTAAGCATCAAAGTCCTTTCAATTACCCTCAAACACCTGTAGAACAAGTTCTCACACATTCTAGATCATGCACAGTCTCCTGTCCGGACTTAAAGCCCAGCAGACAGGCATCTCCCTGTAGATCCGTGCATTGGGTGTTTCTCTTCCTGCATGTTCCTGACAGATGTCCACATGGCTCACGCCCTTGCATGCTTCAGGCTTTTCCCTCCTGCCAATCCAACTTAAAATTACAGCTCCCTCAGTTATGTGGCTTCCCTGCTTTATTTTATCTTATCTCACAGTTATCTGGCAATTATTTCCCATCGAATATACCACTTAGTGCTTTTTAAAAGATTTTTTTTTTTACAATGAAATAGATGCAGCTGGATGCATGTTACATTTAGGTTTACAATACATTTTAAGTTAATTTTTGTGATGGTCATAAGGATTATATATAACAGGTTCCTTCTCCTCCTGCTCCTCCTCCTTCTGCTCCTCCTCCTTCTTCTTTTTTTCTTCTTCTTCCTCCTCCTCCTCCATTTCTTTCTTCTTCTTCTTTCTCATCTCATATAAGTACCACGTGCTAACCAATTGCACTACTGGAGCTCCACTTTTCCATCTCTTTCTTCCCCCTCACCCCCATTTTTTTTTTTTGCTTGTGACTGTCAAGTTTTTCTAGAACCTCTTTTTGAAAAGATTATGCTTTTTCCAATGTATTGCTTCACTCTTTTGTCTAAGATTAGTTGATGGTATACATTTATAGGGTTTACTTATTGGATCTCTGTTCTGTTCCACTGATTTATTTGTCCATTCTTTTATTGAAGCCATACTTCATCAAATACCCTACCTTTTTTTGAAAGCTTTTATTTAATAAATATAAATTTCATAGGTACAGCTTTTTGGACTATAGCGGTTCTTCACCCCATACCTGCCCTCTAACCCCCACTCCTGTCCCACCTCCTACTCCCTCTCCCATCCCATTCTTCATTAAGATTCATTTTTAATTATCTTGATATACAGAAGATCAACTCTATACAAAGTAGAGATGTCAACAGTTTGCACCCACACAGACACACAAAACATAAAGTACTGTTTGAAGACTAGTTTTACTGTTAATTCTCATAGTACAGCTCATTAAGGACAGAGATCCTACATGGGGAGCAAGTGCACAATGACTCCTGTTGTTGATTTAACAATTGACACTCTTATTTATGACATCAGTGATCACCCAAGGCTCTTGTCATGAGCTTCCAAGGCTATGGAAGCCTTTTGAGTCGACAAACTCTGACCTTGTTTAGAAAGGGCCATAATCAAAATGGAAATTCTCTGCTCCCTTTCAGAGAAAGGTACCTCCTTCTTTGGTGGTCCCTTCTTTCCACTGGGACCTCATTCACAGAGAGTTGTTTTTTTTTTTTTTTTTTTTTTTTTTTTTTTTTTTGCTTAAGTGTTTAATAGAGTTTACCAGTGAACTCATCTATGCCTGGTGCTTTCGTCTTTAGAGGTTTCTTTACTGATTCTATTTCTTTTAATAGATAATAGTTCTATTCATGTTGTCTATGTGTGATTTGATCTTATTATGTTGAAAGACACAAATTGGTCTGCTTCTTCCAGGAAATCAAATTTAGGGTATATAATTGTTTATAGTATTCCTTTATTATCTTTTCACTGTCCGTAGAACCTGTAGAAATGTCCTCCTTTTTATTTCTGATATGAATAATTTGTGTTTTTTTTCCTTTATTAGCCTGGTGAGATATTTATCACATCTTATCGATATTTCAAACAGTCCAGCTTTTCGTTTTGTTTTCTTCATTGACTCTGTTGTCAATTTTGTTAACTCATACTCTATTTTTTATTATCCCCTTTCTTCTGTTTAATTTGGGGTTAATTTGTTCTTCTTTTTATGGTTTCCTATGTGGAAGGTTTGATTATTGATTTTGGATTTTCATTTTCTCAAATGCATGCATTCAATGGTATACATTTACCTCTGAGCACTCTTGTTCCGAGTGCCATAAATTCTGAGAAGTTTTATTTTCACTTCTTTTGGTTTAAAGTATTTTTCAATTTCTTCTTTGAGCCCTGTGCTACCTAGAGGTGTGATGTTAAATCTCCAAGTATTGAGGGCTTTTTCTGGTTATCTTTCTGTTACTTATTTCTATTTGATCCCACTTTTATTTGAAGACATACATTGTATGATTTATATTATTTTAAATTTGTTAAGTTTGTCTGCTGGCCAAGAATGTGGTTTATCTCAGTTAACACTCCCTGTAAGCCTGAGAAGAGTGCCCATTGTGCTACTACCAAAGGAAATTGTCCACAGATGTCAATTATATCCAGTTGATTGATGATGTTCGTGAATTCAGCAATGTTCCTACTGATTTTCTGCCTCCTGGATTTCTCCATTGCTGATAGAGGAGTGTTGACAGCTACAATTATACGTAGAGTCACCTATTTCACCTTTCAGTTGTATCGGCTTTGCCTCACACAATTTGATGCTTTGTTGTTAGGGACATACAAGTTAAGGACTGTTCTATCTCCTTGGAGAATTAGCCCCTTTATTGTGATTAATATGCTCTTTATTCCTCCTAATTTTCCTTGCTGTGATGAATAGGCAGCCACTCCAACTCCGTTTTTCATTAGTACTGGCATAATACATCTTTCTCCATCCCTTAATGCATATGTGTCTCTTTATTTGATACAGGGTTCTTGACGATAATAGATAGTTGGGTCCCTAGATCATGAGCTACACACATGCTTCTCAGTTCACCCCACACCTCATGGTTAGAACGGGAAACCTAGAGGAGTTGGGATTGAGCATGTCTATCACCCAACTCAACCCTCAAGGTTGATCCCAGTCTTTGGTAAAACAGATCTGTCAAGGTAGGCCTTGTTAAGAGGAGCAGAATCCTCATGTCTATTTAGAGATGGCTACTCCTCCCCTTCTCCACTTCCAGAAGCACAAGTAGACGTTGTTCAGATGTCACTGTGAGAATCTGATCAAGCTGTTAGGGTCACAAAGATCTGAAAATTAAAAGGATGAGGGCTTCTTCCATGACTGCCTTAGGCCCCAGAGTTTGTAACTCTCAAATCAGTCCACACTGAACCACTAGCAATTCACTGTTAGAACTTTTTCTCTACCCCAGTGCAGGCCCCTGCAAAGGTGTCTGTTTAAGGATTTCTGCCCATCTCTGCATTTTGGGGTCATGGAAGTTTGCTCTGCGACCTGATGCTATGGTTTGCTTGTGGTCTGTCCCTGGACTTTCACGAGCTGGAAGCTTGTTCCCCAGTGTGGTGATGGGAGATGCTACGGAAGTTATCAGAGGTGGGGGCCTCATTGGGGGTCCCTAAGTCTCTGGGAATATTGCCTTCCTGGAGTGAGTTCTTATGAGAATGCATCACTAGTTTTATAATGATGCCTCATTCTTTCTCTGGCTTCCTGCCTTGCTGTGCAACCTCTTGCTCCTACACACACTGCTACTATTGCACTCCCACCATGAACTGACACAACCACAGCTCAGCTGATACAGACACCATGCCCTCATGTCTTCAAAACTGTGAGGCAAATGAATTATTTCCTTTGTAAAGTTAGTCTGCCTCAAGTATTTTTTGTAGCAATGAAATATGGACTGATATATTTGTGATGAATCTAAGAAGAATGGTTGAACTTTCAGTTTATTTAGGAGGGAATGATGATTTCCAAGTCCTTTACATGCCGGCTATGTATTTTTGCTTTTTTTATAAAGAGATGTTTAGCTCTAGGAAAAAAGGCATATTTGTTGGCTTTGTTCAGTTCTGTATTCCCACTTCATTCAACAATGCCTGACACTTTACATGAATGTAAAAATATTAGATAAATAAGCAATTCTGCAATCAGTCGCTTCATACCCAGTATATTCCTCACACAGCATTTTGTCTTTGAAAAAGAATCAAACATATCATCCCTCCGGTTTAATTCCCTTAGTAACACCATATTATGAACAGAGTAAAAATGCATATATTTTTTTCTTGGGTATATAAGTTACTCTGCAATCTTGTTTCAAAATTATTCTCCCATCATTCCTCTCCATTACACACACCGAGAGTCCCCTGCACACTTGCTGTGACTTGATTCCATTTGCTTTGACTATCCCAAATTCATTCCTGATATGTTCTTTCCCACTGAATTTAAACAAAAACTCCTTCTTCATCCTACAAATCAAAATTTTGAACCCTAGCCCCTTTGCAACAATCCTCAACCTCTCCAGAAGATTGACAGCAGTGTTATCTCCATAAAACACTCCCAGATGGAAAGGTAGCGTATCTGCTTATGCCTGCTTCTCTCAATAGGCAAAGCTCTTCCAGAACAGTTAGAGTGGACCTTATTTGATCTGTTAGCAAAACATTTGCCTATGTTTAATAAATAATAATTGTTTGATTGAATGAAATTGGAAGGGAATTACCTTGATTCGTGGGACTTTAGGCAGTTCCTTACTCCCAGATTTTTACATGCCATAGCGGACACAGAAAACTTCATGCACACTATTCTCATAATAAATAAAGAAAGCAGCTGTCAGAGAAGGAGACCAGATAAGGAATAGTTAGCCCAGTGCCAAGAACACCAATGCAATCAGCATCTCTGGCTCTCTGAAATTCACCTGTAGCACAATAGATGAGTCACAGTGGATAGAGAAGCTGTAAGTTCAACTAGAGCTCCTCTCTGTGCTTTCTCTGTCTCACTTTAATGTAATAGGAATGAGGACACTTCCTGTGATGCATTTCAAATTTCAGAGGCAGGTGGTCATTAAGCCAGGATTTTGTCCAATCTGGTATTCAGCCCGTGGCCCTGTGACTCAATTTCTTAGCGAACATTTCCCACTTCAGAAAAATACATAGATAAACTGCTACATGTGTGTAAATGCATGTGTATACAATGCACAAATTCACATACTTTGTAAAATACATTTATAAGTAGCTAGGCTTAAAATACAATTGATAGTGCTTTTATTGCTAGCCTTTCAAAAGTACGGATTTGCAGAAATATTTTGGGCTTTGGACACTATTTTTGCTAATAACATATGCGGTACAGGTGCTTATAATAATCCTGTATAAAAGGGGGGAAAAGCCACTATAATACAAAAGTTGTACTTTGGAAATTTATATTTATTAAATAAAAGTTGCAAAAAAAGAATTAACAGGAATAAATAAAAGTGTAAAAACACAAAAGGAAATAATTATTCAATTCTGAAGTGGTCTTGCTTAGGTCATTTACAAATATTATACTTTCAGTAATTGAAAATAGCACCCCTTTCAAAGGGGGCACAGCCTTATTTTTGTCTGAATGCCTATGAGTTATGGCTGCACATCACCCTGGGTTCTGTTTTCCTGTACCTGTAATGCCAAGCAAAGAATACTGTTTATGTTGTGTTATTCCCTCCCACCCACCTGAGATCTGTGACATTTACCAGAATACTGTCTAAATGGAAGGCTATTGTATACTCACTGTCACATTTATCAATATCAGTGTCTCCCATCTCAAATAGTGTTCACGTTTCCCAGTTTCCACATGCTTTTGAAGTTTATATTAATGAAAGAAGCTCTAGGAACTATAATTATATATGTAAGCAGGATTGCATTTTCTAGCATCTGAAGTTTTTCTCTCTGAGCCTAATATTATAAAGGACCACATTTTCCCCCAGAGCTGTCTTTTTATTTTTTTTTAATAACATTACTTAAATTTTAAACACAACACTACATGGGAATTCAATGTATAAAACAGAGGAAAAAAGCTTCTCCAGCATAATTGCTCTAGAAGAAACAGAAACATGGGCCTGGGGCTGCTGCTGATGGGGCATTTTCTGCTTGCTTTGACGAGCCCTAGCTGAGCCACAAGACTTGTAGAAAGACTCTCGACAGGAGCCATCAGCCTTGAGCAGGAGAGCGTACCCATGGGCCACCGGTAGGAACAAATTGGGCTTGGTGGAGACGCTTCCAGATGCAAATGTGCACAGGGAAAAATATTGGGAATGCGACCATGCCCACTCACCCAGGGTAAGAACCAGAGAAGTTAGGGGAAGCAGACAGTTGCAAGGATTCCACAGGGGAGCACAAAACTGCAGCTGAGCAACCAACTTATCTGAGCCTGGAAGGAAATGGGACACTGCCCTAGGGAGAGAGGACTGTTCTGCTTTTGTATCCACGAGTACAGGGTTTAGGCAAAAGCAAGACGGGGAAGAGGGGCAGAGGGTCTGAAAGGGTTTACTCATCAGAGTTTGTTTCTCAGAAGATACTCCAGGAAAGTTTATCTTGGGATAGTGCACTCAGGGGGCAGACCATCACCGACTAGGAAAGCTCCATGAGAAAAGTCTGGGCAGGGTTTTAAGCATGCAAACCATGCAGATGTATGTGGCTTGAGCAGGAAGAACCTTTCTGCTTCCCCTCTTCCACATCCTGGATACTCCCCTAACCCATGCTATGGAAGTCCTGGCAGGCGCTTCTCAGGGAGGCAGTTTCTTTGTCCACATTCCCGCTGTCTCCTTTACTTCTCACAAGTAAGCGAGGCTTTCCTCTAAGCAGCTAGACAGATTATTTGGCAGGACCCCAAGTAAACGGACCCCTTGTGCCCACTAATACTCTTCACATCCTTAGAATGTCAAAGTGCAGACATCCTTGTACTCATAGCAGGTGTTGCATGACCATAGGAAGTCTTAGGGCTGGGGAAGTGCAACTTAACACTGTGTTCCATTCTAAAGGAAAAGGAAAATCACTTTGTGGTCATCGTGAGTGAAAAAAATAAATAATGGATGTGCCACATCCGAGACTGGCATGCATTCTCCTAAGAACCCAAACAAGGTAGGTTTACCCCTACTGTTGGACAGATTTCTGTCTCTCCAGTTTTCCGTCAGAACAAGCAGCTGACTTGCTCTGGAAAATAACTCACAATTATTGCCACTACCTAATTGTTATTTTTATCTCTAGTTCTTTTATTTGTGGTGGAAAATCTGGAACTCTGCTAAACTAAATGTTAAACCATGTAAAATCCATTTCTCAAAATTGAAAAACATGTAGCCAGAGGGGTGCCCAATATGGGGCTCACCTGCCTCTCTACTTCTTGATTGCTGTATTTTGTGTAGTCATTTAATTGCACTAATCTGTGTAAGTCTCAGGACATCACTGAAGGAGATTCTCATAAACAGCACAGTTCCAGCAGAATTGAGCAGGTCCTGAAAAACATTTCAAAATTGAGAGAACCAAAGATAAAGGGTGACATCCATTGAAAAAATAATGTAGTTTCCAAGGTAAGAACCAGGCCAGAAGTGAGCAATACAGAAGCATATATAACGAGTTGCTTCAAAACATTTGTGAGAAGAAAATAGGATTCAAACGTTTTGGGTGCAACAACATTTGAAATCTATACATGCAGAGTGTCTTAAAATTGATCATGGAAAGTGCAAATTATTAAAAATGTGCATGAATTTCAAAAATGTTTCGCAAAAGATAAAGATATTTGAATTCCAATTTCCACCAATTTTCAGAAGTACTTGCTATATATATACATATATATGTGCATATATATATATATATATATAGAGAGAGAGAGAGAGAGAGAGAGAGATTGTCCATCTGCTGATTCCCACCCCAAATAACCACAATAACCAGAGCAGAACCAGGAGGCCAGGAGCCTCTTCTAAGTCTCCCATTTGAGTGACAGGGGCCCAAGTACTTGGGCCATCCTCTGTTGCTTTCCCAGGTGCATTAGCAGGGAGTTGAAAGCAGAGCAGCCAGAATTGAACCAGTGCTCATATGGGATGCCTGCACTGAAGGCAGTGGCTTAACCCATCATGCCACAGTGCTGGCCCCCTAAAGTACTTTTTTTTAAAGATTTATTTATTTGAAAGTCAGAGTTACACAGAGAGAGGAGAGGCAGAGAGAGAGAGGTCTTCCATCTGCTGGTTTACTCCCCAGTTGGCCGCAACGGCCGGAGCTGTGCCGATCCATCCAAAGCCAGGAGCCAGGAGCTTCTTCCTGGTCTCCCATGTGGATGCAGGGGCCCAAGGACCTAGGACATATTCTACTTCTTTCCAAGGCCATTACAGAGAGCTGGATTGGAAGTAGAGCAGCCGGGTCTCGAACAGGAGCCCATATGGAATGCCAGCACTTCAGGCCAGGGTGTTAACCCACTGCACCACAGCGCCGGCTCCCCCTAAAGTACTTTTATATCTGCAATAAGTGAAAGGATCTAAATCAGGCTGAGTGAGAACAGGTGATGTCAGTAGGACACAGACTGACACAAGAGAGTCTATGCTGGCCAAGAGAGGCTGAATAGCAATGGTTGGGGGTCCAGGGGTTGCTGTGGATTTTCTAAGGTATTGTCAACGTGATGTACAAGGCACATTGGGAGGAAGAGCCCAGGTGAGCCATGCCCAGTGTGAAGGGCCAGGGAATCCTGGTAGGAATTTGTGCTGCTGACTTAGCTATATCTTGGCACAAGAGCAAGCTGACAGCAGAAGCGATGGTGAAGGCAGAGGGTTGCAGTCTGGAGCCGTTCTGCACAGGGTCTGGGTGTTAACATTGTCTTCACTGCACTGGTGCTGAGTGGAGTGCAATGCCTGGGAATTGAAAACCAGCAGATGCACTGCTCTGGAAAGGAGCCTGACCATGGGCAGTGGAAGACATTGTGACTCTTTATATGTGAGTGTGTGTGTGTGTGTGTGTGTGTGCGCGCACCCATGCATGTGTCACAAGCCAAGGAGAACTAAGGTCATGAGCCTCATGTCCATTGCTGATTGTGGACTCAGCAGGAAAAACACTAGTGCCAGGAGAGGTGCATGGTTGAATTGGAGTTCTTATAAATCAAATATTTTCTAATTATTACAGCTAAATGAAAAACAAGATATATGGAACCAATGGCAATTTATAGACCTTTACTTTTCAGATAAAGAAAATTTCAAACAAAAAATGGTATTTTAAGCCAGACAAATAGAAAGAACATAATATCAGCATAAAACATGCAGACATTCACTTTGCTCATATTTATTCTACAAAGCTTAAACTAATCTTCAATGAGCTACAGATAGGGATGTAGATGTAGATGTATTTAACTCATGTTAAATATACACATACATATTTCCTTTTGTGAGAGATTTTCGGGTCTTCCATTTTCTGACTTAATTGTAGCTTGAGGACATTCACCTAATCCTAGGGAATGATTCTGTCTGGTTTGCCATGTCTTCTGAGAACAGGAGCACAAAACAAGAACAGGAGCACAAAACAAGTCCCAGAACTCAGAGGCCCCATGATGCAGCTCCCTTCGAAGAGTCTGACACCTCCACGCTCTTCTTTTCACATGCACCAGCCTTCCCTGCTAGCCTCCTCTGAGGCAGAAGAGAGTTGGGCTGTATGTCTAGGGATTTTTATCCCCCCTTCATACGAAAAAGAAGTGCAGGCAGAGATAAGACCCACTTGGTACAGGTTCCAAATTATTAGAGACAGGGCTTTGACTGGCTCAGTTCTGAGGTTGCACACCTGGCTCTGACAAACAGCTGCAAGAGGATTCCTGGCAATTGCCCCAGAGCCCTGTAATATTTTCTCAGTGGCCTGGGGGAAGTAGGTAGAAAGGGAAATGTCTCAAGAAGGAATAGCTGTGTCAGAAGCAGAGGGAGGTTTTGCATAAGTTGTCTTTATCTATAACCCTTTGCTTTTTTTTTTTTTTTTTTTTTGACAGGCAGAGTGGACAGTGAGAGAGAGAGAGAGAGAGAGAGATAGAGAAAGGTCTTCCTTTGCCATTGGTTCACACTCCAATGGTCGCTGCAGCTGGCGCGCTGCGGCCGGTGCACCGCGCTGATCCGAAGGCAGGAGCCAGGTGCTTCTCTTGGTCTCCCATGGGGTGCAGGGCCCAAGCACTTGGGCCATCCTCCACTGCACTCCCTGGTCACAGCAGAGAGCTAGCCTGGAAGAGGGGCAACCGGGACAGAATCCGGCACCCTGACCGGGACTAGAACCCGGTGTGCCGGCGCCGCAAGGCGGAGGATTAGCCTAGTGATCCACAGCGCCAGTCAACCCTTTGCTTTCTACTACAACAGGGTCCTGGCCACAATCCTGGGAGGATCAGGCCTTAAGAATAATAAAGTAAGGTTTTTTTTTTTTAATATCATTTTTTTTTGCAAGCCAGAAAGAGAGAGAGAGAGAGAGAAACAAGGAGAAAAAGAGATCTTCTAACTACTGATTCACTCCCCAAATGACTGCAACAGGTGGGGCCATGCCAAGCCAAAGCCTGGATCCAGGAATTCCATCTTAGCCTCCCAAGTGAGTGGCAGGAACTCAAGTACTTGTGCTATCACGTCCTGCCTCCGAAGCTTAGGTGAGTCAGAAGATGACCAGAAGCTTGGCATCCAGGACTCAAACTGAATCTCTGATATGGGATAGGCATAGGCAGTAGTTCAACGTGCTACCCCACAATACTGGGATACTGGCCAGATTAAGGTAATTTTTATACAAAATAAAACATCCACATGAGAAGCAGGCACAAAACAATATTATTAGTGGTATCATTGTGCTAGAGGACAAAAATGTATGATTGTTTAATTAGCTGTTTGAGTGCGTGTTTGTGTGTGCATCTACATGTGTACATGTGTATACATGTGTATGCGCAAGTCTGTGAGTGCCCATGTGTACATTCAAGTCTGCATGTGTAGATGTGTGTAGAGGGTTATGCAGCTGGATGCAGCAGTAGCCTGTGCTGTCCCACAGCATGGGATCCCAGAGTAGCTGCTGCGTGGTCCACAGCCATGCCTTCCATAGGCAGTAGCTGCTGGTGGGACATCAGCTGCGGTGACAGGTAGGTCTGCAGTCCATTACAGACTTCATGATATCAACAAAAGTGACAGCTTAACAAGAAGAAGAAATGAGTGGCAGGTGCCATGTGACAACGTAGGGGACATATTTGGATGAGCTCAAAGTCCGATGCAGTGATTAAGATGCCACTTGGACACTGGTATCACAAATTCGAGTACTTGGGTTACAGTTCTAGCTTTGCTTTGGATTCCAGCTTCCAATTATTGCACATCCTGGGAAGAAGCCAGTGATGGCTCAAGGATTGGGTCCCTATCACACACTTTGGAGACTTGATTTGAGTTCTGGACTCTTGACTTTGGCCAGGCCCAGCCATGGTTGTTGCAGGCAATCAGGGAGTAAACCAGCAAATGGAAGATCTCTGTCTGTCTGTGTGTATGCGTCTCCATGCTTCTCTTGCAAATTAATAATAACAGATAAATTAAAATTGCAAAGAAAAATTGAAAAATGGGAACTAACTTATGGGGTATACATGGTGGTGCAGTGGGATAAGCTGCTACCTGTGACACTGGCATCCCATATTTGAGGGCTGGTTTTATTCTCGGCTGCTCTGCTTCCAATCCAACAACCTACTAATGTGCCTGGGAAGCCATAGGAGTACATGGGTCCCTGCTATCCATATGGGTGACCCACCTTGAGTTCCTGGCTCCTGATTTCAGCCTGACCCAGAACCAGCTATTGTGGCCATTTGGGTAGTGAATCAGAGGATAAAAAATCTCTCCCTCTCTCTTTCTCCTGCCACCCTAGCAGCCTTTCAAATAAGTAAATAAATAACTTTTTTTATGAAACTGACTTGCAGAGTCTGAGTCTCTGGGAGTGTTGGGAGGGTTGGGATGTGAAGGACATAGACATTCTCAGGGAGCAGGTCCCTGTGAACTGCAGACAGCTGGCCGAGTGACTTCAGATGATGCTCAGTTTGATCTTTCCTCTCTCTCCCTGCTCAGCAATGAGTGGGGTTGGGGTAGTTGTCAGACACATCCAGTGCCTGTATGTTCTTGGAAAACAGCCATGCTTAGAGTCCTTAGCCTTTTGGATCTGCTACTCTGCTGCATTAATTTGCTTCTTATCTGAGGCCTCAAATATGCAGTTTTTTTCTTTCCTTCTGAAGGGCCAAGATCAAGCATAACCCAGGATGAATCCAGAGAGTGTGTGGCAACACGAAAGGCTTGGAGTCTAGGTACAGGTTGGTTGTCCTGGCTGGCAGTTGTAGCTGAGTTTTTATTTATTTGAGAAGCAGAGTTAACAGAGAGAGGGAGAGAGAGAGAGAGAGAGAGAGAGAGAGAGAGAGAGAGAGAGGTCTTTCATCCACCGGCTGACTCCCCAAATAGGCACAATGGCCAGAGCTGGACCCAAAGCCAGGAGCCAGGAGCTTCTTCTGAGTCTCCTACGTGGGTGCAGGGGTCCAAGCACTTTGGCCATCTTCCATTGTTTTTCCAGGTCATTAGCAGGATCAGAAGCGGAGCAGCTGGGCCTCGAACTGGTGCCCATATGGGATGCCACCACTACAGGCGGAGGCTTAGCCTACTACACCACAGTGCCAACTCCACATCTGAGGTTTTGCAGTTCGTCCTCCATAATTTAATAACATAAATTAGCTGATGGTCCCCTCTCTGCCACTTAGGGAAAGTAATGATACTTTGGCCCTTAAATGATCCATCCACAGAGTATTGATACCTTCACTTTCTATAACCCTTCCAAGAAGTACTCCTGGCAACCAGGGAATGCTACAAATATGGAGGGGATTTCCCATGATTCTGATTAATGAACCAGTTGAATGTGTTCAGAGAATCAGATTTCCTGAAATCTGCATGAACATTAAATCACTTCCTGGGTTTTTGCAGACAACGTATCCTAAATCCCTATTTTTAGCAATCTTGAAATCTTGATTGGAGGTAAGATGGTTAAGAAGGAGAGGTGAGAGACCAAGAATCAAGGTCTGTGAATGCACAGCTTCTTGACTTCTCTCACTTGACGGAATGGGAAGTACAGGGGACCTATAGGAGGCAAATGAGGGGAGCTCGGCAGATGTATATGTGATTCAAAAATAAGAAAGAAGGGAGCTGAGATTAAGAGGTCTGCAGCTTCCTAATTTTCATTGTCAGGAGGTAGATCTTTTGGAAAGATAGTCTTTACTCAGAAGTCTACGACAGAAATCTGCTCACTTAATGGTTTTCATCCAGACAAGCAAAACTGCTAGAAATTTTCTTGGAGACTGGAAGGACTAGAGTTTTTGACAAGGAACACATAGTAAATGACTGTATATATGAACAGCCAAGAGACTCAGGTGATCACTGACGTCATAAATAAGAGTGTTGATTGTTAAATCAATAACAGGGTCACTGTGCATTTGCTCCCTATGTAGGACCTCTGTCCTTAATGTGTTGTACTATGAAAATTAATTGTAAAATCAGTCTTCACACAGTACTTTATACTTTGTGTATCTGTGTGGGTGCGAACTGTTGGCATCTTTACTTAGTATAGAGTTGATCTTCTGTGTATAGAGATAATTAAAAATGAATCTTAATGAAGAATGATATGGGAGAGGGAGTAGGAGGTGGGAAGGTTTGGGGGTGGAAGGGAGGGTATGAGGGGAAGAACCGCTATAATCCAAAGTTGTACTTATGAAATTTATTTATTAAATAAAACTTTCTATAAAAAATATGTGTATTGGATAAGGTGTTTTACTCTTACTAAGAGTACGAAGGTACCATCATATTCACCTTTTACTTTTCAGTTTTCTAGAGATATAAATTCAGTGCTTCTTATGCTGAGTACTAGGTACTAGCAACTGTAGCCACCTTGCCAAGTAGAATAGCCACCTACACAGACACATACACACACACACACACACACACAAACTCTAAAATAGTGGGAAAATTGGAAATAAAATAACAATGACAGAACTTATTCAATAAACACGTTGGTAAGCAAGAAACAAATGGATCAAAGATAATGATAGTTAACCCTAGAATGAACTACAATAATAACAATATCAGGGCTGGCACTGTGGTGTAGTGGGTAAAGCCACTGCCTGCAGTGCCAGCATCCCATATGGGCACTGGTTCTAGACCCAGCTGCTCCACTTCTGATCCAGCTCTCTGCTATGGCCTGGGAAAGCAGTAGAAGATGGCCCAAGTCCTTGGGCCCCTGCACTAGCATGGGAAAACGGAAGAAGCTCCAGGCTCCTGGCTTCAGATTGGCGCAGCCCTGGCCATTGCGGCCAATTAAGAAGTAAACCAGCAGATGGAAGACCTCTCTCTCTCTCTCTCTCTCTCTCTCTCTCTCTCTGCCTCTCTTCTCTATGTAACTCTGACTTTCAAATGAATAAATCTTTAAAAAAAAATAACAATATCTACCAACATCTATGAGACACTTATTGGATGCAATTTGTTGCATGCTTTTCAACTCCCTTTATAAACTGAGGAGCTAAATAGCCAACAGTTTCCCCTTGCCAGACAGAGGATTTGAGATGTTAAGAATTAAGCCCAAGGTAACACTACCCAGAAGTCACACAGTAGAGACACATCTTGCAATTTGGGACTGCAGTGTGGGTTCCCTCACTGTCCTCCAGGAACCCCCATTCATTATGTCTCCAGGCCTGGACCCACCTTTGAATTCTATTTAGGCCTCATGTTGTCTTTTTTTTTTTTTTTTTAAGATTTATTTATTTTTTTTTTTGAAAGGCAGAGTTAAAGAGAGGCAGAGGCAGAGAGGGGAGGAATTCCATCCATTGGTTCACTCCCCAGATGGCTGCAACGGCCGGAACTGTGCTGATCTGAAGCCAGGAGCCAGGAGCTTCTTCCAGGTCTCCCACGTGGGTGCAGGAGCCCAAGGACTTGAGCCACCTTCCACTGCTTTCCCAGGCCATAGCAGAGAGCTGGATCAGAAACGGAGTAGCCGGGTCTCGAACTGGCGCCCATATGGGATGCCAGCACTGGAGGTGGCGCCACAACACTGGCCCCCCTTATATTGACTTTCCTGACTTTCTGAGTCCAGTGCAGTCATTTGGCAACAACAATTTCTGTCTGTGATTTTCTTCAGATCCTAGAAATACCCCAGCCAAGGGTGAATGAATCAAAAGTTTTGTAAAACAATAGATGCATTTCCTTGAATGCTTTGGCTTGCTAAACTATTTTTTAAATATTTATTTTGAAAGTCAGCATTACAAAAAGAAAGAGAGAAAGATCCTACATCTGCTGATTCACTCCCCAGATGGCCACAACAGCCAGCACGGGGCCACGCAGAAGCTGGGTGCCAGGAGCTTTCTTCCTGGTCTCCCACATGGGTAGCAGGAGCGCAGACACTTGGGCCATCCTCCACTGCTTTCCCAGGCCATTAGCATGGAGCTGGATTGGAAGTGGAGCAGCTGGGACACATGCCAATGCCCATATAAGATGCTGGCATTGCAGGCAGTGGCTTTACCTGTTACACCACAATGCTGGCCCCATGAAACTATTTTTCATTATGGTCCTTTTATACTTACAATGATACAGTAAACTTCATAACAAATAGGAAGATAAACCCTTTGCTAAAATTGTACCATGCATCAAGATAATTGAAGAATATAAACTGAAGCACAACGTGATAAATATGAAAGAAAAGGCTGCTTATGGAATCTCTGCAAAATGTAGCGCACAGACCTAACAAAAGCAAGGCCTGCCACCCTGAAACTTGATGCAGTGTGTGGAACAAGAGTGAATAATAGAAGGGGTGTTCTGAAAACAAGCAGGGAATATTTGGCTGAGTGAAAGCACAGAGCGTCCAGGAGCCAACAGTTACGATTTTACCTACATCCGTTCATTCATTTTTTTCAAGTATGTATAGTCAGATATTGGGCTTATAATGAAGACAGAATAATGCATAAAAATACTTGACTTAAAAACTGCAACATATGGTAAGAGTAGAATAATAGTGACAGATACATATAAACATAGCAATGCAGCCAGCCTCGGAAGCACCATTACCGAGCTAAGTACAAGCAAGCACCAGGGCACATACATTAGGGAGTGATGATATGACAAAAGACCCATTCCCCACTTCTCAGGAGTTAACCACTGTGACCCTTCCATGAAAATCAAACCATCACATAGAAAACTCCAATGTTATTTTAAACATTCTGTGCACTATTGAAATATAAATGAGCTGCTTTCCCTTCTGCTAGGTTGAATGAGAATGATGGGAAAATCACAGATGCTTCTTTGCTGGTGGGGGTTTTCTTACTGAGTATTGTGCATTGTGGCCCACACACCATATTTATCTACACGCTGCTCTCATAACTACTAGGACAATTTTGTTAAAGAATCTATGGGAGGAGTGAACCATACACTGAACATTTTTTAAGCCGTGGTCCCAAGCTGGGACCCTGTGGCAGCGCAGTGCTGTATTCACAGTGGATTGCAGATGAAGATGCAGGACTGAGATGTTCAGGAGACGCTCACTCACCATTCGCTCATGGTAGCACATTCATCCTGGTGGGGTGCAGCAGAGAAGGCCCAGTGCGTGCCGGAGGGGACTGTGTCCCAGAAAAAAGCTGGTGAGATATCAGTGCTGCCACTGCCCACCTCTGTGAGCCTGAGCAATTTACTGAATGTATCTCGTGTCTCTGCAGTAAATAATAACAACTATATAGTAGGAAGGACATTCGCGTGAGTTAGAGCAGATAAAATCATTAGAACAGTACTTGCCACACAATAAGCACTTCATAAGAATTTGCTGTCATTACTACTGCTGCTGCTTCTACTACAATAATCATTATTAATCAAGGATGAAATAAAGAAGTAAATAAATAATGTCTTGTGAGTTTTTGTCATGCTTATAGCTTGCATGTTCTAAATACAAGATATATATATATATATATTCATTTTCTTTCTTTTTTTTTTTTTTGACAGGCAGAGTTAGACAATGAGAAAGAGAGACAGAAAGAAAGCTCTTGCTTCCATTGGTTCACCCCCAAAATGGCTGCTACGGCTGGAGCGCTGCGCTGATCCGAAGCAAGTAGCCAGGTGCTTCCTCCTGGTCTTCCATGCAGGTGCAGGGCCCAAGCACTTGGGCCATCCTCCATTGCCTTCCCAGGCCACAGCAGAGAGCTGGACTGGAAGAGGAACAACCCGGACAGAATCCGGTGCCCCAACCGGGACTAGAACCCGGGGTGCCGGCGCCGCAGGCGGAGGATTAGCCAAGTGAGCTGCAGCGCCGGCCTATATTCATATATTCTAATACAAGTGAATGTGTGTGTGTGTGTGTGTGTGTTGTGTGTTTAATGTAAGTGGTTCTACTATTTCTTTCTGAAACTTTTCTTCTGTACGTGTTCAAATGCATCCTTCTCTTTTAGCTTTCGGAACACATATCTTTGTTTTTAAAGGGTCCTTGCTAGTAACAGTGGACACAAAAGAAAAACAGGGTACTGTTGTCCTCTAGAAGTAGATAAGTTGTGGCTGGACAACCTTCCATTACACACACCAAGGACTAGTGAAAAAGGGACTCTGCTTTGAAGGTGCTCAAGCATGGGCCACAGATTCTTGCACGCCTCAATACTTCACCTACAGGAAGCTCCTCTTCCAGCCATGCTGAAATGTCTTTTCGCCAAGGTAGAAGAAGTAGGTCTGGCTTAACATTTCCCTTGAGCAGTGGTAGGGGTGAAAGCACCACCAAATTGCACACCTCAGGGTCTGGTATAGTTTTTGGGATGGAGGACATGTTAGGGATTTACTGTGGCTGAATGAAAAATGGCCAGAATCTTCAGTCATGAAACTTCCTTTGGTCTTTGAAATACAGTAGGGAAGAGTTACAGAGACCAATCTTGTAGTAGCCATCCCAGGGTCATCTCATTCCTCAACAAGATTCTTGGCTCAGGAAAGCAACTTGCTTGGATAACAGAGCAGATATCAGATATGGTTAGATGCAGCTGGATTTAAGGTCCAACGTCATCAGATGCTACTGATATTGAGCCTGTCAATAGTATTCACACTCTGTGCCTTTGAAATAGCTGTCTAACAATAGGACCACTTGAGCAGGGAGCCCACAACTCTAGGGCCTTTGCGATATTCAGCCTTTGATTACAACGCAAATTAAAAATCTTATCTCAAAAATTATGATAGAAAGAAAGAAAGAAAGAGAGAAAAGAGAGAGAAAAGAAGGAAGGAAGGAAGGAAGGAAGGAAGGAAGGAAGGAAGGAAGGAAGGAAGGAAGGAAGAGAAAGAGAAATAGGGAGGGAGGGAGGGAGGGAGGGAGGGAGGCAAGGTGGAACGAAGGGAATGAGGGAGTATGAGAAGTGTCATTATATTCTCAGAATTGTATCTGGGAACTACACTGAATTGTTCCCTTTGTATTAATATTACATTAATATGAGAAAAAACAGTGGGGGCATACCTTCACTCTTCTCTGCTCATTGCCTCTTTCTTGGTGAATGATGGAAACTGAAATGAGATTCTTGCTGGATTCCGTAATTTCACAGTTATTCTTGGCTTTTGGAAGCCCCTCATTTCAATAATGAGACATAGTCCTACCAACGGTGTTTGAAGCTTTCCTCCCAAGCAAAATGCAAACCCCCTTAGCCCTTTACCTGCCCTTCAGGGCATCTCTTGCAGCTGGTAAGTTTCCATTGCCGGTACTAGGTGCTCAGGTGTATGGAGCAGGAAGGATTAGAGCAGGAAAGAGCACACTTCTGCTTACTGAGTAAGCAAGTGAGAGAGAGAGAGAGACAGGTCTCTTCTGCTCATCTGACACTCATCTGCGGCAAATACCAGATTGCCAGCATCCAGACTGGCCACCTCACAGTGTCTCTGTGAAATGTCTTTGTAGGGGATTTTCCTGGACCCATTCCACTGCACTTTGTCTAATAAGGAGTCTATTCTTGCTCATGACTCCTCAGCACTTCCGGAGCTCCCACCATGGCGCTCCAGCTTGGTCTCCTTCAGCTGCATCCTGCCTGTGCTGGCTGAGTACCCGGTCCACAACCTTCTGCAGCATGCACTAAGCCTTCAGGAAGCTTGACTGGGACACCAATGGACAGGGCTACTTCTCTTCTTCCCAGGCTGTCACTTCTCGGCAGTGCTGCTTGCCCTGCCTGGACAGCATCGAATGCCCAGATGTCTCTTCAAAAAGATGTCAGCCTCACAATTACTTTCCGAGTCATTCTATGATATTCCAATCATTGACTTTAAGGAGGGACAAAAACAGTCTTATGCACCAAGACTATATGTGTGCTTTCTTTTTTTTCTTCTGCAGGAGCTGCCTCTTGCTTTGTACATATTTATACACTCAGAATGTGGAGCCTTTAGTCCTTCTAACCTCAGATTTGGGTCTGAGTTTCAGTTCTGAAACAAAAAGAAAAATCTCTTCTCAAATTTTGTTACGTTCCCTTGGATACTCCAAATTCTTGGAAACTTACCCTTCTGCCTTGTGATTTGTGACAGCAGACTCTCAGGAGGAGTGCCACCCCCAGCTATGCCCTGGTCACACATGACACCCTTGTTGTTACTATGATATGGCTTTCTACAAAAGTACATATGGAGCATTGAAGCTCATTCTAGATATTGGCAAAAAAAATCTGCATAGCTTTTCACTCACTCACGGATCACATAGATCTTTACAAATATTCCCATACCAACTAGACTACAGCCCCACTGAACCTGAACTGGGGCTACCCTCAAGAGCAGCTAAAGAGGTAAGGTGATTTGAATTGTACTTGAGAGAAAAAAAATTTTTTTAATTTTTTTCAGTTACTTTTTTTAAACTTTTATTTAATGAATATAATTTCCAAAGTACAGCTTATGAATTACAATGCCTTCCCCCCACCAATAACTTCCCTCCCAGCCCCCGCTCTCTCTCCCCTTCCATTCACATCAAGATTCATTTTCAATTCTCTTTATATACAGAAGATTAGTTTAGTATATATTTACAGATTTCAACAGTTTGCACCCACATAGAAACACAAAGTGTAAAACACTGTTTCAGTACTAGTTATAGCATTAACTCACAATGTACAACACTTTAAGGACAGAGATCCTACCTGAGGAGTAAGTGCAGAGTGACTCCTGTTGTTAACTTAACAATTTGACACTCTTGTTTATGGCGTCAGTAATCACCCTAGGCTCTTGTCATGAGTTGCCAAGGCTATGGAAGCCTTTTGAGTTTGCCAACTCTGATCATATTTGGACAAGGTCATAGTCAAAGTGGAAGTTCTCTCCTCCCTTCAGAGAAAGGTACCCCTTTCTTTGATGACCTGTTCTTTCCACTGGGATCTCACTCACAGAGATCTTTCATTTAGGTCATTTTTTTTTTTGCCATAGTTTCTTGGCTTTCCATGCCTGATATACTCTCATGGGCTTTTCAGCCAGATCCAAATGCCTTAAGGGCTGATTCTGAGGCCAGAGTGCTGTTTAGGACATCCACTATTCTGTGAGTCTGCTGTGTATCCCACTTCCCATGTTGGATCGTTCTCTCCTTTTTTTATTCTATCAGTTAGTATTTTCAGACACTAGTCTTGCTTATGTGATCCCTTTGACTCTTAGTCCTATCATTATGATCACTTTTGAACAGAAATTGATCACTTGGACTAGTGAGATAGCATTGGTACATGCCACCTAAGTTGGGGGACAGAGGATGCCTTGGAGAAGCCACAAGGGCAACCTGCTCCTGGAAGGAAGGAGAGGGCAGCAACATTCCCGATTATTCTAAAAAGAGAAAAGAGGTGCTTACAGAACAAAGCTTGAGAGATTGCAATATTGCAGATTGGAAAGAGTAATGAAACTGGTAGAGAAAGGAAAGACTCAGATGGTGGCTGCCCAAATGAGGCAGCAGGGCACTTATGAAGTCAGTGACGACATTCTTGAGAAGTGGAGTGGGAGAGGGAAGCATATCGAGTGCTGTGGGAAGGCCATGGACAATGAGAAATGAGAAGGAAACAAAAAACCAGGTGACTTTGAGGAAGAAGCTTAGCAATAAAGGATGAAGGAGGAAGCTGGAGTGCATTGGGTTAAGGAGCAGTGAGGGACAGAGAGGAAATAAAACATTCCTTTAAGTTATTTTTTATTAACTAAAATTTATTCATTGATTTGAGAGTTACAAAGAGAGACAGAGATATAGAGAGACAAAGAGATGGAGAGATTTTCTGTCCACTGAATGGCTTGGAGTGGGAAAGGAGCCTGGAATTCCACATGGGTGGCAGGGGCACCAAGGACTTGAGCTGCATTAGCAGGGAGCTGGATTGAAAGTAGAGCAGTTGGGGCTCGATCCAGCACCCATATGGGATGCTGGTACCACAGGTGGTAGCCCAACCCAGTGGGCCACAATGCCAGCCACCTCCTTTAAGTTATTTAAGGGTTTTGGTGAGACAAGAAGAGGTAACATTGAGGAAGTTTGTGCTTTCTTCTTACGTAATAAGAAAGCCTAAGTGACTGAAAGAAAAGGCAAAGGAGCAAGCAGAGAAGAGAGCTGGGATGAAAGAATGAGGTCCTAGAAGGGCAGGGCAGTGTAGGATTAAATATAAGACCGTGGTGTGCAAAGGTAGCTCTCCAAACCAAAAAGCAGATCACCTGTTTTGCTCTTCAGTGGAGGTCACCCTGTACTGAAAGTTAGACTGCACTTATACAATTCTTTATGGTCTCAAAATGCAAAGTAATACACTCCCTCAGGATACCTTGTCACTCAAAGTATTGCATCCCAGGAGGCACATTTTTCCTTTTTTTTTCCTAATAAACAGTTTGCTACTTCACTATTATTTCAAAAATAGTTTTCATCTAAAATACAGATGAACTGATATGGTCCTATGGATCCCCAGAAGGGAGCCTGGCTTAAGTGACCAGTCTGAAGTCAGGGATGGGACAGGCAGATAACCCAACAAATTGAGCCTTCACTTGAGACATCCTATATTGGAGTGCCTGGTTCAAGTCTCAGTAACTCCACTTCCCATGCAGGTCCCTGCTAGTACACTTGGAAAGCAATAAAGGGTGGCCTAATACTTTGCTAACTGCCATCCTCATGGGAAACTTGAATGGAATTCTTGACTCAACCACCATGGCCCAGTCCTTGGTGTTGAGGCAATTTTGACAGTGAACCAGCAAATGGAAGATCTCTCTCTCTCTCTCTCTCTCTCTGTTTCTCTCTTTCATTCCCTCTCTCCCTTTCTTTCTCTGTCACTCAGATTTTAAAATAAATAAACAGATCTTTAAACAAAGTCGAGAATGAAGATAAGCAATGAAAAAATCCAGTCAATTTCTAACACAAGACACTCCTCTGTTCACCCTGGTTCAGCAGTTCTCAAGTTCAGTATGGATAAAAAGAGGTTAGGCTTCACCCAGGCACCCACAGAAAGACAGGGATAATCACATGAAGTATTTTTTTTTTTTTTTGCTTTACAAACAGCTGCAATGGAGATGTCAGAAGGTTTGCTTCACAGAAAACATAGTAAAAGCAAGCCAAAGTGAACGGTAGGTCCAATGAGGCCCCTCCCACATGATAATTTGTGGAGAGAAAGAAAATAAGAATAGAGTTCAGACTGCCACCAGTGATAACAGATCAGAAATATCTCTGCACTGTCCCCTCAAGTCCGTGATGTATTCTGCTGTTTTGAGGGCAAGAAGCATGAGATAAGACAAATGTGTAATTACTTCTTGACCTCCTCTTCTTCGTTTTCCATTTTCATGAGATGCCACAATTCATTATTTGCATTGATATGTACAGAAGGATGGGACGCTTAGTTGATATTCATTTATTCAGCACTCTGTAATCTATATTTAATGGAGTACCAGACTGTGGCATAATAAACCGTTTAGAAAGAGAGCTGCTGCGTACACAGGGGTTATTGCTTGCATAACCTGTACTTATTTTTCATTACGAAACTAAAAGAGCAAAGCATAATTCAAACAAGCAAATGAAGTTAACATTTAATGGCTTGAAAAATGATAGTATGAGCTTGTTCTATGCCAGCCATTGAGTGGCTATAAAATAAAGAAAGGGAGTCCCCCCAAAATTACTAAACAAAAAGCTGTATTTTAGTGCTCCGTGAAATATGGATGCCAAAGCAAACAATGAGATGGCACTT
This sequence comes from Oryctolagus cuniculus, assembly GCF_051225735.1. Taxonomy (NCBI): domain Eukaryota; kingdom Metazoa; phylum Chordata; class Mammalia; order Lagomorpha; family Leporidae; genus Oryctolagus; species Oryctolagus cuniculus. The sequence continues at coordinate 123,265,972 of NC_142869.1, read as the reverse complement.
TGGGATAGGCAGCGTGCCTTGTGGCTGGGGAGTGATTTCCCACTCCAGCAGCCCTGCACCGAGAGCATGCCTTGTCCTTGTGAGTCTGGAAAGGTCTTCCTGCCAGGAGAGCATCCAGAGACTTCATCTTGAGCACCCCTGTTGAACATGTTCCAGGGCCACATGGGCCTGGGGATCGAGGTGTGGAAACTACTGTCACCAAGCATCCTGGATGAGCAGAACAAAAATCCCCGCTGGCTTTGCAGTGCCACCATCATCAGATGCCAGCATCCTGGTTGTCAAATATTTCCCTGCAGAGCAACACAAATCTGACAAAAACTCTGAAACCTATAACACAATTAAAAAACTTAAGGGCAGCACTATAAGTTTTTTAGGTAGTTAAATTTATTTAACTTAAAGCTCTTTCAGTTTCTATGAAATTAGTTGTTTGTAAATTTGTTGCAAGTCATCACTTCTATTATGAAACTAGAATAATAATAATCGGTAAGTTTTTTTTTTATTATTTTTTATGTGACCAAGTAACAAAACTGGTCACCCAAAATCAGTTTTTAAGGAATGTAAAACTCTATGAGCCAAGGTTTGGATTTCTCATTTTGAAAAGATGATAGAAATCTAACTGCTTGCAGAAACAATTTTGGTGTTCAAAGGAAATGCTAAGAACTCTACTTCTATGCACTTTACTTTTGCAGTGTCATGTTTTTTCTGTCTTCCAAGACTGTTATTGTCCATTTGTAAAAATTTGGCTGGTAGGAGAATATTTATTCATTTCAATGCTTTTGCTCCTTATTTTTTCTGTGTATCAGCAATTTTCTTTGGTATGGTATATCAATAAAATGCATGATTGCACCCTATCTTATTGTCCTTACTGGGGAAAGGAACAATGATAGTTATCAAACAGTGGTTTTGTTTTTACAACAGTGCTCCTTGTTTGTCTTGTAGCCCAAAGAATTAAAAGTAAATGCTTAATCATGACTAGGATTGGCAATACTCTGGAAATTTATCTTTACTGAACTTTGACAATAAGTGGATTGCACACAGGTGTATATGACTAAACCATCCATAAGGCTCAAAAACGAGATTTCAGATGACTCCAGTTACTTACTTGTTTTTATTTGCTCTTTTGTGTAACTCCAAACCTTTATGCACTATTTGAATCTAAGGGAGTAAAACTTGTATTTGTCCAAAGCACAGGGGTGCCAAGGACGTAGCCCAACCTTCCCACAATGGAACTTAGTAGAAAAGTGGTTGGATGAGGAAACAAAGATAACAGAGTCTGATTCACAGATCAGAACCAAAAATAAATAACTGCTTACCCTTAAAAAGGGAGAAGACAGAAGGAATGAGTTCATGGCCAAATATTATTTTAGGAAGTGAAAAAATGATATTTTATTTTATTTTTTAAATTTGATTTAAGGTATACAAATTTCATGTATTTCATGTATACAGATTTAGGAACATAGTGATACTTCATAGCCACTCATTCTCCCACAGTTCTTCCTCCTTCCTCTCCTGTTCCTTCTCTTAATTTTTGCAAAGATCTACTTTCAATTTACTTTATCTGCATAAGATTAACGCTATGCTAAGTAAAGAGTCCACCAAAAAGTACGAAGAAAAAAAAACCAAAACACTGTTCCTCAAGAGTAGGGACAAGGGCTGTAAACAATCATGGAAGTTCAAAATGTCAATTCAAGCAATGTTTAAGAGCCTTATTCTCAATCTTGTTCTCTCTGGGATTGAAGCCTTATTTCTGTCACTCAGCTAATAATATAACTAGCTTACCACATGCAATTTGCATAGGTTGTGTCAATACTTAATAGCAATAGACTGATGTGCATGGGACAAGAGTGAGAACACAGCATATGTATTGCGATCCCAAACACAGTCTGGAAAGTGAAGCATCATGTTTAATGTATTTTGCACAATGAGCAGCATAAATCACACCTCTTTGACTTTTCAAACCACAGTCTGAGCAACAACAATGAGATCAAGTCTCAAATAGGGTTGTCATCAGCATCACAACCATGATTATCACCAACATCATCACTACTAACATCTCCTCCAAAATATCATCTCCTCCAAAATATCATTATCAATGCAGTTAACATTTTTTGAGTTTTCATTATATATCTGATTATCTTATGCACCTTATAATTATTTCACTTAATCTTCACAAATGCCTTGTGAGCCATTTTTTGATTATTTATTTTTCATTTTACATAGGAAAAATAGTAAGAGAAAGGGAGTTTATGTGACTTCTCCAAGGTCATACCGATTCTAGATTTGAATCCAAGTCTTCTGGACTGAAGTATAAATTATTGTTCTCTATGTTCTAAAATTCTCTGTAGCTTGGAGAAGGAGCCTGGTATGAATATCTGTGACAAAGCAATTTTATTTGCTACCACTAGAAATAGATAAAAATGAGTGAATATGGATATGCCACAGGAGTAACCTTAAACATTTCTAATCATTCATTTTCCCTCTTCTCAGATAGCCAGTATTCTCACTTGGGGAGCTGCTTTTGGTTCTCCTCGTGTAGTCTGTAACTTTGTATGAACAGGCTTTCATTAATCTAGTACAGATTCAGTTCCTTGGTGTTCCAGAAGAACAATTGTTTTTTGATAGATTTCAGTGTCAATAATACTTTGAACAAAGCAGTCAGTGTTTGTTTGCTCACAAATTCTGGAACTGAAAGAAACTTTGGATTATCCAATTTTGTTTGTAGCAAATTGAATCCTAGAAATGCTAAGTAATTCACCTTAGCTCATAAACTGGTTGATGGGAGAGCATGTACTGGATGCTAGTTTTTTGGCACTTGCCATCTACTATCATGATGCCATTGACAAAGCATAATACATTATTCAACTGAAGTCCTAAGCATGTGCCTTCTTTAGAAAGAAGGAGACCCCTCTTTCTTGTATGAATGTTTGGTACCCAAAGTAAACCAATGCTCGGTACATTATACATGGGGAGGGTGAAACAAAACGACATTCCTTCTCTAAAATCACACAACAAATAAACATGCAAATCAAAACCATCCTGTGTGCCTCTATATACAGTCACAGGATTCTATCTATTTGCCTCGATTTTCCAAGGTAAGGCTTCCTCTAACTCTCGACTTTCCGTAGAAACTGCATGTTCTCTCTAAATACAGAGCATGCTCAAACCCATAGAGTTCCACACCTCCTTCACAACCTGTTGGACTGAGGTTTCACTTGAGCAATTCCTGTTTTTAAAAATGGAGAGATGAGAACTACAGCACATTTGCCACCCACACAGTGAGCAAATTAGCGATCAAATATCACCCACAAACAGGACTGTTAATGATTTCCCTTGAGCAGAAACAGAAGCTGATAGTAGGAAATGGAAACAATGTTGCTTTTACTCCCCACTCCAGTTGTAAGGCAGGGTTGACTAAAGGCTCTATTTAAAATTCAGCGGCACAATTATCACAAATGCTGGGCAAAGCAAATCTTCAGGCCTGGAAAATGAGAAATTTGGAAAGGAATGACTAAATCAATAGTATCTATAACCACGATGGAAGGAATGCCTTATGTGCAGTATTGATGGTTATTATAATACACTGGGACTTACTTAATGTTCAGATACAGATGAGGATGCAGGTTCATCAACTGAATTGGGGTAGAAATATAGCAGAATGAAGGACAGAAAAACAGATTTAATTATTTACATAGGTAAAGGCAATTAACATAATTTTTGCACTCCTGTGATTAGAGACAATGTAAATAGGAGATGGGTAGCAATACAGGTGCACTGCTTGAACACACTGGACTAAAGGTGCCATCTGTCAAACATGTTCAGACACCAGGCCAGGGCCAGTGGGTTGTGGTTACCTATGTTTGTGGCCCTAGTAGTGAACAGCTGGAAAGACAGAAAAGATAAAAAATGAAAGAGGACTGACAGAGAACACTGGCACGCAGAAAAATGTCTCTTGGGACCAAGGCAAGGAAATGGGCAATTCACCATATTATTGCCTCTTGAGTGTGGTTAATTATCACTTATTCAATTATGGTATGAAGGCTGATCTAAGATTTTTGAAGGAGAAATTAAGGCGATATTATATAATCATCTCTAACGGATAAGGGACAGAAATGTTTATTGTGAGAATATAAAAATCATCTATAGTATTTCAGGCCTGTCAGATGAATTAAGACAAGATGGGATTTATATCCCCATCTGCTCACTCTAGCATTGGAGCTACTGAATCGGAAAAAGTCTAATAAGCTCTTCCATGAATGTATCTATAACAAGGTGTATGGAAGGAACCAAAACTCTCCCCTATCTAGCATGGTAGCAGTGCAGCAACTCCACATGGTGTTTTGCTCCATGGCGGGCAGCTCCATGGGAGTCCACTACCTCTGTGCATACTCCTACTTTCACTGCAACTGGTGTTTTTGGTCTTCTTCACCATGGGGAGAGGTGTGATTTCAAAATGAGCACTGAACATGGAAGATTTTTCCATTTTTTGTATCTTCTTATATTTCTTTCTTTCTTTCTTTCTTTATTTTTTTATTTTTTGACAGGCAGAGTGGACAGTGAGAGAGAGAGACAGAGAGAAAGGTCTTCCTTTGCCGTTGGTTCACCCTCCAATGGCCGGCGCACCGCGCTGATCCGATGGCAGGAGCCAGGAGCCAGGTGCTTTTCCTGGTTTCCCATGGGGTGCAGGGCCCAAGCACCTGGGCCATCCTCCACTGCACTCCCTGGCCATAGCAGAGAGCTGGCCTGGAAGAGGGGCAACCGGGACAGAATCCGGCGCCCCAACCGGGACTAGAACCCGGTGTGCCGGCGCCGCTAGGCAGAGGATTAGCCTAGTGAGCCGCGGCGCCGGCCCTATTTCTTTCTTTAAAGTTTTGGAATTCTCATTGTAGAGATCTTTGACATCTGGGTTAAGTTTATCCCAAGGTATTTGATTTTTTTTTGTAGCTATTGTGAATGGGATTGATTTTAGAAGTTCATTCTCAGCCATGGCATTGTCTGTATATAGAAAGGATGTTGATTTTTGTGTATTGATTTTGTATCCTGCCTGCTACTTTACCAAACTCTTCTATGAGTTCCAATAGTATCTTAGTGGAGTTATTTGGATCCCCTAAATAAAGAATCATATTTTCTGCAAATAGGAGTAGTTTGATTTATTCATTCCCAATTTGTATCCCTTTTTTTTTGAATTTTTTTTCCATTTGAAAGACAGAGTTAACAGAGAGAGGTAGAGACAGAGAGAGAGGTCTTCCATTTGCTGGTTCACTCCCCAGATGGCCACAATGGCCGGAGCTGAGCCAATCCAAAGGCAGGATCCAGGAGCTTCTTCCCAGTCTCCCACTTGGGTGAAGAGGACTTGGGCCATCCTCCACCACCATAGGCCAGAGCAGAGAGCTGGATAGGAAGTGGAGCAACCGAGTCTAGAACTGACACCTATATGGGATGCCGGCACTTCAGGCCAGGGCTTTAACCCATTGCACCACAGTGCTGGCTCCATCCCTCTGATTTATTTTTCTTACCTAATGGCTCTGGCTAAAACTTACAGGACTATATTGAATAGCAATGGTGAAAGTGGGAATCCCTGACTGGTATAGGATCTCAGCGGAAATGCTTCCAACTTTTCCCCATTCAATATGATGCTAGGCATGGTTTTGTCATAAATTGCCTTGATTGTGTTCAGAAATATTCCTTCTATACCCAGTTTACTTAGAGTTTTCATCATGAAAGGTTGTTGTATTTTATCAAATGCTTTCTCTGCATCTATTGAGATAATCATGTTTTTTTTTCTGCAGGCATTAGAAGAATCTGTATAATCAAAATGTCCATTCTTCCAAAAGCAATTTACAGATTTAATGCAATACCAATCAAATACCAAAGACATTCTTCTCAGATATGCAAAAAATGATGCTGAAATAATCATATAGAGGCACAGGAGGCCTTGATTAGCTAAAGCAATCTCATACTACAAAAACAGAGCCAGAGGCATCACAATACCATTTCAAACATAATACAGGGCAGCTAAAATCAAAGTAGCCTGGTACTGGCACAAAAAAAAAAAAAAAAAAAACCAGATAGATAGACCAATGGAACAGAATAGAAACACCAGAAACCAATCCAAACATCTAAAACCAACTTATATTTGATCAAGGAGCTAAAACTAATTCCTGGAGCAAAGACAGTCTATTCAACAAATAGTGCTGGGAAAACTGGTTTTCCATGTGCAGAAGCATGAAGCAAGACCCCTACCTTGCACCTTACACACTCAACGTTGACTCAAGATCTAAATCTATGACCTGACACCATCAAATTATTAAAGAACATTGGAGAAACCCTGCAAGATATTGGCACAGACAGACTTCTTGGAAAAGATCCCAGAGGCACAGGCAGCCAAAGCCAATATTAACACCTGGGATTACATTAAATTGAGAAGTTTCTGTACTGCAAAAGAAACAATCAGAAAAGTGAAGAGGCAACCGACAGAATGTGAGAAAGTATTTGCAAATTATGCAACTTATAAAGGATTAATAACCAGAATATATAAAGAAATCAAGAAGCTGCACAACAACAAAACAAACAACCCACTTAAGAGATGGGCCAACAACCTAAACAGACATTATTCAAAACAGGAAATCCAAATGGCCAACAGACACATGAAAAAATGTTTAGGATCACTAGCCTTCAGGGAAATGCAAATCAAAACCACAATGAGGTTTCACTTCACCCTGGGGTTAGAATGGCTTATATATAGAAATCAACAAACAACAGTTGCTGGAGAGGATGTGGGGAAAAAGACACACTAATCCACTGTTGGTGGGAATGCAAACTGGAAAAAGTCACTATGGAAGACAATTTGGAGATTCCTCAGAAATCTGAATATAGCCCTATCACATGACCCAGCTATCCCACTCCTCAGAATTTACCCAAAGGAAATTAAATTGGCAAATAAGAGAGCTATCTGCACCTCAGTGTTTGTTGCAGCTCAATTCACAATAGCTAAAACATGGAATCAACCTAAATGCCCATAAACAGAAAACTGGATAAAGAAATTATGGGATATGTACTCTGGAATACTACACGGTGGTAAAAAAAAATGAAATCAGGTCATTTGCAACAAAATGAAGGCATCTGGAAAACATCATGCTGAGTAAAATAAGCCAGTCCCAAAGAGATGAATATCTTATGTTCTCCCTGATCAATGACAACTAACTGAGCACCTAAAAGAAAACCTGTAGAAGTGAAACTGACACCATGAGAAACAATGACTTTATCAGCCTTAGTCCTGACTATAGAGGAACAGCTTACTATTTTATTCATTTTAGTATTTTCTTTTTCTATTTAATACCACTGGTTTAACTCTTTATTTATCACAGAATTATTCTTAGGTGTTTAAATTGAATTGAACATTGATTCCCGTTAAAAATAAGAGTGTGAATAAAAGAGGGAAGAGATGTACAGTTTGGCACACACTCCCTTGGACTTACCCTTAAGGGTAAAGCTAAAAACTTGCCATGGGACTCCAAATCCCATTAAGTTGGCAGGTACCAATCCCATATTACTAGTCAAAGTGATTAGTTTAAATTCATAACTGATCATAAAGATAGGATTACATGTCAAAGGAATCACATAAATAAGACCAATTTTCATCTAATACTAATTGAGAGAATTAAAAAGGAAAGAATGATCCAACATGGGAAGCAGGACACACAGCAGACTCATAGAATGACAAATGCCCTAAAGAGCACTCTGGCCTCAGAATCAGCCCTTAAGGCATTCAGATCTGGCTAAAAAGCCCATGAGAGCATTTCAGGTATGAAAAGCCAAGATATTGTGGCAAAAAATGACCTTCATGAAAGATCTCTGTGAGTCAGATCCCAGCGGAAAGAACGGACCTTCAAAGAAGGAGGTACCTTTCTCTGAAGGGAGAACAGTTTCCACTTGGACTATAGCCTTTTCTGAATAAGGTCAGAGTTTGTGGACTCAAGAGGCTTCCAAAGCCTTGGCAGCTCATGACAACAGCCTCAGCTGATCACTGACATCATAAATAAGAGTGTCAATTGTTAAATCAACAACAGGAGTCACTGTGCACTTGCTCCCCACGTTGGATCTCTGTCCATAATGTGTTGTACTATAAGCATTAACAGTAAAACTACTGTTCCAACAGTACTTTACACTTTGTGTGTCTGTGTAGGTGCAAACTGTTGAAATCTTTACTGAGTATAGAGTTGATCTTCTGTATATAAAGATAATTAAAAATGAATCTTAATGAAGAACAGGATGGGAGAGGGAGTAGGAGGTGGGACATGTTTGGGGGTGGGAGGGAAGGTATGGAGGGAAGAACTGCTATAATCCAAAAGTTGTACTTATGTAATTTATTCTTATTAAACAAAAGCTTTTAAAAAACAAGCAAACAAACAAACAAAAACCTGAGCACTTAATGTGGAGTTAAAGATGCACAATGAGGAGGGTCAAAGTAAAGGGAGCAGAAACAGCAAGTAGATTTTTAGCAATTAGGGCAGGATTACCCCATAATACAAGGGATTTTGAAGGCAGACTTTTGAGGATGACACTGATATAAACAGGAGGAGAAGCATAATGATGTATGTCTGGCTAGGCCAGGGATGTAGGTGGCTTGTCGGTAAAATGCTTTGGTCCTGAAGGCCTAACTCAGCATTAAGTTCTCTCTTACAGAAACGGAGGACTGCCTTTTGCAGGTGTACATGATAGCAATGGAGATCCCTCAGTACTCGGAGAAGCATATTGCACTGCTTGTTGCACCCTATGCTAGTGGAATCCACCCCTCAGGCCTGCAGTTGGTCTTTGGGGAGACTAAGAATTAATAGAAACCAGTGTTGTGGCACAGTAGGTTAAGCCACAGCCTGCTATGCCCAGCATCCAATATGAGTGTTGACTGCCCCACTTCTGATACAGTTACCTGCAAATGAGCCTGGGAAAGCAGTGGAAGATGGCTCAATGCTTGGGTCCCTGCCACTCATGTGGGAGACCTAGATGGAGTTCTGGGTTCATGGCTTCAGCCTGCCCCAGCCCCAGCCATTGTGGCCATTTGAGGAGGAAACAAGATGGTTGAAGATCTCTCTTTCTCTCTCTCTCTCTCTTTCTCTCTCTCTCTCTGTCTTTCTCTCTCTTTCTCTCTCTCTTTCTTTGTCACGCTACCTTTCAAATAAATAAATAAATATTTTAAAAAATTGACAATTTCCCAGGGAACCTTGATTGAGGTTAAAAAAATATGAACTATACTTTTATCTTGGGATTTGTAAGCATGTAAATAAATATGTCTATGCTGATGATTAATAGGTATCTATGTGTTTGACCATCATATGATTTCATGTTCTCCCCAATTTTCAATTAAGAATCCCCATCAGGATTAACATACAAATTCACCTACTGCTCAAAACTAAGGAGATCACAAAGAAAATAAGGTGGTGGCTGCTAAAGGCACAGTGATAGCTAATACTCCGGAAGAAGACATGTTGAAGAGTTGGACAAAGCAAAGGCAGGAACTTCAAAGGCATAGCCTGTAGGAGTTCATTGATAAATGGATAAATAATCATGTAGTTCAAATATAGGAAAAATGACCCTGAGCCATCCAGAATAAGTGAATACCCACCTCTGTTAAGAATTCAGAGGTTATACCAAGATTTGAAAAGAGAGCTGAATCTCCTCTGTACCTGAAACACCTGTCTTCCTGTGTCCATTCCTTCTCCAAATCCTGGGGATGTTTGCCTTCAACATATTCAACTTTCAGAACACAATCATAGCCTTCTAGTTCCTCTCTGTTACCCAGAGTAAAATGAATAGACTTCCTCCCCCAGGCTTTTCTTCCTGCATGCCTGCTCCCTCCTCTTCCCAGCACACACCCTTCAATAGTCAGCTGTATGAGAAACTAATTCAGAGGATCTACATCACAAGCGTCATGTTGACAAGCTGATATCTTAGCTGGGCACAGTGAGGAGCTCTGGTCTTGGATGCATGAGGAAACGGCCCTGGCCTCACCTCCAGTCCTTATGGAATTTGAGGATGATTGGGAAACCTTTACCTTTAGCTAGATGCCCCCAGTAGCTGAGCTGACTGAGGCCAGTGTCATCTGTCTCCTAGATGAATGAAATGGACCCTTGAGTTAGACTCTCCACTGCTTTCCCTCCAATTAGAATGACTACAAAAGAAATCACTCAAACGCACATGCTTAGGCACAAAGTAGTATCCTGGTAACGGTCATACAGCAGAACTTCTCTAGCAAACTAGGACAAACAGACACCCTACTGTTACAGGAAACCTTTTGAGATGAGTCTAAATTTGTTACCTGGTATCGATGATGATTTACAAGACTGGACACAATGTTGAGAGTAGAAGAAATGAAGTTTTACCTTAAGTAAGAAGAGACGCTCTGAACAGTACAGTTGGAGGAGCTCCTAGAAAGAGATGTCAAGCTGCTGAGGTCTCACGGTCTAGGGGTTTTTGTATGTCCTTAATACCTCATCTCCAAAGAACAAATGCAGAGGTTGTACAATAGCTGCTGTGAAGGCAGGGGCAGTCTTTTTTTTAAGATTTTATTTATTTGAAAGGCAGAGTTACAGAGAGGCAGAGGCAGAAAGAAAGAGTGTGTGTGTGTGTGTGTGTGTGAGAGAGAGAGAGAGAGAGAGAGACAGTGTCTTCCATCCACTGGTTCACTCCCCAGATAGCCACAACGGCTGGAGATGTGCTGATCCAAAGCCAGGAGCCAGGAGCTTCTTCTGGGTCTCCCATGCAGGTGCAGGGGCCCAAGGACTTGATCCATCTTTTACTGCTTTCCCATAGCAGAGAGCTGGATTGGAAGGGGAATAGCTGGGACTCAAACCAACACCCACATGGGATGTTGACACTGCATGCAGCAGCTTTACCTATTAAGTCACAGAGCCGGCCCCTCCCATCCTGTTTTGTTGAGTGTGTATGTGCTGGCAAAGAGCTGCGGGATGCAGCAAGTCTGGCCTGCTTCTAGTCCCAGGCTTCCTCACCACTACACAAAAATCTCAAAAATCACCTTCCTAAATTCCTCCTATATCTTCCCCTTCCATCAGGAATAAATGATAAACTCCACATTGGGGCTTACAGAGCTCCTTTGAAGACTTCATACCATCATTGTGTTCCACTTGCTCCAGGCTTCCCAGCCTGGGTCCTGAGTTCTGTTGCTCCCTGAGACCTCTGCATTATGGCCCTGTCTTGCTGATGAGGTTAGTCCCCTCTCTGTCTGCACAGCTGATCTCTTAACCTTCAAATGTGTTCATGCATGACTACTCCTGTTACTGGAGAATGGAGGGTTCTTGTCTTCGTGCAAGAAAGAATTCAGGCATGAGACAGAGTAGTGGAAAGTAAAAAAGTAGCAAAGTTTATTAAGGTAGGGACATCCACAAGAACGGATGGGCACCTCTCCAGACAGGACCTGAGAGAGAGTGCAGTTGCTCGGGCAGGGGGAAGGAGCAAGGTTACATGGTTGAGTAGAGAAATTACACCTGGCCAGACCAGGGGAGTGGCTCAGCAGAGAGGCAGAGGGCTGAGCGTTCAGTCCAGTTGAGGAGGGGGAGGGTTAAGGAGATGGGTCTTTGTCTTCACACATCTCCTCCTGAAACAAAGGATTTTATGGATGTAAATATTAAGAAGCTCCTATCTGAATTTTCCCTTGAAGGTATCAGACAGGAGGAAGCCTAGCTGGCACCATCCTGGGTTCAGAGGAAGGGTGAGCAGGACCCCCAAGAGAATGGGGATCCAGAGCAGGGTGTTTGAAATGCAGATACTGGGCTGCATCTGGGAGATTGTGGAAGATTTGTCAGGCAGAAGGGGCGGGGACCTCCACCTGGCAGGTTATCAGGTAGAAGAGGGCAGGGCAGAATGTGAATACTGGGCTGCCCCTGAAACATTATCAGGATGACTTTGAGACGCAGGTGCATATGCTGAACATATGGCTTCTTACACACACATAAGCTCATATCTGACTTCCTACCTAACACTCCTAAGAAGTCTTCATTGATTTTTTTTCCTGTGTCATGTGAACTTGATCATTCACTGCCCTCCTAGCACTTAGCACATCTGTTTCTTTCTACTTTTATTGTTTATTGTTTTACTCTCCCTTCTAGACTCTAAGCCTCATGAAAACAGGATCCTTGTTGCATGCCTGCCATTTAAACTGGTGTTTGCCATGGATATAAATATTTGTTTCAAGATTGAAGAGATACAAATTTGAGTTGTGTTCAACTACATGATTATTAGAAAAAATGTGAAATGTAATAACACTACATGTGACTAAGAAATGATGTATAGAATAAAGATGCTCTTAGGTAGATGGATACATCTAAACATCTTTGTCTTTATACCTGTGAGTATTTCAAAGAGTTCTTGGGGATTGAGTTTAAAAGGTAAGTTCGGGGTAGATGTTTGATCTAGCAGTTAAGATACCTGTGTCTCACATCACATTTGTATCTCAGCTTTCATTCTGGTAGGTATGAATATTTTCTCTTGAGGGGGGAAATATTAGGTAGGAACTTAAAAATTAGCCTGTGTGTGTGTTAAAAGAGCCTGAAGAAACCTGCATCTGCTTTGGAAGCTCCAGAAGCCCAGCATTTTGCACTTTGAAGTCCTGCTCAGATCCTGATAACCTTCCAGGTGGTCCCAGCCCTTCCCCCAAGGAAAGCTCCCAGGAGATTTCTCTCTCATCAGGACCCTCATGTTACCTGACCTGATAACATGGGGGCATTAAACCTTTACAGACACCCAGCAAATCTGGGAAGGAATTTGCTAATTTTTACTTAACAAACCCTTTCTCCAGGGCTCCCCATCCTTTGTCTTGGAGGAGAAGAGGGAGGGGATAGACTCCCTTAAAAACCGGGAGTCTAAATGAAGACTGCATACTCAGCCCTCTGCTCTCTGTTGAGTGGCTCCGCTGGCCTGCCCATGTGTATTCTCTCCATTCAACCATGTAACCTCGCTCTCCGCCAGTCTGAGGGACTGGGCACTCTCTGTCAGTCCCTTCCGTTCTGACGGATGCCCTATCCCCAATAAAACCTTATTACTTCACTCTCACACCTGAATTGTTTCTTGCGTAAAGACAAGAACCCCACAGCTTCCATGGCTCTTTTCTGCGATGTCAATTCCAGTTCTCAATTCCAGCTTCCCACCAATGCAGACCCTGATGGGTTGTGGAGACAACTCATATAATTGAGTTCCTGCCATCTACTTGAGAGAGCTATGTTGAGTTCCCAGCTCCTGGTTTTGGTAGGTAATCCCAGCTGTTGAAGGCACTTGGGAGATACGTGAAGGAATTGGAGCTCTCTCCTCTTTTTAGTTCTCTCTCTGCCTCTCAGTTTTTTTTTTTTTTTTTTTTTTTTTTTTTTTTTTAAGTACATACACACAAAAGATCAGTTTCAGGGCAAAAAATTCTGAAATCCATGTGCAGTTTTCTCATAATATGTACTTTCTATGACCTTTTTGAAGATCTCTTGTATATGGATATGCGTATGTATGTGTTTAGATATCTATGTACACACATGAAAGAAAGACAAGCCATCATAATGTAACAGGCCTGTAATTCTATTATCTACAAGCCGCACTCTATCAGCATTCTGTGTTATACTCCCTAGATAGCAGGGCACAGGGGTGAGGGAGTTAAGCCTGGGTAGTGAGGACAAGTGAGGAAGCACCCTAGAGTGTAGGGCCATGCCTGATCTCAGGTGCAGGCAGCCTTGACATCGTATCTATTATGAGAGATATGGTTGCAGAAAACTGTATCTTCATAGCAGTACACTTACATACAGCACAATTTTCCTTCCAGAAACTCCAGGCTGCATAGCCTTAAGGTATTCAATAACATTGAGAAGGAACTCCAGAAGTGAATCACACCAGTTTGACATTTCCAGTTTTGCTGTGACCGCCAGACCAAAATGCAGTCTGTGGGCCTCTTTTTCATTAGCGTGAAACTGCCGAGTTTTAAAACAGTTTACCCGTTGAATTAATCTCCAACCTGTCTTTCACACAGAGCACATACGGGCGCCCTGCATCAGTCTTCTTATTCTGAGACACTCTTATTTTTATTTGTATGCATTCTGGGTAATGAATAATGATCTTTTGTGCTTAGAGAGTGCCATTCTCTCAAATAGCTTGCAGCTATTTTGTAAATGTTAACTCATTAGAAGCTCATGCAGTCCAGAGCCATCTATCACACAGGGGTAGGTCAAAGGCATCATATTTCACATTTTACAGAGGCAGGAAGTTTAGGGACTTCAACCCAAGGTCACCCACAGTCAGCAGCGCAACAGGAGAAGCCAAGGCACGAAATATAAGACTGACTGAGGGCACCATGCTGACCCTCAGGGACAGGTGAGGACAGTGATATTGGGGTTCTGCTTGGATCAAGATCCAGATAGGGCCAGGGGAAATGAGGGGAATCCCACTGCTTGCCCCCCACTTACTGTATCCTAACAAAATGTGATTAAAATGAGTATCAAAGCAAGCCTCCCTTCATTCTGAGGCGATTCAATTCAGTTCCATTCAACACTGCTCCAGGCACTTTGCGGAGGCTTTCAGAGATCACAGAGGCTGGTTTTCACATTGTTTATCTGCTCTGGAAGAGCCAGAGCTGCTGGAAGGTATCATCCCACCACTTGGAAGCTCGCAGAGCCTTCTCTTTTCCAGCCCTTGTCTTTCATTTCTTCTGGATTTTCAGTGCTCAAAGAGACCCAGATGGTAGAACACTGCAGGGCTTGCTTCCTCATTTGTCCTGGCCTGGGCCCCTTCTTCCTCACATTCGCAACTTTGGGTCTGCACCTCACAAAGAGCCTGCACTTTTGATCTTTTCCTCTGCTGCTGCTTGCAGAGCATCTAGTCAAAGTGACTCGCTAAGGGGAAGCAGTCGATAATAATGAGAGATGTTTCTCAATGCCTTTTCCAACAAAAGGCTGCTGTGTGCATTAAACAATGCTGGACAGACAACAGCAGAACTTAGCAGTATGGGATTGTACCTCAAGATCCCTGGGGACCCCTGTGCAGGACCCCTGTGGATGCCAAATACCATGCATGCCTAATGTCTTAGATATAATGGTGTAGTATTTGCGTAGCAATTATGAAATCTTCCCATAGCCTTCAAATCACTTCTAGATGACTTTCAATACCTAACACCATGTAAAAGTTGTGTGAATAGTTGCTACACTGTATTGCTCAGGGGGTAGTGACAAGAACAAAAGTGTGTACATACTCAGTCTAGGCACAATGGTTCTGTTTAACCAAAAATTTTTTAGCCATGATTGATTGAATTATCTGACCTCAAACCGGTGGATGTGCAGGGGAGACTGTGCTCAGTTTGGGCTCAACCCTTCCTTGTTGGTGAATAATGCAATTTTGTTACATTTTCCAGAGAGGAGAGGGAGCACATGCCAGGGAGGATGTGCACCCGTCAGCGCCTAGGTTTCATGTGCCATCTCTGCCGTGTGCAGTTTCAAAAAGGCAGTAGGGTGATAAAGACCACAGACATGACACCAGTGATGTCATTTGTGAGATGCACCACCAAATGTTCCCCTTAAATAGGAGAGTCCTTCAAAAGATTCCTGAGAAACAGATATAGACAGACAGAGATCTTTCATCTACTGGTTAATTCCAGGAATACCCACAAAGGCTGGGGCTGGTCCGGGACAAATCCAGTAGCCTAGAACTCCATCTGGGTCTCTCACATGAATGGTAATGTGAGGAGTCAAATGGTAATAGGCAGTCAGGGTGGTCCCCTGGTAGAAATTGGGAATAGCAAGTTGCTTGATCCACGGAAAACATTGTCTTTAGCAAGAACAAACAGGCAGTCCTCCTTCTTTTGGAATCTCCGTTTACCATGAGAATAGTAAGGGAGCTCTTCTAGCTCTTCTTGAGCTCACAGCTTATTATGAAAACAAGGTACCTATCCCACCCTTCTGGATATCTCTTTTTGTTTTATCAAGAGCAGGCCAGACAGGATTGAGAATTGTAAATCAGTTAGAAATGTGCCAGGGGATTCCAATACAATCCCATCAAGATTGCATGTACCAATGCAATCTCACTAGTCCAAGTGATCAATTTCTGTTCACAATTGATCACACTGATAGGTCTAAGAGTCAAAGGGATCCCATAAACAAGACTAGTGTCTGCAAATACTAACTGATAGAATAAAAAAGGGAGAGAATGATCCAACATGGGAAGTGGGATACACAGCAGACTCATAGAATGACAGATGTCCTAAACAGCACTCTGGCCTCAGAATCAGCCCTTAAGGTATTTGGATCTGGCTGAAGAGCCAATGAGAGTATTTTAGGCATGGAAAGCCAAGACATTCTGGCAAAATATAAAGAGGACCTAAATGAAAGGTCTCTGCGAGTGAGATCCCAGAGGAAAGAACAGGTCATCAAAGGAGGAGGTACCTTTCTCTGAAGGGAGGTGAGAACTTCCACTTTGACTATGATCTTGTCTAAATAAGATGGAAGTCAGTGAACTCAAGAGGCTTCCATAGCCTTGGAAATTCATGACTAGAGCCTAGGGTGATTACTGACGCCATAAACAAGAGTGTCAAATTGTTAAGTCAACAACAGGAGTCACTGTGTACTTACTCCTCATGTGGGATATCTGTCCTCAATGTGTTGTCCAGTGTGAATTAATGCTATAACTAGTATTCAAACAGTATTTTACACTTTATGTTCTGTGTGGGTGCAAACTGATGAAATCTTTACTTAATATATACTAAATCGATCTGTATATTAAGAGAATGGAAAATGAATCTTGATGTGAATGGAATGGGAGAGGGAGCAGGAGATGGGAGGGGTGCGGGTGGGAGTGAAGTTATGGAGGGGGGAAGCCATTGTAATCCATAAACTGTACTTTGGAAAATTATATTTACTAGATAAAAGTTAAAAAAGATAATTGTAAATCAGGCCTTTTGATGGGTTTTTTCCCTACCTGGCAACTGAATGCCAATCTGATTGTCAAGTTTTTTTTTTTTTTTTTCCTTCAAAATTGTACTTAAAAACTCCATTACCACCAGCTCCTTTGGGTTCTTTCATCTTGGAAGCCTCAAATAATCAAGGTAACAATAATTTCTCCACCGCCATTTTCCCATAATGGAAGGAACCCAAGTACCTGCTGCCTCACGAGGTGTGCATTAGCAGGAAGCTGGAACTGGTATCTGGATGGGAACTTGAATCCAGTCACTTTGATTTGGGATGTGGGTTTCTGAAGTAGCATCTTTTTATTTTTAATTTTTTTTTATTTTTTGACAGGCAGAGTTAGACAGTGAGAGAGAGACAGAGAAAAAGCTCTTCCTTCTGTTGGTTCACTCCCCTAATGGCCACCACAGCCGGCGCTGCACCTATCCGAAGTCAGGAGCTGGGTGCTTCTCCTGGTCTCCCATGGGGTACAGGGCCCAAGCACTTGGGCCGTCCTCCACTGCCCTCCGGGCCACAGCAGAGAGCTGGACTGGAAGAGGAGCATCCAGGACTAGTACCCGGTGCCCCACCAGGACTAGAAACCGGGGTGCCGGCGCCACAGGCAGAGGATTTGCCAAGTGAGCCATGGAGCCAGCCCTGAAGTAGCATCTTAACAACTACATCAAATACCTTTTCCCCTTTACCCCTCTTTCTCCTCCACAGACATGACACCAGTTCCATCTCATCTATTTATCCCCCAACAAAACTCCAATTCTATCTGCAGCTATTTATCCCCCAACAAAACAGAGATGATTTGTAGGGGATGTGAGAAGAGTTTTCTGCATTCTACAAGCAGCATCCTGTAGTTCCTTGCAGATTTTTACTTCAGGGGAAAGCTATACAAATGAGCCAGTCCTCCCAATTTCTAGACATCTACTAAAATAAAGTAGAATTTAAAAAAGAAATCATGCTTGGACAAGCAACATGAGAGTCAATATTAACTTAACCAGCATTCATCAATCCAATTCAATCTATTTAACAGTGCATAGTAGATTCCACAAAATGGAATACAATCCTACTATTGACATATCTTGGTTCATGGCCAATTTCCTGTTATTGCAAGAGGTTTTATGTTCAACATCTTTGTCTATATATCTTTGCTTTCATACCTCAGTATATTTGTGAGAGAGAAGCAGGAGTTTGGGATTTTTTTTTATCTTTTAAGCTTGATAGAAATGGCCAATTCATTGACTAATTAGAAGTGTATAAAGGACTCATGGTTCCACCCTACTACCAAAACTGGGCTTTTCCAGACTGATGGATGAAAGGAGTAATCTTCTTGAATTGTTTCTGGTTTCAGTATCCAACCTAAGAGTGTTCTGCAGTTGCCCATGGGGTTCCCTGGGGGTTCATGACTGGCCTGTAAATGAAGAGGTAGGTTGGGCAAGAAAACCTTGAAATTCCAGCTATACTCATGTGTATCTGGAGTACAAAATGGGCTTCCAGACTTGACTGTAAATTAACTCCAAAGCTAGAAGATAGTTGAATACTTGGAAAACTCATTGGATTAAATGATTGCCCTGGTCTGGGCCTGCCTGTGCCAAAGCTCAGCCAAAGGGGTAGAACCAGCACAAGATACAAGAAAGGCCTTCCAAAAGTTTGTAGAAATTTGTGTTATGAAAAAATATGTATAGATTTCAAAAAAATTTTAATTTCATTTTCTATAAACTTTTAAAAGTACGCTAATAAGGTATTTATTGCAAGGAATTGGCTAACACAATTGTGGGGACTGACTATACAAGTCCAAAACATGTGGGACAGGCCTTCAGAAAGTCCAGGCTGGGATGCTGTCAGGAACACATGTAACATGAGCAGAAATTGATAGAATTTCTTCATCAGAAAAGTCTCAGGCTGCACTTAAAGCCTTTCAGCTGATTGCTTGAGGTCCACCCAGCTGGTGTAGGAGTATCACTCTTACTTACAGTGAGCTGATATGGACTTCAATCACATCTACAAAATACCTTCACAGGAACACCTGGATTTGGGTTTTGTTGAGTAGCTAGAGACTATGTTCTAGCCAGGATAACACAAAAAAGTGGCCATCACATAACCCCACCTCATTTTGTATCTATTGAGTACAAGAAGAAAAAAAGTCCTTAACAATGTGAATATTATAATGACTGTGTGTGTGTCTAGCTCAGCTATGTCATTCTTAAGGACAAATATTTTCTCTTATTAATTTTTTAACACTCATAACTGCATTATTCACAGATTGGAAACAGCTGAAAGACGGCTCTGGGCTAGAGCTGTGGCACAGAGGACTAAGCTGCTACTTGTGACATTGGCATACTGTACTGGACTCATGGTTAGAGTCCTGGGAGCTCCATTTTCAAATTAGCTTCTTGCTAATGCACCTGGGATTGTAGCAGAGATAGTTCAAGTGTTTGGGCCTCTTTTACCCATGTGGGAAGCCAGAATGGAATACTTGGCTCTTGGCTTTGGCCTGGCCCAGCCCAAACTGTTGCAGCCATTTGGGAAGTGAGCTAGCAAGTGGAAGATCTCTCTTTCTCTCTCTCTCCCTTTCTTTCTCTAGATCTGCCTTTCTTTCTTTTTTTTTTTTTTGTGGTATTTGACTTTTTTAAACTTTTATTTAGTAAATATAAATTTTCAAAGTACAGTTTATGGATTACAATGGCTTCTCCCCACCCCCATAGTTTCCCTCCTACTCGCATCTCTCGCATCTCCTGCTCCCTCTCCCATTCCATTCACATCAAGATTCATTTTCAATTCTCTTTATATACAGAAGATTAGTTTAGTATACATTAAGTAAAGATTTCATCAGTTTGCACCCACACAGAAACACAAAGTGTAAAATGCTGTTTGAGTACTAGTTATAGCATTATTTCACATTGGACAACACATTAAGGACAGATCCCACATGAGGAGTAAGTACACAGTGACTCCTGCTGTTGACTTAACAATTTGACACTCTTGCTTATGGTGTCAATAATCTCCCTAGGCTCTAGTCATGAGTTGCCAAGGCTATGGAAGCCTTTTGAGTTCGCCGACTTCAATCTTATTCCGACAGGGTCATAGTCAAAGTGGAAGTTCTCACCTCCCTTCAGAGAAAGGTATCTCCTCCTTTGATGACCTGTTCTTTCCTCTGGGATCTCACTCGCAGAGATCTTTCATTTAGGTCTTCTTATTCTGTTTTTTTCCAGAGTGTTTTGGCTTTCCATGCCTAAAATACTTTCATGGGCTCTTCAGCCAGATCTGAATGCCGTAAGGGCTGATTCTGAGGCCAGAGTGTTATTTAGGACATCTGTCATTCTATGAGTCTGCTGTGTTAGATCCGCCTTTCAAATAAATAGATCTTGGAGGAAAAAAAAGCCTTCTACAAGTAAAATTACTAAGCCAGTTATGGTCCATATAGATCACAGAACATTACTCAGGAGTGAAAAAGTGCTATGAGTACACTCAGATGAATTATAAGGGCAACTTGGACGGATATCAAGGCTCTGATTAGTGATAAAAGTTAATTTTAAGATGTTAGAGAGGGGGAAGAGAAGGAGGCATTTGTGACCAGAAAGAGAGAATGAAGGTCTTTATGGTGAAAGAATAATTCTTTTTCTTTATTAGAGTAGTAATGACCACTCTGCACATGTGATAAAAATAATGCAGAGCTACACATAGGAACTTTCTCTACCATATTTGCAACTTCCTGCAAACATAGGTTTCAAAATCCTGGGCTTAGCAAAGAAATAAATATACAGAATATATACTCAACCTTAAGGTTGGGAAAACTCGCTGAGAAAGATGGAAAATGAAACAATCATAAATATAAATAAAAAAATCAACTGGAATGTAAATACAATAGAATTGAAAAAAATTATGCAATCTAATGGCAAATTGTTACTAGTCTTAGAGCAATTATTATATATTTTAAAGTAATTTATCAATACAATAGATTCTCAAGGTCACATAAAAAGCATGTGAATTACTACAACACAATTCTCATCAATTATCATGTTAATACAACATTAATACAAAGAGAACATATTCAATGTAGATATTAGTTACAATGCTAAGACTGTAGTACTTCCTCTCTTCTTCCCTTCCTTCTCCTTTCTTTTTCTTTTTTATTCTTGTGTTTTTCTTTCTTTCTTAATTTTTTAAAGATTTATTTATTTATGTGAAAGAGTTACACAGAGAGAGGAGAGGCAGAGAGAGAGAGAGAGGTAGAGACAGAGAGGGAGGTCTTCCATCCGATGGTTCACTCCCCAACTGGCCTGGAGCTGCACAGATCTGAAAGCAGGAGCCAGGAGCTTCTTCCAAGTCTCCCACATGAGTGCAGGGGCCCAAGGACTTGGGCCATCTTCTACTGCTTTCCCAGGCCATAACAGATAGCTAGATTGGAAGTGGAGCAGCTGAGTCTTGAACCAGTGCCTATATGGGATGCCGGCGCTTCAGGCCAGGGCATTAACCCACTGTACCACAGCGCCAGCCCTCTTTCTTAATTTTTGAGATAACATAGTTTTAATTTACACTATAGTCAAAGGCTCAATCTTCCACTAAATAAAGGGTTCAACAAGCTATTAAATGTTAGTTTATAAAACCATATTTAAGTAGATGGGATCGCATGCAAAGGAATAGGTACTGGAAAGGCTTAGTACATCATTTTCCTCAATATGCATATTTTTGAGTAAAATGCTTGCATCACTGAGATAATGTGAACAATGATGGTGAAGAGGAGGAAGAGGAATACAGCAACTAAAATCACAGACAAATGCATTTTCAGATCACTTTCAAACATGATCGAGTGTTTTCATTTCGACATGAATAAGGGTTGATCTGGGTCTCTGAGGCAGAGCTAGTAGCCAGTTGCTATGGTATCCTGATGTCATGGTCCCCAGGACCACCCTGCTGCTACTAATGAAATGGATTTGGTTTTGATCATGCCGAGGCTGGGGACACAGCAAGATGCTAATGCAAAGTATGTAAGGTGCTGGACTGGAAGCGGAGCAAATGGCAGGACAGAACATTTTGATCCTAATCCATTCACTTGCTCTGTTTACTTGAACAGAATCTGGAGGACACTGTGGGCCCAGGGAGCATTTACTTAGGAATTTTGGGGAATGGCTAGAGGCCAAGTATGAACTACCTGGGGACTGAGAAACTCACAGGGGCCGTGGATAGCACAAGACCTATTGTCACCAGGACCATCATCAGGATGTCACAAGAAGATGGCTGTGAACGGAGAGAAATTGCCCCCACTTTCTAATAGTCAGAGACGAATGGTATCTTACTAGTTTTTGTATCCTTTTCCTAGCATAGAACTTGGTGATAATAGATCTGCAGTATACGTATGCAAAATTAAAGTGAATAAAATATACATTTCATCCCAGTTTCAAGAGAAGATATTGTTGATCTTTCTCATCTCTTACTAGACTGATGGATAATGATGGGCATACTGAAGTTGCCCGATAGTCAGCTGACAGCTCAGTTAGAACCAATTGATCTCCATCCATGAGGCTTTGTATCTCACAATTGTTTTTGTCTTTATCCTGCAATCTCAAATTTCACCTATATTGTTTTCTTTCCTATAAGGTATTAGGCCTGCTATATGGTGCATCCCCTTAAGAGAGGTGAGGTTTGATGGTGTTATTAGTCTTTTATGTTTTTCTTTCAAAGAAGATTGAAAGAGACAGCAGGAAAAATGCTGACAAATGAAAATTCAAGATAAATGTGGCATTTGAAAATCTTCTGTGTTGATGTTCAATGGAATTAAGAAGTAAACATGATTATATTTAATGAGCACAAAACTGTATTCCAGACTTTGATGTGAGATGGTTTTAGAATAGGACCCAAAAGGCTTTCAGGGTCCCTCACCCTAGGATACTGATGTCTAATTGGCTCAGGCTCAGGTGAATTCCTCATCCTTGTTTCTCCAGGTTTCTACAAAGTTCCAACCTCATCTCAGGCATGTTTATTTCCTCAATGCAGCTGGGATCTTCACTCTCACAGCACCCTGATGCCTGTCACCTGGGCTTGATTTCAAGTGGAAACACGGCGTGATGCTAGTTGAAGCAACTTTAAGTGGGACTTGCTCAACTGGATTACAGGAAACAGCACATAAATCTTTTTTTAAATATATTTATTTATTTGAAAGGCAAAATTAGAGAGAGAGAGATCTTTCCTCCCAAAATGGCTGCAACAGTCAGGGCCGGGTTGAAACTAGGAACCAGGAACTTCATCCAGGTCTACCACATAGGTGCAAGGGACTAAGGATTCGGACTATCTTCTGCCACTTTCTCAAGTGCATTAGCAGGGAGGTGGATTGGGAGTGGAGCAGCTGGAACTTGTACAAGTGCCCATGTGGGATGATGATACTGGAGGAGGCGGCAGATGGTGCCTAACCCACTGTGCCACAGCACCAGCCCTGACATTTAAATCATGATTTGGAAACTTACTCTGTCACTTTCTGGGCCTCTTTCTTTCTTTCTTTCTTTCTTTTTAAGAGAAAGAATTTAATGGGGGAAACCCAACAGACCAGAGGGAAGGGGAGAAAAAGGAAAAGAGGGGGGAGGAGAGCATAAGAGAAAGACAGAGACAGAAAAGGAGATCAGGAGATGGAGAGAGAGAGAGCCATGTGTTCAGCAACAGGTTCTTTTAAAACTTTGCCAGAGGGTGGGCAGGGAAGTAGGAGCAGTGAATCCCATTAGGAGGGGAGTGGGGCTGACATCGGTGGTTGGCCATGAGGCCACCTGGCTTCCAGCAATGGCGGTGGGGGCTAGAGCCTAGGATGATGTCAGGGTGTAGATCATGCTATAGATAAGACTGCACCATTTTACTAAAATTCCCCCTTTTGTTTTTTATAAAGCAGGAGTTGTATGAGATTACATTAGTCTGGGCCTCTTTCAAGAGGCCTCAGTTTCATGAACTTTAAAACAGGATAATGATTACTTCCTTAAAAACTACGCAGGAAATCATAGGGTCAAATTGAATAATATTCTATATAATTTGAAATGGAAGTGATTAGGATTTAGGGTAATATTTTGTAAGTTTAATTCAATCACTGAACCCTCCACCTCGTTGAGATTCTCAATCAAAAGAAGAATAGAAAATAGGAAAAATAATAGAGTAAAAAAAATTTAAGCAAATGAAAACTATGGCCTTACTTGTGGAGAAGAAGTGATTGAAGTTCCATTAAAAGTCGGTAACAGAAGACTGGTCATAGGGGGCACTAAGGGAAGTTGATCATTCCCAAAGGAAAATTCAGGACATCAAGATACACACACACACACACACACACACACACATACACCAGAAAAACAAACAAAAAGCACCAAGAACTCTGAGCTAATCAGAGTAAAGCACAGTCATACATTCTATAACATCATTTTGGTCAAGAAGAGACTGTAGCCCGGCACCGCAGCTCACTAGGTTAATCCTCCACCTATGCAGTGCGGGCATACCGAGTTCTAGTCCTGGTCGGGGTGCCAGATTCTGTCCTGGTTGCCCCTATTCCAGGCCAGCTCTCTGCTGTGGCCCAGGAGTGCAGTGGAGGATGGCCCAAGTCCTTGGGCCCTGCACCTGCATGGGAAACCAGGAGGAGCACCTGGCTCCTGGCTTCGGATTAGCTCGATGTGCCGGCCGCAGCGGCCATTGGAGAGCGAACCAACAGAAAAGGAAGACCTTTCTCTTTCTGTCTCTCTCTCTCACTGTCCGCTCTGCCTGTCAAAAAAATAAACAAATAAAAAAGTTACTAAAAAGAAGAGACTGTAGCCGGCGCCGTGGCTCAATAGGCTGATCCTCCGCCTTGCAGCGCCGGCACACCGGGTTCTAGTCCTGGTCGGGGCGCCGGATTCTGTCCCGGTTGCCCCTCTTCCAGGCCAGCTCTCTGCTGTGGCCCGGGAGTGCAGTGGAGGATGGCCCAAGTGCTTGGGCCCTGCACCCGCATGGGAGGCCAGGAGAAGCACCTGGCTCCTGCCTTCAGATCAGTGCGATGCGCCAGCTGCAGCGGCCATTGGAGGGTGAACCAATGGCAAAGGGAAGACCTTTCTCTCTCTCTCTCTCTCTCACTGTCCACTCTGCCTGTCAAAAAAAAATAAAAAAAGAGAAGAGACTGTATATTCGAGGCTGATCTCATAAGATTGAAAGGGAGCTGGAAAGCTCTTACTATGTACTGACGTTGTTGGCATGGTAGCCATCATGATGTCACAGCACAATGTATGACACCTGTGTTTATGAGGATGCTGGTGTAAACACTCTACTGCATTGTCAGCCATAAGAAAGTACAGCACAGGCAATTATGTACAGTACATGATATGGTTATGAGTATAAAAGTCCACGATACTAGTTTATGTATTCACTATATGATGCTTGTTATCATTGGTTTAAAGTGTACTCCTACTTATTAGAACAAATAGTTTACTGTAAAACAGAAGGCCTTGTTACACCAACAGCAGCTAGTCAAGAGGCCATGGGAGTCGATGACCTTAACCCATGAGATTTGTGTAGGTACCGTCTGTGATGTCTGCAAAGGGACAAGAACTCAGCACACCTCTCTATTGTTAAGGAACACGTGGCTATGTGAGGAAAGAAGATGGTTTCCTGTTGGCAAGAGCCAAGTCATTGCTCACGACCCCTGAAAGCAGAAATGAACAGGAACAACTCAACACATGAACACAGAAAGAGGAAAAAGGTAAACCATAGCCCGAGCATCTGTCCTCAGAGTCAAACCCATGCACCAAATATGACCCCAGGGGGATGTTAGGGATATTTTACATTGGAAGGAAGAAAACACCTCTTCTGGATGGGAGAAGTAGGAAGAGGCGAGGGAAGAACAGAAAGGTTCTCACTATGTTCTGTGATGTAGAGAAGAGGCAAAATCCCCCTGTTCCTTCAGTCAGCGGCAGAGCATTAGATTAAAAGGCGGAATGCAGGAGGCTCGACTTCTGCTGCATCCGGAGAAAGTTATTGTTGTAAAGTTTCTGAAGCTGACGGGCGTTAGTCCCACATTGCATTCAATCAGCATTTCTTCGGCTTCTACTTCTTCATTGGAATTTTCCCAGAAACAGCTCTTCAGATTCATGAGACTTGTCAAACGGAAAAAGCCAGTTCAAGGGAATGTCTGCTTTAGGTCTATGTTGTTAGGGCATTTTAGATCAAAACCATAGAATATCTGACTCTATGTAACCCAAGGGGGGGGAACCCTTGATGCATATAATAAAAGTGCAAGCTTTAGCTATGACTTTAAATTCAGTTTGATCGAAGGGCTCAAATAACAAACAGAGCTAAGGCAGCATTTCTCTGCATCTTCGATTCTGATTATTGCCGCCTTGCTTTGGTTCTAAGGCTCCTTGTCTTCGCTTTGGCCAGCTACATACTCACATCTTCCTCTCCATTTTATCTCCAGCAGGAAGGGGCAGAAGAAAACAGAGGATGTCTATTCACACTATATCTGATACAAGCCCTGGACATTGTCCCATTGAGACCAACGTGAAATACAGGCTCATCCCTGAACCATTATATTCCCAGTGTCCTTCCAAAAGGGAAAGCTGAAGACCTATGGACAGACGAAATGAAAAAATAAGTGTGGTTGGCTGGTGCCGTGGCTCACTAGGCTAATCCTCCACCTGCGGTGCCGGCACACCAGGTTCTAGTCCCGGTCGGGGTGCCGGATTCTGTCCCGGTTGCTCCTCTTCCAGGCCAGCTCTCTGCTGTGGCCCGGGAGTGCAGTGGAGGATGGCCCAAGTGCTTGGGCCCTGCACCTGCATGGGAGACCAGGAGGAGGCACCTGGCTCCTGGCTTTGGATCAACCCAGTGCGCCAGCCATAGTGCACCGGCTGCAGTGGCCATTGGAGGGTGAACCAACAGAAAAAGGAAGACCTTTCTCTCTGTCTCTCTCTCACTGTCTAACTCTGCCTGTCAAAATAAATAAATAAATAAGTGTGGGACCAGCCCTGTGATGTAGTAGATAAAGCCGTTGCCCAGGAAATTGACATCCCATATGGGCACCAATTTGTGTCCAGGCCACTCCACTTCCCATTCAGCTCCCTGCTAATGGCCTGGGAAAAGCAGTGGAAGATGGCCCAAGTGTTTGGGTCCCTGCCATGCATGTGGGAGACCCAGATGGGGCTCCTGGCTCCTGGATTTGGCGGAGCTCAGCCCTGGGTAGTAGACCACCATATAGAAAGTCTCTCTCTCTGTATCTCCTCCTCCCTCTCTGCCTCTCTCACCCCACCTGTTTACCTCTCTCTGTCTCTGTGTGTGTGTGTGTGTGTGTGTGTGTCTCCCTCCCCCTTGTAGCTCTGACTTTCAAATTAATTAATAAATATTTTTTAAAAAGGACATATTCTAGTTTTGGAAAATATTGAAAGAGACAATTAAGCAGGTCGTTGCCTTTGTGAGTGAGAAAACTGCTACATTGACATGACAAAGTCATGTACACACAAAAAGTGGAAAAAGTTCCTAAGGGAAGAGTTTCTGAGAGAAAAGAGGTGAATTTTAACAAGATCTGTTTGCTCCTTCAACCTGCTTCTCAGAGTCAGCAGTTACCATCTTTCCTAATTCCCCCATGTATGTCCTCTTTCTTTGATTACATGAGAGTACTTCAAAAAGTTCATGGAAACAATTAAAAGATGTGTATTTTGGTGAAGAAATTTTGAAATCGATGCATAAAAAGGATCTTCAAAAATTCTTAGAAGAAAATGTACAGTATGAAAAACCTTTACACAAATTTCAAAATTTAGAGATGGAGTGGGTATTTGACATAGCAACTTGGGATGCCTGTATCCCATTATCTGAGTGACTCTTACAAGTCTTGGCTACTCAGTTTTAGATACAACTTCCTGCTAATGCATCCTGGGAGACAGCAGATAATGACTCTAATACTTGAGTCCCTGCCACCTGTATAGGAGACCCAGATGGTGGGTGTTTCAGGCTCTGGGCTTTGTGGGAATTGGAGGAATGAACCAGCTGATTAATGATCTCTCTCTCTCTCTCTTTCTCTCTCTCCTCTCCCTCTCCCCCTCCCCCACACACCTTTTTTTTTTTTATAGGCAGAGTTAGACAGTGAGAGAAAGAGACAGAGAGAAAGGTCTTCCTTTTTCTGTTGGTTCACCCCCAAGTGGCTGCTACAGCCAGTGCGTTGCGGCCGGCGCACCACGCTGATCCAAAGCCAGGAGCCAGGTGCTTCCCCCGGTCTCCCATGCAAGTGCAGGGTCCAAGAACCTGGGCCATCCTCCACTGCACTCCCGGGCCACAGCAGAGAGCTGGCCTGGAAGAAGAGCAACCAGGACACAACCAGCACCCCGATCGGGACTAGAACCTGGGGTGCCGGCTCCTCAGGCAGAGGATTAGCCTAGTGAGCTGCGAAGCGGACCTACACACACCTTTTAAATAAAATAAAGATACAAAACAATGTTTAGCATCATAAGAAATTCATGCTTTCATTTAGTTTATTCTGTAAATTTTTGTACATATCCTTGTGTATAGATATACACCCTCATACACACACACACACACACACACACATAATCAGTCCACAGATCATTTCTGTTGGAAAAACATAATCTAACTTCTCAATTACTATATAATGCTGTATCATTGAGCTTCTGCTAGAAAACATTTAACAAAAGGAAGTTACTAGTTTGCAAAACTATCTCATTCCTTTCTGGGAAGCTTAGGCTCTTAGTGGCTGCCTGATACGGTGGTCAAACACGTACATTGTGAAATTCAGCCCTCTTTCCTGTGGTATTTCTTCACACAGCTGACGACGGTGTCCATGGTGCAGTTTGGAAAACTGACTTGTGCTGTTCCTTGCTCCCAATCTTCACCCCATTTGTGCTCCCAGGAAAGAGCATGCTAGGGAAACATAATCTCAGTGATGATCCAGGAAGCAAAAGGGTAATTTTAACAAAAATGTGAAGGAAATTAGCCTGGTATCCCACTGGCCAGCAGAATGGAATAAGGTCAATGAAGATAACTGAGAAATACAGAAATCTGCCTCCTGATGCCAGAGAGAAGGAGAGCTGTCATGGAAGGCAGAGAAAGAAGGTAAGAAAAGTGTTGGCTGGCGCCGTGGCTCACTAGGCTAAACCTCCGCCTGCGGCGCAGGCACACCCAGTTCTAGTCCCTGTTGGGGCACCAGATTCTGTCCCGGTTGCTCCTCTTCCAGTCCAGCTCTCTGCTGTGGCCCGGGAGTGCAGTGGAGGATGGCCCAGGTCCTTGGGCCCTGCACTTGCATGGGAAACCACGAGGAAGCACCTGGCTCCTGGCTTCAGATAGTCACAGCGCGCTGGCCACAGCAGCCACTTTGGGGGTGAACCAAGGGAAAAAGGAAAACCTTTCTCTCTGTCTCTCTCTCACTGTCTAACTCTGCCTGTCAAAAAAAAAAAAAAAAAAAAAAAAAAAGAAAAAGAAAAAGAAAAACATTGTGCCTCTCAGAGCTTCCTTTGATTGATCAAACCTTGGTGGATTCTTTACCTTCATTCCTTTTTATTTATTTTTTATTTTTTTTTTGGTCACCCGGTTTTCACACAGATGGTTTGTTAAACTGTTTCCATTTTTTCCCATTATTTCAATGGAAGAGAAAACAGCCAATTTTCTACTTTTTTCTCATCTAAATGGGATGAATTTATTTTTTCCATAATGGGAAAAGGCCACTCATTTGTTTTTAGGTAATTTGTAAGTTCTTATATGGTACAGATAATGTTTATATTTAAGTGTCTGCACACTTGTCATTTTTATACTGGAAGTAAAAGTATGCTAGTGTGTTCTAAAGCCTCAGGGCTGCACCCAGCTCATCAGCATGACAGCTATGTGATAAAGCCCCCAGCCCTACCTTGCAGAAATAAATACAGTTGTCCAGTAATATTTTGTGAACATTCTGGAAGAGCTACCATTTCTGATTCATGCATATTACTGTGAAATATTAACCAAGTTGTGCACGACCATGCAAAACCTCCACACCAGTCTACAGCAGAGCTATAATCCTCATTACTTCACAGAGCAAGGACTTAAGTGAACAGAAGATAGATAACAGTCTCAGGTAGCACACAGTCAAGGAAAAATGCAAAATAGATTCAGAAGAGTTCAGAATGTCTGGATGTCAGTACTGGAGTGAGCTCTGTACACCTGGTTGTTGATCAGAATCTGCTCTGTGAGAAAGGGCCAGCCTGTATCGTAAGAAGGTGAATATTGGGGCCAGCGCTGTGGCGTAGCAGGTAAAGCTGTTGCCTACAGTGCTGGTATCCCATATGGGTACAAGTTGGAGTTCCAGCTGCTCCGCTTCTGATCCAGCTCTCTGCTGTGACCTGGGAAAGCAGTGGAAAATGGCCAAGTCTTTGGGCCCCAGGCTCCACGTGGGAGACCTGGAAGAAGCTCCTGGCTCCTGGCTTCAAATTTGTGCAGCTCTGGCCATTGCAGCCATCTGGTGAGTGAACCATTGGATGGAAGACCTCTGTCTCTCTCTGCCTCTGCCTCTCTGTAACTGTGCCTTTCAAATAAATAAACAAATCTTTAAAGAAAATAAAAGAGAAGGTAAATGTGTAGAAGGCTTACCATGTGCCAGCCTCTTACACATTCTATATCATACAGAGTCAGTTCTCTGAGGAAAGCCACACCATCTTCATTTGTGGAAATAGGAGAACTGGACCTACAGAACATAAATCTCTCGTACAACTTAGTATAACCACAGAAACCATTGAGTGGGAGAACTGAGATTTGCATTTACACCAAAATGAAATGTTAGGAAAGGGGAGTTAGTGTGTAAGACAGCATTTTCACCCAGAACCAATCTTTATTTCACATCAGCAAATCTCATCCATCAAAAACTCAAGCATTTCCTTATTTTAGGTGGAAATAATTACCATCTATTCACAGGAAGCTTATTAAAATTGAGATATACTTTGCTTCAACAATTTTACAATCACTTTTGATTGATTGAATGATTTATTTATCGATGCATTCATTCATCAAATACATAGCCTTGTAAGCTATGTACTCAAGATAGAGATAAATAAAGCAAAAACTTTTACTCCCAAAGAATGCTTTTTCTCATCAGGGACAGACTATTTTGAAATAGTTAGAGCACAAGGATATAAAGATAAAGTCATCTGGGAGGAGGGAGAGGAGGGGAAACTTTCACTATGCAGATAAGCAAAAGTTTCATAGAAAATGTCATCACACAATCATGTAGGAAGATTTTCAAAGAAAGAATTAAAGGATAAATAAATCAACAATATTATCTAATACATGATATATGCAGGATACAATGACAGCAGTAAAAATGCAAAGGAATGTAATAATAGGAATAGCTTCAACTATGGAGTCCTTACTCTGCCTGGATATTTTCATTTACTTACTTCCCACCTAACATCAAATGTATTCATTTTAATGCACTAATAGTGTTTATTAATAAATATTTATTAATTTCTAGATAAATAAGGTTAAGGACTCTGAAACTCAATTATTTTTATAGAGACACAAAATAGTAGAGTTTCTAGTAGATTGAATAGCAATGGAAATTCACTTTTTCTGGTTATTAACACCTTGATCCTTCTACTTTCTTTTTAAAAAATATTTTATTTATTTATTTGAGAGGTAGAGCTACAGACAGTGAGAGGAAGAGGCAGAGAGAAAGGTCTTCCTTCCGTTGGTTCACTCCCCAGATGGCTGCACCAATCCGAAGCCAGGAGCCAGGTGCTTCTTTCTGGTCTCCCATGTGGGTGCATTGGGCCATCTTCTGCTGCTTTCCCAGGCCATAGCTGATAGCTGGATGGAAGTGGAGCAGCTGGGACTAGAACCGGCACCCATATGGGATGCCAGTGTCACAGGCAGAGGATTAACCTACAGTGCCACAGCACTGGCCCCGATCCTTCTACTTTCCCACACTACCTTCCATGAGACCCTTGCATTGAAGGAATGTAAATGCCAATTGGAAAGAAAAAATTTACTATCAACAGATGAAAATTAATGGGAAGCATAATGTTTTGTATGTGTTACATAATAGGTGTCATATGTAAATATAGTTGAAGAAACTATGCATTTCTCTGGACTCTAAATGCTCCATGAAAAAGCTGAATTGTGAGGTCAATCTCAAAAGAAAGAGAGTAGGAAGAAATAATACTCCTGTTCACTCCTTCCTGTAAAACCCAGTGTCTGATGATGAAAACTTGGAATTCCATGGTTTACACTGCACATTCTTTGGGACTGTATGTCACTTCAGCTGAAGTGGATAAATATTCTCTGTGTTAGTTAGCCTTGAAAAAAAGAAGCCTTTGGAAACAATCTGTTGGTTTATTACTGAATAACAAATTACTATAAACTTAGTGACATCAATAGCACACACTGGAGCCAGGAATTGTGGCACAGCAGGTTAAGCTATTGCTTACGATGCCACAGCTCATATCAGTGTGCCGGTTCAAGTTCTGGCTTCTAATCCAGTTCCCTGTTAAAGCACCTTAGAAATCAGCAGACAATGTCACAAGAGCTTGGGTCCCACCACTTGAGTAGTCCAACCCTGTCTCTTGTAGTCATTTGGGGATGAATGACAGTGCATTCTCTCTCTCTCTCTTTCTAGTCCTCCTTCTCCATTTCTCTCTCACTCTGATATTCTACCTTTAAAATGAATAAGTAAATGTTAAAATAAAAAGTCTAGCACACATTAGCATGATTTCCATGGTTTAGGGTTTTAGAGCATGGTTACTCAGTTTTCTGTACACAGGATCCCATCATGATGAAGCCAAGGTGTCAGGACAATGACCTCATCTGAGAATTCCCAGTTCACTAACTGTTGGCAGAATTCAGTTCCTTTTGGTTGCAGAATGGAGGTCCTCAATGCTTAGAGTCTCCCCTGATGCCCTGTCACCAGGCCCTCTCCTCAAGGTGGTTGACTTCCTCCTGAAGCCGGCAGAAGAGCATCTCTGAGGCTTCCCATGTCTGACCTGGAGATCCATTCTTGAGTAGTCTTTCATGAAAGAAGACCCACACTGGATAACCCCTCCATCTAGTCCCAAAGTCACCCAAGCATGGTCCCTGAGGGCATCTGCAAAATCCCTACCTTTGCCTTACTAAATCCCTACCTTTGCCTTAGAACCTAATACTCAGGGAGGGATACCATGTCACACCTGCAGACTCTGCCTATATTCAAGAGGTGGGAAGGATTTACACAGAATGTGAGTCTTTGGAGCAATCTGATAGAATTCTCCCCACCACAGACAAAAAGCGAGAAGTTGTATTCATGCAACTCGCACTTACTGAAAGTTTTTTGGTTCTAGGGTAGGGTATACTACAACACAAAAAGTACAAAACCCTTAACCTTATAAGGCCAGGGGAGTAGGGAATGTTTGGGGTTTAACTGTGCTTCTCATTCATAGATTTAAGCCTTACTCCCCAATGCCTTGGCATTTGACTGTATTTGGCGATGAAACCCTCTCCAAGGTGATCACGTTAAAATGAGACTATTGTGGCTGCTCCTAATCCAATCTGACTGGTGACCTTAAAGCAACAGATATTTGGAAACACAGAAGAAAGTCCACAGAAGGACAGAGTGAGAAGGCAGCCACCTGTAAGCAAGGAGAAAAACTTAGGAAAACTCAACCCTGACACAGTCTTAATCTAGGACTTCTAGCCTTCAGAATCATGAGAAAATAGATTTCTGTATTAAACCCGCAGTCTGTGGAAATTTGCTATGGTACTCCCAGTAAACCAACATAGATTATTAAAAGAAGAACTATATGATCAGTTCCAGGACCCTGCAGTGCTACATGTGAAAAGGAGGAGAAAAGATGGAGACTGGTGCTAGTATTTTAAGTGGGTTGTTGCAGAAGAGGACACATCTGAAAGGAAAGGGAGCTCATTTCTCCTTGGAAATTGCTCTTTGAGTCTGGGCTCTCAGGAGAGTGTTCCAGAGTGTCCTGGGGTATGGGAGGAGGCCCTGGTGGTTCAGATGGGGTTGACTCTGCACCTTGGTCAAGAACCAGTCCTATAGGTGACTGGAAGAATATGGGATGGGTCTGTGGATTCCATGATCTGAAATGCAAGTTACACTGGTGGCAATTTCTCTGAATTTTAGTTTTGCCCAATACTCTTTATTTTTTAAATATATGTGTATTTGAGAAAGAGAGATGGGGGAGGTAGAAAGAGAGAGAGAGAGAGAAATCCTCTCTACTGGTTCATTCCTCAAATTCCCACAATGGCAGTGACTGGGTCAGGGCTGGGCTCAGGACAAAGCTAGGAGCTAAGAACATAATCCAGGTTTCCTGTATGGGTGGTAGGAACATAATTACTTGAGTCATCACTTGCTACATCTTAGGGTGTGCATTAACAAGAAATTAGACTCAGGTGCATAGCAGAGACTTGAACCCATGCACTCTAGCATGGGATGCAAGCACTCTAAATGGCATCTTAACTACTAGGTCAAATACATGCTCGCTCTGCAACGTTCTATTCTGGTTTTTCTTCTCTATGCTATAGGGCTTTGTGTGTAACATAGGGTTCAGCCTGGATCAAAATAGTTCAAGGTAGAGTATGCCTGAATGAAGGCCATTGTGACCGCGACAAGCCTGAAACACAACATCTTCACACTAATAAAGACCCAGAGACTAAAATCTAGCTATCCTTATACCACAGAAACATTTTCTTCCACATTCTTTGGAGATGAAGATAATCAATTTGTTACATCAACTCTGGATGCACTGAAAGAAAATAAAATAATCTATGTGAAGAATTCTGTGAACAAAAGGGTGGGGAAGGCATGCAACATATGCTGGTCCAGTGGTTCATCCAGGAGGCTCACGGGAGAAGATGACATCATCTATGATTCTAGAAAGACAGACTGAGGCTTGACTCTGTATTCAGGCTCACAGGCTGTGAGCTGATAGCAGAATTTTCTGCATTAATTTTTGTTTTTCTAACTACTCCCTTTAGGAATAAGTAGAATGTCATACAACCCTGCCTTTTTAATGCTTAACATTCCATAGTTTGTAAGGTATTCACAGAGTTGTGCAACCATTACCAATGCTCATTGCCTTGCTGCAAGTTGAAACCACTGTATTCCTAAAGTTGTATCTATGAAAAAATGCATTCATTAAATAAAAAATTTAAAAAAAGAAAAGAAAATAAAACCCAAAGAATGATCTGGGGAAAATATTTCTGAGAACTTACCCATAATTCAAGAAAAGATGCAATCTCTGTAGTAGGTCTTGGAGGAATTTTTCCACAAATCATACTAATAGGGTTACGGTTGGAGGTTTAGGAAAATATTAGTATTTCATACCACTTTTAAATTCTAACCACCTTTCAGGTTGTTGTTAAGAAGCAATACCTGTGTTATAACATGCTCCATTATTTGAGTTCATTAAATATTCCTTAAATAAATGGATAAAATAATAGCTCACATTCTTCTAGCCAGAGAATCTAACTCTGGTATATGTTTATAAGATTTTTCAAAATGCAATTCATTTGAAAAAGGATAGCAACTCTTTTCTACTTCCTCTCATGAAGCACCCTGGGTCACTACTCTCTAGTACATTTCACCTGTAGACTTACTTTTCCCCATGATACTCAGATTAAATTTAGAACAATGATTCATGTTTTTCCTTATTAATTTAACACCTCCCATGGGAGGTAACCTCACCTGAGAGAGGTTGTTTAATATCCTGACTTTTCTCCCACATTTCCTTCCTCACATGTATCATGTAAGTCACTCTACTCTCCCTTATTGTGAGAACTGTGTCTTTGAATATGGACATCACTCAAATTAGCATCAAATTTCTTTTCCAATATCTCATGACTATCCTGATTTCTTTGAAGCTAAAGGGCTTCTGCATCACCAAAATGGAATTCCTTATCAGTCTTCATATTTTTAATAGGATTTTATCCCAATGTGGCTTTGTTTTGGATTCGATGCTTGTAGATGTGGGAATTAGCTGCTGAGTTTAGTTCAAATGTGTAATGGAGCAAATGCTGTTAGTTGTAAATCCAACATCTATTTCCACCTGTTCTTCTTCTCCACAGGGGAGGCTTACATATTGGCTCAGAAGATATTTTCAATCCCTCCTACTGGAGAAAAATAGACATCCATAGTTCCTGTTGCTTCTGGCTGCCATACAATGACCAGGAAGAAAACCAGCCTTAGGGTGAAAATGATTATGAGCACAAAAAAGAAGGAATCTAAGTCTTTATGACATTAATAATTAGTTGTTCATGTAGACAAAGATTCTGCTATAACTCTCTACTTTTTACTTTGTGAAATAATCCAGTGTTTATTATTTAAGTCAGAGTAATGAAGTTCTTTAAAAACAAACCAATGGGTATCCGACTAAGCAATGCAAGAATCAAATAATTCTGAATAGTCAAAGCAAAAACTAGGTGAGCCGCAAAAGTAATACAGCAGTGGGTTATATAACCCAAAACATTAAATAAATATCTATGATTCCATGTTGATCTTAATAAAGAAATGCATAAGTAAATGTTGGATAAGAGAGACAAGTATCCAAACAATTAGACAAAATGATCCCAAGTAATTGACGTTGTTACTGCCCCCATCAAAGTGGTATTTGAATAGCTCCCCATCTCTGAGAGGCAGATGCCTGCAACAACTTCCTGCAGAGGAAGAGGAGCAGGAAGAAGGTCACTGTGTGGAAAAACATTATCATAATTCTTAGCAGTGAGAAGTCATGTTGATGGTGTTCAGATGTCCTTGATATGTGGAGATGAAAACAGCACTTCACTTCTGTAGTCTTCTCCCCAGTATTGTAACCCAAGTGTCATGGAGAGATGAGGAAAGAGGGAACACATACACACACACAATGTGCAAATCTTGCAGGATTATGACCTCTACGGCTCAACACTCCCAACTTCACCAAAAATGAGGCAAGTCTAATAAACAAACCTCAGAAGCCTAAAGAGATGGGGCTAGCATTGTGGCCTAGCGGGTAAAGCCACTGCCTGTTTTGTGGGCATCCCATGTGGGTGTCAGTTTGTGCTCCATTTCCTGTCCAGCTCCCTGCTAATGGCCTGAGAAAATCATCAAAAGATGCCCCAAATGCTTGAGCCCCTGCTACTCACATGGGAAACCTAGATGAAGCTCTGACTCTTGGCTTTTGTCAGGTCCAGTAATGGCTGTTGCGGCTGTCTGGGAAGTGCAATAACAGATGGAAGATCTCTGTCTTTCCCTCTCTCTGTACCACTGACTTTCAAATAAATAAATAAATAAATCTTGAAAAAATTTAGAAGAAGTCTAAGGATGTGAACACTCAATGAAATACAAGCTCTTAGATGTGAGCCTGCATCAAATAAACATAAAGAAATCTAAGTGAAGTATGGAGTTCAGTTAATCACAAGGCATCAATATCACTTCATTAGTTGTGACAAATGAATCATACCAATGTCAGTCATGGAGAAACCGAGGTGCAGAGGTAAACAAGCTGTACAATCTTTGCAACATTTATGTAAGTCTAACATTATTCTAAGTTTTTTAAATTGGTGCAAGAGTTTCTATGTATCATTAAAGATTCTTCTTGATGTACACTTTGTTCTAATTTTAATATGGCAATATTTATTGATCTATTCCTCTGACATTAGTAATTCTCTTTCCATTTTGTTAATAAAATAATCAGGGTGCCCGTTCTCCATGTCCTGACAAAATGCTCTGATGTCTTAGAAGCCTTGTTCTTTTGAGATCTGATGATTGTTTACAGCCCCTGTATCTACTCTTAAGGAACAGTGTTTTTTTATTCATTGTTTCTTTTTTTCTTTATACTGAACTTGAGTATAAACTTAAAACAGA
This sequence comes from Oryctolagus cuniculus, assembly GCF_051225735.1. Taxonomy (NCBI): domain Eukaryota; kingdom Metazoa; phylum Chordata; class Mammalia; order Lagomorpha; family Leporidae; genus Oryctolagus; species Oryctolagus cuniculus. The sequence goes on along the minus strand of NC_142869.1, from coordinate 123,228,262 downwards.
TCTTTGTAAAAATTAAGCGTGGGAATAAAAGGAAGGAGGAAGAAGGGTGGGAGTATGGGTAGAAGGGAAGCTAGGGCATGAAGTTTCACTATGTTCTTTAATATGAATATAAGAAATACATGAAATGTATATATCCTAAATAAAATTTTAAAAAAGGAAACCTTGCCCTTTTGACTTCCATATTAAAGTAGATTGTAATCTTGGGGTTAATTTTTGTGTGTCATATGAAGTGAGGAATAATCTTATCTTCCAAATGGGTCCCGCCCTGACCATTACAGCCATTTGGAGAGTGAATCAGCAGATGGAAGATCTCTCTCTCTCTGTCTCTCTCTTTGTCTCTCTCTATAAATCTTCCTTTCAAATATATAACTAAATGTTTTAAAAATAGCACCTTAGTAAATTCAAACATGATCTTTCCACTACCAGAAAACTGTATCCTCCTATGACTTTCCCTGTCCTGCAGATTTCTGCCTCATATTTTCCCTGCATGTGTGTTAGTCTTCCTTCGAATTTCACAATAAATAATTCTTCTTTTAAAGGATTTCTGTCTCCTGCCCAAGTAAGTGCATCCCTTCCATTGTAATTATGGCAGCTTCTTATCTCCTTCATAGTTTCTATTGCAATCATGCTCAATTAGTTACGTGCACATTATCAGGTTAATCTGTCCCAATACACTAAAATATCTGGTTGAGTGATATTCCCAGAATCTACCATGGAATCATGTACATAGTATGTTCTTTAAAACTATTTGTTAAATTAATGAGAAGGAAAACATTTAGATAGCTGGAATTTATTTTAACAGATTAAGAAAATAACATTATGAAAACTTCAAAAAAAAATAAGTGCTCAGAAAAGAAAATAAATCCCTGAGGATGTAAGTACAGTCGTGTGTTGCTTAATGATGGAGGCGCATTCTGAGAAAGGCATTATCAATTTTGTCATTGTGTGATCTAGGAGAATACTAATGCAGTCTGAGATGTCCACGTTACTGGGTGATACAACTTTCTGGGACTACCGTGACACGCAAGGTCCATCCTTGACTGAAAGTCATTACGAGAAACAACACTATACTTTTTTTTTTTTTTTTGACAGGCAGAGATAGACAATGAGAGAGAGAGACTGAGAGAAAGGTCTTCCTTTTTCCATTGGTTCACCCCCCAAGTGGCCACTACGGCCACTTAGCGTGTTGTGGCCAGCGCGCTGCGCCAATCTGAAGCCAGGAGCCAGGTGCTTCCTCCCGGTCTCCCATGCGGGTGCAGGGCCCAAGCACTTGGGGCATCCTCCACTGCCTTCCTGGGCCACAGCAGAGAGCTGGACTGGAAGAGGAGCAACCAGGACAGAATCCGGTGCCCCGACCGGGACTAGAACCCGGAGTGCTGGCACTGCAGGTGGAGGATTAGCCTAGTGAGCCATGACACCAGCCAAGACTATACTTTGAAACTAAGGTGCATTCAAGCTGAATAAACTTATCTTGATTACATATGAGCAGAGATAGGGTGGAGAAAGAACATATATGGGGAAGAAATGGGGATAAGGTGGGGAGACCATAGTTGGTAATCAAATTTGATTTTTTAACCTCTAAACCATCTGATAGCTATTGTTCTCTTCCTTTCCTTCCTCCCTCTCTTTGTTTTTCTTTTCCAGTGTCTTGCTACAGTGATGTAGATGTGTCTTCAAACATGGGAATCAAAGAGCAGGCCAGTGTTCCATGAGCAGCCATGGTGAAGTTGAAGAAAGCAGGCTGAGCACAGCAAAGTGATGGCCCTACACTGACCTGAGTCTACTTCAGCAGATGCAAGGATTGGTCATAGGTGATGTAACACCATGTGGAAGTTCACTGATGTCTTGGTTGTCAGACTTCCAGAGAGGGTGACAAGGCAGCATGAGTTGCTCTCATCCAATGAGGAGGTCTATGACGTCTCTTTCAGGAGCTTACATGATGGCCTCTTCCCTGGGTCTCTTTCTCTGACCTTGTGACCTTCTAGGTCTCTTCACTCTCTCTGTCCTGCCCCACACTCAGGCACCTTTCCCTCTGCATGCTGGTTTACTCATCAGTGCTCAGTTCTCAGGCTGTGCTAAATGCTGGCCGTTTGAGGCAACCATATTTCAAAGTAACACTCCTTCCCCTGCCCACGTTCTGTCATCTTACCATGTTATTGTATCTATCACTTCTTGATAGATTTCTGTTTCATGTATTTGTTTCCACATGCATCTGATGACAGGGATCGCTCTATCTTGTTCCCACCTTACAACCAGAATCTAGAATTTAGATAGGTACCTACTGGTTAGTACGTTCTCTGAAACTGTTTGATAAATGAAATCATCTAAATTACAAGAGAATAATTATTTAAATAAACAAGGAGTAAAGGAAACTCATAGTAAGGTCCTGGATCATTGGGATTACTGGTAAGACACACACACACACACACACACAAATGGAACTGAAGGGATTAGTATATGTGTTTTTCAATTCATTCTGCTTTTCACTTACTCTTCCTCATGATCTTATTCTGCTCTCAATTACAGAAACCTGGGCATAAACAAAGTGGACTGCCACCCTGAGCTCTGAATAGAAGCCCTGCCTTCAGTTGTGTGTATGCCTGTTTGTTTGCATGGATTATGTGTGTGTGTTTAACTGCCAGACTGGCAGACAAAATGTTACAAGTTTCTGTCAATATCAGTGGACAGCCATCCACAGATCAGTCAGTGATAATTTTATGGTTTTAAGTAAGGATTCATTTTTGTGTCTGTGCTGGGATAGGGACCCTTGGCTTTCAGACGCTGAAGTAGCTTGAGACACATGTAACAGACAGAAAGACTCAGAATCCACACTCTGTCAATGCATGAGTGAGTAGAAGCCCTACTTGTTCGCAGAGTTGTGTCATTTTTGGAGTTGGAAAATGTTTCACAAGAAATGTTTAATAAGGATGTCACTAAAATCATGGCATCTAAGACTCCCATGTCAGCCCCATATGTGTATAAATGGTCTGTCCTGAGATATTAAAAGGGAAATTATACTTTTTTACATCAGTTTTTTTTTTGTAAAAATATGTTCTTAACCATGATAGTTATAGAAGTTTTTCACATTTTTCCTTCTGGGATAGTACATTTAGAATCTGCCACTTCCTTAAAGAATACTTAGGCATGCATATTACAGAAGGTTATTTTGATGGGGTATTGATATTTTGTGAGGAACCAATAGTGTTCTTTAGTATAAACACACAATCATGCATATTTTATCAATTTTAAAGGCAATTTGTGAAAATATACAAAGAAAAATCAAAAGAAGAATGCTGCTTGCCAATACTTAAAACATTTACTTTTGCTGTATGATAGTTCTTAAGAAAAGATTTAGCTATTGTAAGGCATTCCTAAGAAAAGTATTTTCTTGACAATGTCCTCTTTATGTCCAGAACCTATTTCCCTACTGTTAATCAACATTTGTTTTGCAGATAATTTTGATAGTTTTATTGAACATCAAAATTTATGTTTACCCATTCATCTATCTATGGACATCTGGTTTGATTTCATGCTGTGACTATTGTGAATAGTGCTGCAATGAAAATTTTTTTCATTTGCTGATTTATTTTCCCTTATAAATAAACCCAGAAGTTGGATAGCTGTTTTGTATAATAGATCCACTTGTGGTTTTTGAGGAGCCTACGTGTTGTTCTGTATAACAGTTGTGCTAATTCGCCTTCCCGCTCTCAGTGTATAAGAGTTTCCAATGCCCAGCATCATCTCCAGCATTTATTATTTCTTGTCTTTTTGATAATAGCCATTCTAACACAAATGAGATGATGCCAAATTGAGGGGTTTTTTTGGTTGCTGTTGCTGTTGTTTTGTTTCGATTTGTTTTTGGAGACAGACAGAGAAACAGGGAGTATTTTCATCCACAAGTTTACTCCCCAAATGTCTACAAAGTCTGGGTTGGATTGAAACCAGGAACCAGAAATTCAATTCAGGTCTTTCACTTGGGTGACAGGAACCCAATTACTTGAGCCATCATCTGCTGCCTTCCCAGCTCATTAGCAGGAAGCTGGATTGGAAATAAAGGAGCCTGGACTCAAACTTGCCTTCTGATATGGGATGTGGGCATCTCAAGAGGAAGCTTAAGCTACTGTACCACAACACCTATCCCTTGCTGGGCCATTTTTAGGAATTCTAATTAATTGGCAGACTTGTCATAGAGCTTTCAAAAACATTTAAACTCGAGTGTAGGAGAGAAGGTTGGTGAAAAATTAGAAAATAGAATTTTGTTCTTGACATCAAATGTAAAACGATTTTTAAAAAAGCAGAATAGAATGTGGAAAGGAAAAAGTTATCAAGAAAAAATTCTTAGTATGTCATTCAGCCATGCCATGGAGGATATGGTAATATATCCCACAAGTCAACAAACATTCTATAGAAGACTAGATATCAAAGAGTCCAGGTTTTACATTCAACCAAATTCACATTCAGTTTCCTGTAGCAACTACTCAGCTCTGTGATTGTAGCACCCAAGTAGTAGCTAGTCCACGGATGAATGATCTAGGCTGTGTTCCAACAAAACTTTATTTAGACAGTGAAATTTAAGTTTCATACAGTTTCCATGTGTCACTAATGCTTCTCAGCCATGTCCTGCTTTTCTGATTTGTCTTCTTCCTCTTCTCCTGCTCTTCTTGCTCTACCTTTCTTTCAATTCAAAAATGTAAACATTATTAGATCATGAGTTAATCAGAAAACCAATATTGTGGGCTAGATGAACCCTGATCTAGCCTCTGAGAGTCCTCTGAAACACCCTGACACTAGGACCCATCCTTGTGAAATCTCAGATTGGAGAAGTGAAAAGAAGACATCCAAGGCTAACTATGTAGGTGATCACAATAGAAAATCTAAAGAGAATCACATAGAAATACAAGTTTAGTAAAGTGACTCTCCATACAGCAGTACTACTCAAATTCTTACTGAATTTATTGCTTATTCAAACCAGAATTATGGTTTTGGTGTAGAATGGTTTTTGTTTTGTAACTACTTATTTATTTGAAAGGCAGAGATAGAGAAAGAGAGCTCCTATAGCATAGGGCCAAGAATACACAATACTGTTAAGAAAAAGAACAACCAGGAAAGGTGCACAGGAATGAAAAATCAGCACAATTCCTAATGAAATTAGAAGGACAGTGACCAGAGTTTGCATCAGTACAGAACTTTGACCAACAGTCTGCAGCAATAAAAGCCACTAAAGCAACTCACTGTCTCTAGAAACCAGCCCAGGAAAATCAGTCTACTGCCTAGAAGCCAGACTTGCTGCAAATCAGCCCAAAATGACCAGGCCTTCACAATACCCTGACAGCTTCCTTGATTTTTGATCCCTGCATCCAACTCAAGACTAATAAGAGGAAGCCAATAAAAGCTCCCATATTTGTTTATTTTCCATTACTTAAAAAATCTGAGGCTTATTTAACTCACAACTTTATTTTTTTAGGATGTGCTTTATTTGTTTGAGAAATAGAGTTACAGAGAGAGGGAAGGACAGAAAGAAAGGTCTTCCTTCTGTTCATTCACTCCCCAAATGGCCGCAACAGCAGGAGCCAGGGAGATCCAAAGCCAGGAGCCAGGAGTTTCTTATGGGTCTCCCAGGTGGGTAAAGGGCCCAAGCACTTGGGCCGTCTTCTATCACTTTCCCCTGCCATACCAGAGAGTTGGATTGGAAAAGGAGCAGCCGGGACTCAAACTGGTGCCCATATGGGATGCTGGCACCTCAGGCAGAGGCTTAGTCCACTACACCACAATTCTGGCCCTTAAGTCATAGTTTTAGATTCCAAATAGCCAACTAATATAGTGCTTCATGGTTTATGATTTCATGGTAGGACATGTGGAGGGAGAGACCACATGATGATACAGGAAGCCATAAAGATGGGAGCCACCAGTACCTTGTTCCTTTTATGAAATGTTACTCTCAGGAGAACCAACCTGAGTCTTTAAAAAAACTGTATCAATTCCTTACAAAACAATGCCCCGGTGACCTCCTAGGCTCTGCTTAAAAAGTCCACTCTTCTCACATCACCACACTGAGGAACAAAATTCCAACACACAAAATCTTGATGATAAACTACTCCCATAACTAGGATGCTCTCTTCTAGTTGGTCCACCAACAGCTTTCAATGATCACAAGGATTCTCCATTTAAAGGATTCCTGTTGTCCACTATGATCTTATCCACAACTTTTCCTGCCTTTGGGTCTCAGCCAAAACACTAATGGTAATGGCTTCCCTTCTTTTATAGCAAACTCTAAATAAATAGCCTATTCATGTTCTTACTTGGTCATTTTCATTCATTCTGCAATAATGAAATTTTGGAAATACATACACACATACTGACAGAGTAATTTTCAAATAAATTGCAATAAATCCATATAATAGAAATTAGCTGAGAGAAAAGAGTTCCATGAAAATTGTTCCATGATAGGACAAATGTGGCTATTAGTTTTTAAAAACAAATTTTCCTTAAAATACTTCTGAAAAGGCCGGCGCCGCGGCTCACTAGGCTAATCCTCCGCCTTGCGGCGCCAGCACACCGGGTTCTAGTCCCGGTTGGGGTGCCGGATTCTGAACCGGTTGCCCCTCTTCCAGGCCAGCTCTCTGCTGTGGCCAGGGAGTGCAGTGGAGGATGGCCCAAGTGCTTGGGCCCTGCACCCCATGGGAGACCAGGATAAGTACCTGGCTCCTGCCATGGGATCAGCGCGGTGCACCGGCCGCAGCACGCCAGCCGCGGCGGCCATTGCAGGGTGAACCAACGGCAAAGGAAGACCTTTCTCTCTGTCTCTGTCTCTCACTGTCCACTCTGCCTGTCCAAAAAAAAAAAAAAAATACTTCTGAAAAGAAAAAAGAACTCCGGTATTTGAAAGAAGTTTCACTTCCCTATTTCAATCATGGCCATTGTGGTCATACCAGCTGGACAGCTAATGCTCACTGGGAGAATTCTAAGCGCTGCTATGACCTTTACACTCTGTCCCTATGTCTCAACCCCAGTAGTGGTTAGAAAGCAGAAAATCTATAGAACAAATCAGCAGGAGTTTACACAAAAGTTCCTACCATTCCACATGTAAATCTTTCATAGTGCCCAGACTCTAAAGCTTGTATATTTTGACAGCTCAAGGTACTGTATCATTGCATACAAAAGAGCAACAGGATTAAATAAATAAATATTTAAAAAGAAAAGCAAAGAGTAGCATGGTTACAGATTAAATACAGTATGCCCAGTTAAATTTGAATTTGAGATATACAAGTACTTTAGTATACATATATTCCAAATATTAAATGAATATATGCATCATATATGCATCTAAAGTTAAAATCTAATTGGATGCCTCTACTTATAATTGTTAAACCTGGCAACCCTACAGGAAAATGTAACATTGACTTTTCTCTACTCCCTTTATGAAATATTTACTACAAGTGTTGATATTCTTGTCATGAGTTACTTAGAAATATGTTGTTTAATTTCCAAATGTATACTTCTTTGATATATCTTCTTTTTCTACTTTTAATAGAATGAAAATGTTCTTTCAAATTAAGTATCTCTATAAGCTAAAATAAAATGAAATACACAAATATTTAATTGATATCTGCTAGTTTAAAGGATGGTGGGGGTTGGGGTTCCTGAAATGCAGCAACTTGTATAGGACTAAAGCTTTCAGTGACAACCAAGGACCCGAGGTGTAGAGTGTGGCTGTGAGTCAGCGCTTTTCTTTTTAAAGATTTATTTATTTATTTGAAAGGCAGAATTACAGAGAGAGAGAGAGAGAGAGAGAGAATCTCTCATATGCTGATCCACTTCACAAGTGGCCACAGAGCCTGGGGATCAGTCTGGTCAAAGGAAAGAGCCAGCAGCATCATGCAGGAATCCAACATGTTGCAGGGGTTCAGCACTTGAGACACCCTCTGCTCCCAGGCACATCAGCAGGGGCTGGATCTGAACTAGAACAGTTGGGACTTTGAACTGGAGTTCATAGGAGATACTGACATCACAGGCAGTGGTTTAAGCCACTGTGTCACAGCACCAGCCCCAGGAGCCAGCTGTTGAAAGAAGAGAGCTCCTCTTGCTCATGTTTATGGAATTTTTCCTTAAATGTAAATCATGATCCCGAGAGAAGTACACAACCAGAGCTCATGAGAAAAGCCAGGCTTGTTGCCACGAAGTGTCAGAAGACTGAGTTCCCAGTCACTCAAGCAATTATAAATTGAGAGGCAAACTCCTGGAAAGAAGGGAGCTACAAAAGGAAGAAATCAAATGTAAACTCAACCCTCCACAAATTCAGTGTGTCCAGGCAGTAACATAATGAAGCAACAACTATATGTTCAACAAGAAGTGAAAAATCCTGAAATTCTACATTCAGCAAAAATATCCTTTGAAAATCAAGACCAAATGAAGATTTTTTAAATAAAGAAAGCTAAGAGATTCTATCACCAGTGCACCAATGATCAATTCTTCAGAATAGCATAAGAACCATAAATGCATGTGCACCTAATTACAGAGCTTCAAAATACAGGAAGCAAGGACTAACGAAAGAGAGAATGGACAAACTGTCTATCATAGCTGGAGATGTTAACACCCTTCTTGCAGCAATTGATTTAGTCATTGTCCAAAAATCAGTAAATATATAAAGCATGGGAACAACATTACAGCTTTATTAGACCTCATTGACAACTAAAGAGTGTTACAGCCGGTGGCTTCAGAATACACATTTTTTTTGAACTGCACATGCAATGTTCACCAAGGTAGCTCATCCCCTGATCTATGAAACACATAAACACAGCATAAATATGTGAAATGTTATGTTTGTTTTCTTATACAAATAAATTAGATATTAGCATCATAAGATATCTATAAATATTGAAAATTGAGTAGCACACCACTAAGCAGCTCTGGCTTAAATAAAAATCACAAGGGATATTACAGAATATTCAAAAATTAATATTAATGGAAACACATCAAAGTTTGTGAGATGCAGACAATGAATAGCTCAGGAAAAATGGAGCTTGAAATACTTAAGATAGAAATAAAATTTTAAAGTCAAATAATCAGTTTGTATTTCAACATCTTCTGTATTCATGGAAACGCAATGGAAAATGACAATCAAATATCATTTGAAACTACTAATGTGACTAAAATTAAAACAACAGTATCAAATATAAGTGAAAATATGAAGCTGCCAGAATTCTCATGCATTTCTAGAAGGAGTGAATAAGAGAATAACTCTCTTTAAAATTTGCTTGGCAATTTTTTTATACTCGCCTACCCTATGACCCTGCAATTCCTCTAGTAAGTAATCAGCTAAGAGAAATAAAATATATCTACAAAAATATGTATACAGGAATGTCAAGAGCAGTTCTATTCATCATAGCTAAAGCAGAAACAGATAAGTTGCTCATCAGTACAACGATGAATTAAAAAAATTGCAGTATATAATAAACTACTATTCATCAGTTGAAAAAATGTGCGAGGAAGGTATTTACAATGCGAACCACCAGATAGAAAATCTCTCCCTCAGCTGGCGCCGTGGCTCAGTAGGCTAATCCTCCACCTGTGGCACCAGCACCCCAGGTTCTAGTACAAGTTGGGGCGCCGGATTCTGTCCCGGTTTGCTCCTCTTCCAGTCCAGCTCTCTGCTGTGGTGTGGGAGTGCAGTGGAGGATGGCCCAAGTGCTTGGGCCCTTCACCCGCATGGGAGACCAGGAGAAGCACCTGGCTCCTGGCTTCGGATCGGTGCAGCGCTGGCAGTAGCAGCCATTAGAGGAGTGAACCAATGGAAGGAAGACCTTTCTATCTCTCTCTCACTGTCTATAACTCTCTCTGTCTTAAAAAAAAAAAAAAAAGAAAGAAAGAAAGAAAAGAAAAATGAAAATCTCTCTCTCTCCACCCACCCCGACGATGTGTGTGTGCATGTGTGTGTATGTCTTCCCCTACTCTGTCACTCTACCTTTCAAATAAATATTTTTTAAACAAATACAAACAGAGGGCCGGCGCTGTGGTATAGCCAGTAAAGCTGCCGCCTGCAGTGCCATCATCCCATATGGGCGCCAGTTCAAGTCCTGGCTGCTCCACTTCAGATCCAGCTCTCTGGTATGGCCTGGGAAAGCAGTGGAAGATGGCCCAAGTCCTTAGGCCCGTGCATTCACCTAGGAGACCTGGAAGAAGCTCCTGGCTCCTGGCTTCGGATCAGTGCAGCTCCGGCAATTGCAGTCAATTGGTGAGTGAACCAGCAGGTGGAAGACCTCTCTCTCTCTGTGTCTCTCCTTCTCTCTGTGTGTAACTCTGACTTTCAAGTAAAATAAAGAAATCTTTTAAAAAAATCCAAACAAAAAGAATCATAAATATAATGCAACAAAACTGATAAATTTCAAAAATATTGCATTGCAATGTCAATAAAGAAATAAGCTACATTTAGAAGACTATGGTGATAGAAATCAGGAAATTACTGCCATTAAGAGATTTAGACTTACTAGAATTATGGGAAAACTTTTGTATGCTACAGGAAATGCTCTACTTTGATCAGAGGGATGCTACTAGTTTAAAAAATAAATAAATAAAAATGAAAGCTTAGAAGGTACAGGTTAATTAATTGTAAACAGCACCTAGAAAATCATATCAATCACAGTTTCTGCATCCTCTTACAAACACTCCATGTGTTTAGAGCTCCAGTTTGTGCTTCCCCTACATTTCATGCTCCATCCCTTACTTTTCTCTCACTGTCACTGGTAAAGCCTTCTGGGTTCATCCACATCTTCCTTCATCACTCTTTCAGAAATTTTTGTGTAAGTGTGTGGTGAATGACAATGCCACAGTAGATAATGACTCAGGGAATTACTGATTATAGGACCATATAGAACAGTCAATAGAAGGAAGGAAAAAATAATCAAAATAGTCACAGCAATGGTAACTGCTGAGTGTAGCATATGTGCTACACAGTTTCTATGCCCTTTATGTAACTACCATCCCTTAATCCTCACAACAATCCTTTGGTGTGGCTAGTATCATTTTCCCATTTTACAAATGATAAAACTAGGCTATTAGAACAATAAGTTTCCATGGATACACAACTCATAAATGGTAGAGCTGGGATTTATTATTTGGCACCTCGATCAAGAACCTGTGTTTAATCCACCAATGAGGTCCACTGCACTGGACACCAGTGACTATCTGAATTTGAAATAACTTGAAGTCAAGCACAATTAAAACTCAATTTTTAATGATAATGGTCGCATTTCAAGTGTTCAGTAGCCACACACAACTGATGGTCATCCTATCTGACAGCACAGAAAACATTACCTAAAATATAAAGAAATCCGGCCGGCGCCGCGGCTCGCTAGGCTAATCCTCCGTCTTGTGGCGCCGGCACACCGGGTTCTAGTCCCGGTCGGGGTGCCGGATTCTGAACCGGTTGCCCCTCTTCCAGGCCAGCTCTCTGCTATGGCCAGGGAGTGCAGTGGAGGATGGCCCAAGTGCTTGGGCCCTGCACCCCATGGGAGACCAGGAGAAGCACCTGGCTCCTGCCATCGGATCAGTGCGGTGCGCCAGCTGCAGCATGCTGGCCGCGGAGGCCATTGGAGGGTGAACCAACGGCAAAGGAAGACCTTTCTCTCTGTCTCTCTCTCTCTCACTGTCCACTCTGCCTGTCAAAAAAAAAAATATATATATATATATATATATATAAAGAAATCCCCCTTCCAAACCAGAGACCATTCCTTGCATTGAGTACATCTAGTTTTGTGGTGCAAACAAGGCTATGTCACTACATTAATAAAGATTCCAGTGAATAGCATTCCTCACTGCACACACACAGGCCTTGCTTTCTCTGGTTTCACTCTTCATCATACTTGCAGGAAGTACCTCCCATATGCAATGGGGGCGGGGCACACACCAAAATTGCCACTGATCCCAATGGAAGTCAATGTTCACTCACTGTTCACTTTTGAAAAAAATGGCAGTAAATCTAATTTATAAGGATAGGAAAGTTGGAAATGTATGAGAAGTCTATGACATGCTTATATATATATATATATATATATATATATATGTAACATAATCCATTCATGCAATCTTCAAACATACACTTGGATTGAATGATTTCCAGAATTAATGGTTTTACTTCCTCTAGATGATCTATTGGCTTTTGTCCCTTTGTCTCCCTCTTTATTTACTTTAGTATATGTGTTCTGCACATTTGTGTGTTTATGTGCACATATTGAATACAGAAAAATGATCTCAGAAATGGTGAACATGTGTCTCTGATAATGCCTGCCTTTCTCTAACTATTGTGCTAAAGTTGCTGTTCACAGGCATGTGCTTCTCTGATGTCCTTCCCATGAACTCTTTCTTGGTAGGATGCTCAGTTTCCATGGACCAAGACTTCAAGACTTCCATAGGGTGTTTTCCAAAAGATAACTGGGTGTGCATTGACTCTAGCTAGAGCTGATTTGTCCCTTCATAATTGGACTTACAGTGTCACAATTCTACGCACATCCATTTGAAGAGGCCTTACTGTGCTTCCTTCTTGGCTGACCCAATAATATGTGTCTCAGTGAGACCATTCCATGCATGTCCTATAGGTCTGATAGTCAAAACAAATGAGATTCAGTACCCTACTGATGTCAGCCATCTGAGGTCTTGGGCTGTGCTTCCTTCTTTATTTATTAATATTCATTTCTTTTCATTTTCACCTTCCTGTCAACTTTCTCTTGCTAGAGCTTGCTCTTCCTTGAATTCCAGAAAGATTTAAACATCCAATTTTTTTCTTAGACATCAAAATGCTACAGCTTCTACTCTTACTTTTTCTTTCTTCTAAAAGCATCTTGTTTCCAAAAATGCTGTCCTGCTTCCCCCCTGAACCATCGTCATGATCTTTTCAACCAGAGAGATACATGGCCATCACATCATGTTGGCCAATGATGCTTCATTAGGAAATGCACAGGGAATTAAAACATGCACCCAGAATGTAAGAAATAATATGGCCTCGTGTTAATGTTTTCCACATACTTAACAGTGCTGTGGACACGTGGGAAGGACCCTCTGGAAGCACAGTGAATAGTAAGAGAATATAATTCTTCCAGCTGGGCAGAAGCCTAGTGGGCAGATAATGCATTTGTGACAGTGCTGCCCATGGCCTCCAGGAGCTGACTGGCATCCGCAGAGCTCATCCAAGGAGGCCCATGCTCTAAGTAGCTGTCCTACAATCAGCAAGTGGGTGAGGAGGACAAATGCATATCTTGGTGAAAGCAAGAAGCTGCAGTTTGCAAAAGTATTATGAGTAAGAAAACATTGACTGTCTTGAAGAGGAAAAGAGGAGCAATGGAAGGGAGAAAAGCACATTGTGAGTCCCTGCGTCAGATAAGTTAAGGACATTTGCTCCTTTCCCTGCCTGTAATGCACACAGCAAAGCCACTCCTGAAAGAGGCTGCTTTCTTTATTTTGTAAAAGAAAAACTGAGATTCAGCAGGGCCAAAAAATGCATCTGTAGCTTTGCAGCCAGGAACAGTGGGCTAGAGTAGGAACCTCATCTTTTCTTTGCTTCTCACTATTGCAACTACAGCAAACTAAATAGGATTGTGGACAAGCAACTGAATGGACACACTGATTTTGTTGTTTCTGAATAACAACTTCCTTGGAGCATGCACACTTTAAGGTGATTTTTAACTCTCCTGTAGTCATATTATTTAAGGATCCAGAGAAATAAAATTGTCTCCAGAGAAATGCTTTTATATGCACAGGAATGTGAAAAAAACACACATCCACGCACATGGCTTTGGTAGGCTCTTACTTACCCTTGCATCCACCTGTGAACTGTACAGAAGGCAAGGGTAATTATCTCCTTTCTTCGTCACTTAACAGCTATTGCTGAAAATTGGGGCTCTGGAATGTTGCAACCTTTAAAAATACACAATTCTGACCTGTCTAGTAGCTGAACTCATTTCTGTCTCTGAAAATCAAGACCTATGCTCTTTCCACCTTTTCTAATGCAGTCCTAGGAGCAGTGGTTTCTCAAATGTTTCAGGCTTTGGGAAAATATGGATGTAGAATATGTCCCATCTTATAGCAGAGGATACAATATCAACTACAGAAATGATATCTTGGATTTTCTGATACACAGTTGTCAATGATCTGTAAATATTAACCCCGACAATGGATACATAACACAAGGCTTATCTTGGTCATTGTTGTTTTTCATATTTATTTTCATTTCTAAACTATATCTTTCAGAATATTAAAGATGAGTTCAATAAAAGTATTTTTAAATGCCTAAAAATTATTGTAGATGCATGTAACATCCATTTATCCACTTTTTCAGTGAATACTTGTAAGTACTCACCATATGCCAGCACCATAATACGTGCTGGAGATTGAAAAGTTAAGTCAATATTTCATGACCTCAAACATTGTGTGGCCTTTTAGAAATTCTCTAAGAAAGAGATATGGGTTTGTAGACCAGAAAAGATATGGTTAATTCATTTGCTGCAGAAGTGTTACCACTGCTTGGAGCCAAACGATGCCCATCATAGCAGCACCTCCTTTCAGTAGGAGACAAGAGGCTAACTTCATGCTGGGCCGGAGAACCCTAAGCCTACGTCATGGAATTTATGTGAAGTGAAGCAGAGAAATCTAAAGTGGCTGCTTACATCATAATGGGAACTTGGTTATGATCCATCGCACTCACCTTCTAGTTTCTCCTGACAGGTGCCTCTCATGTGAAGCTCCACGGAGACATCACTTGGATGGAGGACTGTGTATGTGAGCCCTTATGGCCACAGGAAAAAACAGAGTGGGGTGGGGTAAGACCCAGAGTTGTATCCTGTGGGTGGGGTCTTTCTGAAATCATCAGTCCTCTCTCTGCCCGCCCTCTTCCCCTCTACAACTTCCTCCTTCCCCTCCACATCCACTCTTTCCCTCTGCTTCTCTGTTCTGCTCCTGAACCTCCTTCCTGCTTCCTTGTTTTTGTCTTCTGTTCTTGTTTTTTTTTTTTTTTGAATTTTTATTTATTTATTAGAAAGTCAATGTTACAGAGAGAAAGGGAGAGATAGGAAGAGATCTTCTACCTGCTGGTTCACTCCCCAGATGGCCATGTGCATTCCTCAAATGGCTGCCATGTTCAGGGTTGGGCCAGGCTGAAGCCTGGAGCCAGGAATTCATCTGGGTTTCCCACATGGGCCCAGGGATCTGAGAACTTGGTTCATCTTCTGCTGCTTTTCCAGGCACATTAGCAGAGAGCTGGGTCACAAGTGGAGCAGCTGAGAATGGAACCAGCACCCATATGGGATGCTGAAGTCACAGGCTTAAACAGGTGCACAACACTGGACCCCCTTCTTGTTTCTTTATATTGTCCTACTCTAAACTTCCTTCCCACTTTTTTTCTTTTAGTCCCCTAATTTCAAAATATCTCTCCGTTTCTTCCATTGAGGATGCATATGTAGGGATCCTGGGGCCAGTGTCTTTCTTCTGCTTTTACATGAGATCGATAAATATGCTTGTAACCATGAGCTGTTGAGAGTATTGGGAGGCTCTAACTAAACGTAGGACTCTATGAATGGAAACTTTTTCCAGATGACAGTCATGCAAATGTGATCACTGAGGCCAACGCTGTGGTGCAGTGAGTTAAAGCCCTGGCCTGAAGCATCAGCATCCCAAATAGGCACCAGTTCTAGTCCCAGCTGCTCCTCTTCCAATCCAGCTCTCCGCTTTGTCTGGGGATAGCAGTAGAAGATGCCCCAAGTCCTTGGGCTCCTGCACCCACATGGGAGACCTGGAAGAAGCTCCTGACTCCTGGCTTTGGATCAGTGCAGCTCCGGCTGTTGCAGCCATGTGGGGAGTGAACCAGAGGATGGAAGACCTTTCTCTCTGTCTCTATCTCTCTCTGTAACTCTGTCTTTCAAATAAATAAAATAAATCTTTAAAAAAATGTGATCACTAAAATGGAAAAAAAAAAAATCTGTTCGCATCTTAAAATCAAGGACCCAGGCATGCATGTACTTCCTAGAAAACGCTCTTTAAACATATTCAGAATGAATGAAATTGAATCTACAAGGGAAAAAATAAAGTGCAGCCCCAGCAATGGAATGAAAATATGAACAGTACTAACTCGAGGCGTCCTCCTGCATGCACTTTTACATAAACCTGTTTGCTAGAACATTCAATACAAATTTCACTTTGAAAAAAATCAATCACCACATTCATTCAAATGGCTATGCAGACAACAAAGCTTACTCTTTTAACAATGAAAGACTTCTCAACTGTAGCTGGGCAAGGGAGTCAGGGAGCTCTTTATATTCATTCCAGTAGCACTGAACATTCTGCCTTCCTACAGGTGACTGTCAGTGCACATGTGCAGATTCTTAAATGGCTCATCTGTTCACTAGAGAAATGAGTGGTCACCTGGGTTTTGAGCTCCAGCTTATATCCTTGACATTTTCTTAAAAATCACACCTATTTCTTACAGACAGACCCATCTCCAGGGAGAGCAACATCTTATGGGGAAATGGCAGAAAAGTGCTTAAAGGGAAACATTTCACAGGACTCTTGTTTCCTCCTAAAACCAACCACTCAGCTTTTGAAAAGAGAAGAGAAACTTTTGTTCAGTTGCTATTGAGTTTTCTTGTGGTCAAGTGTAAGCATTCTTGTACAACTGACCCCTGCGCGAGCCCATTTCAAGATACTATCAGCACAAATAGAAATACTTGTCAACCCAGCTCCAAATCTGTACAAAACCGGGGCCCTGCCTAACTGATCATTGCCCTTGTTCCTTCATTGGCTCATTTTCTTGTTAAGAGTCAGACTTCACCTCTGTGCTCAGCTCATTCTCGTGTCCTTTCAACGTGCATCACAGAGAACAAATGTGATTAAGCAATATTAACAGCCTTCATTCAACAGAGCACATCAGATCATTCTTTGTTCCTTTGTGGGTATCAAATGTTTCTCCCAGCTGCTGACTCCGAATATTATTCTTTAACAAAGAGATTCCTTCTTGTTTATATCAGCAAGCTCTGTCAACACAGACTGTCCCATCCACAAAGTCTTACCTTTGCAGAACAAACCCCACAGTTCAAGGGTTAAAATAGAGGGAAGGAGAATAGGTGTGAAGCATTCAGCATTCCAGGAAAATCCTTCTACTAGCATGAACTATACTGTGAGACTACACGCTTACATGTGTTATTTTTTTCCATGAAGAAATAGAAATTCAAGCATGCAATGGCATTATGCAGGGTTGATTGATTTGATAACCATTATTTTCATAAAGGTGGGATGTTTTATTCATGCTGTTTCCCTGAGATCTGGGAAGGGTACCTGCTCTGAGGTGGATCATAACGCTTTAGAGAGTGTACCTGCAGCCTCAGGACCACTGATAAAGTTGTTGGAAATGCCAATTCGGACTCCTTCCAGAAGGCTCAAGTCTTGAATTTCTTAGGTGAGTCCCAGGAGTCTGTATTTAAACAAATCCTCTGGATGATGCTAATGTGAGCTCAGGTGAGAATCATCACTTTGCTAAAAGGAAAAGGAAGCAAGAAGGAAAGGAAGTTAATAAATGTCTAAGTTAGATTTTTAGCCACTTATTTATTCATCTGCTTAATTTCTGTATATTGGGAGACAGAGGGACACAGAGAATCAGAAAGAGAGAGAGAGAACTCTCCCATCTGCCATTTTCTCAAATCCTCCAAGAGTCAGGACTGAACCAGGCCAAAGCCTGGAGCCTGGAATTCAGTCTGGTTCTCCTACATGAATGGCAGGGACTCAAGAACTTGAGCTGTCCCCTACTGCCTCCCAGCATGTGCATCGCCTGGAATCTGAGTCTCAGAGAAGAGCCAGAATTCAAGTCCAAGCACTCTGATATGGGATGTGAGCAACTGAAATAGTGTCTCAACCACTGCACCAACACCTGCCCTGATGTTCAGTTCAGAGGTCCATACTCTTCTTAGGTACCAGGTAATCTGAAAGGCTCTCCCCCACACCCCTTGCCTGCTTCCAGCCTCCTGGCTGGGCTCACTTGACCTTTCAGGTGCTCCCAGCACCCTTGTTATCTAACTCTATAATAAATTACTCTAGTCAAAATATGCTGACCTTTTGCCTACATGTTGTCCTTCCATAACAGGTCGTTCCAATAACCCTAATAACCTTTGTAGCCTCAGCACTAGTACCACTCACAGAGAGGAAAATCTGCAATGTGAATGAGTGATAAATGAATGGCTTTACACACTATTCCTGTGTCAATAGCAATGTCCAGTCGTATTTCCAGTGTTTGGTATAGGAGGATGCACATGAATGAGAAAACTCAGGAAGAAGAATATCCTTTTTGGAATCCTACATGGAAAATACAAAAAACATGCAAATATGTATTTTCAAAAAGTAGTTTTTTAGAATTACTGTATATGAAATGTATAGAATTAGGAAGATACATGCTTCCTGCAAATATGATGAATGAAATCATCAGCCAGGTTCTTATAATAAATCCTGTACTCTAAAAGGATACTTTAAAATGGAATTTAAACATGTTTATTTATGTGCACAAATATTTTGAAACTGTGCAGTTTTTTTAATACAATACACATTTTTCATGGACTTTAAAACAAAATTTTAAGAAGATTTATTTATTTATTCACTCTCCCAGATGGTTGTAACAGCTGGAATTCAGCCAATCTGGAGGCAGGAGACTGGTACTCCATTCCGGTCTCCCACATGGGTGGCAGGGGCCCAAGTACTTGGACCATGTTCTGTTACATATTAGCAAGGAGCTGGAAGAGCCAGGCCTGCAATCAACTCTGATATGGGAGGCTGACATTGAAGCAGCAGCGTAAGGCAGGCCCCTCCATGAAGTTTCTAAATACCCATGATATTAGTTGGCTATTGCTAACTCAAGTAACAAAATGCCACAAACTGGCATCTCCAACAATATAGCTTTGCTCTCTTACAATTCTGGAGGCCAGATGTCTGAAATTCAGGTGGCAGCAATTCCTTTTTTTTTTTTTTTTTTTTTTTTTTTTTTTTTGACAGGCAGAGTTAGACAGTGAGAGAGAGAGACAGAGAGAAAGGTCTTCCTTTCCCTTGGTTCAACCCCCAAATGGCCACTACGGCCTGTGCGCTGCGCCGATCCAAAGCCAGGAGCCAGGTGCTTCTCCTGGTCTCCCATGCAGGTGCAGGGCCCAAGCACTTGGGCCATCCTCCACTGTACTCCCCGGCCACAGCAGAGAGCTGGACTGGAAGAGGAGCAACCGGGACAGAATCCAGAGCCCCAACTGGGACTAGAACCCGGGGTGCCGGCACCACAGGCAGAGGATTAGCCAAATGAGCTGCGGCGCTGGCCGGCAATTCCTTCTGAGTTCTGTGAAGGCAAAACCTTACCCAAGTCCCTCTCCTTGGCTTTGCGAGCAGATACAATGGTCTCCCAGTGAGTGTCTGCATCCAGATCTTCCCTTTCTGCAAGGACACCAGTCATGTTGGCATAAGACCTGCCCTGATGTCCACATTTTAACCGGATTACCCTTGTGTATACCCTATCACCAAACTGGGTCACATTTCTGAAATCTTGGAGCTTAGGACTTACATATATAGAATTTAAAAAGGGACCCAGGAAAACCTGTGCACCCCAGCTGTTCTCTTAGTCTTGAGGTGTCTATGACCTGTGAAGAAATAGGTAGTAAGATTCAAAGACTGTTTCCATGTAGGAAAATATCAAGGTATCCATGTGCACTTCCTCCTGGAAAGAGAGCAGCAGGCATCATGACCTTAGCATTTGGCTGATATTCCGGGACCTACAGAGTCCACACCCCAGCATTGTTAGGTAGGAAGTCAGAAAGTGAGCCTATGTGAATATGAGAAAGGCCTGAAGCCCAGCACCCACTGCGGAAGCTCCACAAGCCCAGCATCTTGCACTTTGAAGTCCTGCCTGGATCCTGATGACCTTCCAGGGAGTCCTGACCCTTCTACCCAATAACCTTCCAGGCACAGCCCAGTATCTGCACTTCAAAGTCCCGCCCATATACTGATGACCCTCCAGGGGGTCCTGCCCCTTCTACCTGGCCTGATAAACAACCTTCTTCTAAGACAGGGCTATGCCTTCCAGGCTTTTCCTGTATGATAACTTCAGGGAAAAAACTCAGAAAGGAATTTTTCGTATTTACACCCAACAAGTCCTTTGTTCGGGAGGAGAAGAAGGAGAGGGGGAGAAAAAAGGTGGGAAGGCAAGACCCATCCCCTTAAAAGCCCCAGCCTAAATCTGAACTACGCACTTTCTCTCAGGTCCTGTCTGGAGAGGTGCCTATCCATTCTTACGGATGTCCCTACCCTAATAAACTGTGCTATTTTGCTTTCCACTGCTCTCTTTCTCATGCCTGAATTCTTTCTTGTGTGAAGACAAGGACCCTTTGCTTCTCCGGAGGGTAACAGCATGATCTGGCCTCCTTCTGCAGGCAGCCTGGGAAGTGCATGTGGTGCTGGCAATGTGGCCTTGGGAGCCAGGCTCTTAATGTTGGGGTCTGCCACCTTCTAGTCATGAGGTGGTAGCCAATTTATGGTAATATTATTGCCTCTGATCCCTTGAAAAATGTGATGCTGAAGGGCCCCCCCTAGGGGTGCTCTTGTGAGGGTTCAGTGTTCGGAGACAGGGTCTGGCCCATGGTGAGCTCTGGAGGACCCTTCCTCACTGGTCCTATTCTTGTTGTAGCTGTACGTTCTGGACTGGTGATTGTCACTGCAGCCAGGGTTCACAGCTTCTTAGATTCAGACTAGCATGACAATGAGCTATGTGTTCTCAGGCAGTTGTTTTTTTCCCCCTTGCTGAAAATTGTAATTCCAGTGATTCCTGAAATCAATGTCATTTCAGAGCTGAGTAAATAACATAATGCCATGTCATTTAATGAGAACCTGTTTGCCTTCAGGAACCCATCTTCCCAGTCTCTAAAAGACTTCTGTGACGGGTGGGTAGTGTAATTTCTTGTTGCACCATGTTGTGTTGCATCGTGTTGTATTGCATTACATCATGTTGTGTTGTGTTGTCTTGTGTTCTGTTGAACTGCATCGTATTGTGTTGTACTGTGTTATGTTACGTTGCATCATGTTATGGTGTGTTGTCATACATTCTGTTGCACTGCATCAGGTTGTGTTGTACTGTGTTGTATTGTGTTGCATTGTGTTGTGTTGTGTTGCATTGTGTTTTGTTGTGTTACCTTGTGTTGTGTTGCATTGCACCGTGTTGTGTTGCATTTCATCATGTTGTGTTGTGTTTCATTGTGTTGTGCTGTGATGGTTTGTGAGGGAACCCTGCTCAGTCCAGGTCTGATGCAGCTGTTTGCCCTCAGTGTCCTTTTGATCAAAGTGACACCTGTTGTGATATAGAATTATGGTTTGTTCCAGACCACATAATTAACAATCTACTCTCTTCATCATCTTTATTGTATCGGTGCATAATTCTTTCACACGAATAATACTGTGCTCATTCATTGTTGCTTGCGTATGTACTTCCCAGCCCTAGTGACAGCATCAGGCTCTTACAATCAGCGTCTTCTGCATCTCACAGTACTTTAGGAAAGGCAGAGAAAACAAAGCAGGAACAACAGCAACTTCTCAGTACTTCATATGTGCTTAGTTTCTATGACCATGCTTAACAGACCTTCTAAGATATTGATTAGGTAGCTAAGTAAACCCAATCTATTCTAATATGCTGAGGGGACAGACACTCTTTGTAATCTATGTGTACAGGGAAATAAAGGTCATTCAGAGACAGTGCTCTGCCTTTATTGGGTTACTCAAAAATGGCACACCCTGGCCCTTGTGCTGCCATTCCTCATGTTTGCACCTGTGGCAGGCATCGCTAAGTGATCAGGGAAGTTTCACTGCTGTGCTCAGATGCAGGCGCCAACTGTTCTGCAACACAGCACTCGGGCTATCAGTCTCCATCTATTGGAGGTGACACACACAATGAAACCAATTTGACATTCCTTCTCCTGCCTGTGGTTTTGAAGGTGGAGAATGAAGGTCCCTGAGGAAGGGGGTTGACTGCTCCAGGAGTCACCAGCAGAGAAGAGTGGCATGGGGTCCCCCTTGTGGCCACAGCACAAACTCTCTTGCTTCAGCTGTTGTAAAAATCACATCAATTCTCTCAAAGGCCAGAATGTGCTCAGAAGTTATTCCAGAGGAACGTAACATTCTGCTCCTAAGGAATTCCACACTTTCAGGCTTTTAAAAACTGCCCTAGGGGCCAGCACTGCGGCATAGTCCGTAAACCTGTGGCCTGCAGTGCCAGCATCCCATATGGACACCGGTTTAAGTCCCAACTGCTCCACTTCCCATCCAGCTCTCTATTAAGGCCTGGGAAAGCAGTGAAAGTTGACTCAAGTCCTTGGGCCCCTGCACCCACGTGGGAAACCTGGAAGAAGCTCCTGGCTCCTGGATTTGGATTGGCACAGCTCCAGCCATTGAGGCCATCTGGGGAGTGAACCAGTGGGTGGAAGACCTCTCTCTCTCTCTGCCTCTGCGTCTCTGTAATCCTGCCTTTCAAATAAATAAATAGATATTTTAAAAAATAAAGAAAGAAAAGAAAAAAGTTGCTCCTGCTGAGTCTGCATCCCAGACCTCTTATGTCTGCCCTACTTAATCAGAAATCTCAAGGAAGGAGGACAGATATTGCCATTTCTGCATAGTTCACCAGGTGATACAGAACATGCAGCATAGACTACCAGTGCACATGGGTGTTTGCTAACAAGAACACAATTGAAAAGCTCTCCCTGGGGTGTTTAAATGGAAACTCTTGACAAACTATAAAGTCCTTAGTAAACTTCTGTAAAAATATGGATCATGATGGAGTATAGGTCACAGAGTCTGGCAACCGTCTTTGAGTTGTGCACCTGAGCAACCAATCGCCCAGCACTCAACTGACCATACCTGAACACATGGCACTCGTCATGTGGGAATGCATTATACCTGACAATGCACTCCTAAAAGCAGAAGCTGTGATATCCAGAGTTATTCATAGGCATTCTCACATGATACTGGCCATTCTTTTCTGTTCTATTATAATCAGTTTGCCCAGAGGGAGAAATAATTAGTTCCTTCACATCCACAAGTTTCCTTAGGAAACATTTTTTCCCCACATTTGTGACTTGTGCCTCTCTTGATGTATTATTGATATTTAGGTATACTGAAGTTTTTATTTTTTAAAGTTCGTTTACTTACTTTTTATTCATTTGAAAATCAGGGTGATGAGTTGGGATGTGTGGAGGGAGACAGATCTTCCATCTGTTAGTTCATTGATCAAATGGGCTCAGTGGCTGGGGCTGGGACAGGCTGAAGCCAGGAGCCTAGAATTCCATTCATGTCTCCCATGAGGGTGGAAAGCAAGCACTTGCAATGTCATTCACTGCTTTCCCAAGAGCATTATCCAGAGCTGGGTCACAGACTCTAACCTGTGCTGCAACATGGGATGTTGGGCATTACCATTGTTGGCCAACCTGCTGTGTCATAAGGTCTGTACCTCAGTGAAATTTTAATGTTGGGTTTTGTTTCCTGAGAAAGAAACAGCTTGAAGATTTTATGAGTATGCTTAGAAAACTCTTTTTGGGATGTTTTTCCCCTTTTCAGTGTAAAATGTACAAAGCTGTTTTTTTATTTTTTTTAAGATTTATTTATTTATTTGAAAGGCAGAGTTACAGGGAGGCAGAGGCAGAGAGAGAGAAAGAGAAGTCTTCCATCCTCTGGTTCATTCCCCAAATGGC
The DNA here is from genome assembly GCF_051225735.1 of Oryctolagus cuniculus. NCBI lineage: Eukaryota > Metazoa > Chordata > Mammalia > Lagomorpha > Leporidae > Oryctolagus > Oryctolagus cuniculus. The sequence continues at coordinate 123,204,533 of NC_142869.1, read as the reverse complement.
CACAATGGCCAGAGCTGGACCTATCCAAAGCCAGGAATCACGAGCTTCTTTAAGGTCTTTCACATGAGTGCAGGGGCCAAAGGACTTGGGCCATCTTCTACTGCTTTCTCAGGCCGTAGCTGAGAGCTGGATGGGAAGGGGAGCAGCTGGGACTCCAACTGGAGCCCATATGGGATGCTGGCATTGCAGATGGCGGCTTTACCTGGTAAGCCCCAGCACCAGCACCAGCTATTGGTTTTGTGTATTTAGTTTTGTGTTTTTAAAAAGCAAACAAGATGATACCAACTATTCATTTCACCACCATTCTTCATTGATTGCAATGTCTATTAGCAGTGTTCCTTTTCCTGTGAATGACCGAGCAATGGCAGGTGGATACCAACAGGAGGCAGCACACTTAGGCTATAGTGGACACTTTCTTACTTACCCTGGCCATAGTTCACCTTTTCCACCTTGGATGCTTTCTCAGATCACCCCGGCCCCATCTCCTACTGCAGATACTCACAGCCATAGTCATTGTTTGCATTTCCCTCTGCGATCTTGATGCTTGCCTCCTCACTTAATTTTGATCCTCATTCCACTCTCTTGCTCTTGTCCTTGAAATGTTTGGACAAATGTTTTCGCTTGGAATTGGCAAACACTGCAAATCACGGCTCCCTCACCTCTCCTGGCCCCTGCTGGTTATTAAACATTTACCAGCAGGTAATACTGAAAGAGAAGGCAGTGCGAATTGTGGAGTCATATCTAGGAGCACAGCTAGCGCAATACGAGGTGAGAGCCATTGATGGAGAAGGAAGGTAATGTAAATAATGTTGAAATTATTGTTCTGCTTGCAGCTGGAGACCATTATGCTTAGCGAAATAAACCAGACACAAAAAGACAAATACATTTCCTCTGATTTGTGGTAGCTAATACATAGAGTACAAAAAAAAAAAAAAAAAAAAACTCAATGTAAATGAACAAAATTGATGTCTTGTGATTTGATTATTGCTTATAACTCTTGTCTATATACCTGCAGGTCAGTGGTCTTTTACCTTTTATTTACAGAGATCTTTATATAGAGAAGCTTTGAACCTGTGATTATAAAGTATATAGAAAATATGCTAGCACAAAAAATTAAAAGAAATAAAAGGTAAGGTTGGAAGGAGGAGGGATGGAGGGAGGAAGGTATCACTCTTGAAAGTGTATTCATGCAATTCATGAACTCTGTTCTCTATAAATTAATAAATAAATAATGTAATAAAAATAAATAGTTTTTCTTAAATATGAGATAGGATTTTTATTAAGTCCAACCATTCCATGGCATGTGATACCCTTCAACTGTTTATAGTCCAAGAGGTTCTCAACAATCTATTGAGGCTGAGTTTACACAGCTCATGAGAGAACTGATTTCCCATAACCAGTGTTTCCATGGAGGCTGCATACACAGCCTCAGGAGTCCATGAAACCCACTTCCTCTTTGGTTTGTAGATGCATTGCACATTCCTGGGGCTTTGCGGTCAGTCTAGGAACAAATCCCAGGTTAGTCCTCTACTACTTGGTGTTGTGATAGTTGACAAAATATGTTCATCCAGTTCTCAAGGAAATTCTTCAAGGAAAAAATTCACAATCCCTGTCTTGGGATGGCTTGAGTTATATTTTTAACTTTGAAATGGTGTGGAAGCAATAAACAATCTAATGCTTATCAAAACTGTACTGTAGGCTTTGAATTTGCATCTTGCTCTGGGTTAGTGGTGTGCAATCCAATCATTTCTGGGGCTGCTGGGCAGCAAGTGCACGTCTAAGTCATCTCTGTGATCACAGGGGGAAATCCACAACATGCCAAGCCAGTGTGTACTGCATTGCCAAACTAAGATGTTCAGGTTAGGTATATCCAGTGCATTTTTCACTTGTGATATTTTTAGTCTTTGGAGAGTGGTTTATCAGAGGTAAACCCCTGGTAAGTCGAGGAGCATTGAAATCCAGTTGCTATGTGATTCTCTAGTCCCAAGCCCTGGTCAAGGAGCTGAAGTCTGCTGCAGGACACAAGTGGCAGCGTGTGTGGTAAGCAGCCCTGGACAGAAAACCACAGGACCTTGGGTGGAGCCAGAAGGGTCACACAGCTTACTCTGGGGAACTATGAGGGGCTTCTAAGAGACAATAGCTATGATTAAGATCTATCAAAGTGAACAGGGAGAAACAGAAGCTAAGCTTTCTGGGCAGTCCAAACTTCACGCCCAGGTGTCAAAAGATGTGGATCCTGGAGATAATAGAAAATTTTGCTCAGGGTTGTGAGTCTGAAGCCAGCAAGAGGCACTGAGCTGGCCTCTCAGTGGGACTGTGCAGCTTTTGTTTTCCTCAGTGCTGAAGTGCAAACTATGGTAAAAGTATGAGGAGTGTGTTCACAGAAAATCATCCCGAAAAGGAAGCCAACTGCTAATGCTTGCAATAGCAACAAATGTGGAAAGGCCATTCTTAGCAAGAAAAATAGACTTACCAATTACTTTGGTTCTATGTTTACAACACAATTCAGGCCTAAAGGGTTTGACCAGCTATTCAGTTATATTTAATGCATATCAAGTTGGAATTACATGATAAAATGTTTATAAATTTGGGGGATTTAGAATATTGTAGAGCTTTTTTTTGTAAATAAAAAGAATCTCCTCATTTAAATCATTATAGTTGAAGTATTAAAAAAAACTCACACACTGAAACTCTACTCCAGAGCACACAGCTTAATCTAACATGTGAGTTTTACTTCTCCAGTAACATCATAGCTTTTAGATTTGGGGATGGTCTGAGACACAAGGTGGAAAACACACACATACACACACACACACACAAAAACCAGGCTTAAGGACAAGTACCAGTTCTTCACCCTTGTTCCAAATCAAACTGAAAGCAATTTTCTAAAAATAAATGGGCATTTATTCAGATGAGCTACTGAGTCAAATATATGCATCAAAGGATGGGTGTTGTGGCACAGCAGGTTAAGCTGCTGCCCAGGACTCCACATCCTGCATCAGAGTGCTTGGTTCAAATACTGCCATTTTGCTTTTGACCCACCTCCCTGCTAATGCACATCCTGGGTGTCAGCAGATGATGACCCAAGTACTTGATTCCTTGCCACCCACATGGAGATCCCAGATGGAGCTCCAGGCTCCTGGCTTTGGCATGGCCCAGCCCTGGCTAGTGTGAGCATTTGGGGAATAAACCAAGGGTGGAAGATCTCTCCCTCTCTCTCTCTCTCCTTCTCTCTCTGTATCTTCTTTTCAAATAAAGGAAAATAAATAAACATCAAAAATAGCTGGACACACATTAAGTGTGTTTAAGAATTCATCCATCATGATTTCTAGTGTGAATGCATTAACTCATCCATTCCAGGTTGGATGTTTGATGAGACTGATTACCAGACAAATGATACAGATTGGGGCCTTTGTGCACAGATTTTTACATCTGCAGTTCCTTCTGTGTTTGGAAAAATACAAGCTTTCCAGTTCCAAAACTTGAGACATATTCATGGATCATGGTGGCAGCTAGGGTCCTTGGAGATGGGTCAAGTTAACTTTTGAAGCTCAACAGGGAAGTGATTCATGACACACGGATGAGAAGGAAGGAAGGAAAACGTGAATGCTGACAGAAGAGTGATGGGAGAACTCTGGGTGTGTGTGGCACACTGGACTGGAGGATGAAGTTGCTATCACCCTGTGAATGTTGCTTAGGTATGACAGGGGTAGAAGAGCCATCTTAGGAGTTCCTGAGGTTAAGTTGGTGACAAGGGTGGGAGGAGGGTGTCAGTGATTTGAACTCAAAATGTGGTCTCACTCTCAGAAGTCCTGTTCTGAGAGTAGTACAAAAAATATCTCAGAGACTCAGAATACTGCATTCTACAGACCCTTTTCCCAAATACAACCTGTTCAGAAATCTACTCTCCATTGAACTTCATCCCTTCTAGTTTAGTGTCTCTGACAAAATTTGAGTATGAATGATACTAACCAATGGAGGCACAACACTTGCAAAACCTCCTGCAGGTTCCCTCCATGTTCCTTCCACTTCTGGTGGGGGGAGGGGAGAGGGTTGCCAACATTGATCATGCCTCAGAAGAGAGCAAAGGCAGCAGCTGAGGGGGTCCTGAGTCCCTGAGTCACTGCGTGGAGTGGAGGCACCCGCTGCTCTGGACCCTTGCCTGAGGGAGGAGAAACAGGCTTCTGTTCTCTGGTATTTGAGCAATAGTGCCCTCTGGTGGGTTTCTTCCAGCAGACACCCCCCTGTGCTGGTGATGCTTTGATTGCCTCTCAGATGCACAGTTGGGCCCTCTCTGCCTTCCCCTGTGTTTAGAGGAGATAATCTCCATGCACTTCCTCCCCTGCACCTTCTCACTTGCTAGCTTTTGCTTAACTTCAAACAGAAAGCAGTAGCATCAGATTATATCCCAAGAAAAGGCAGAGAAGCGAGATGATAGATTAGAGAGGGAAATGTATTGATCTGCATGCCCCCTGCCTTGATTTCTCTCAGGTCACCACTGTCACATGACTGTCAGTGTCACTAAATGCTGGTGACATCACCCTCCCCATCCTCCTTCAGACCAAGTGCAGTAATAACTTCTTCTCACGACTGCCTTGGGTGTGGCCACCTATTACTTGTTTCCTTAGCCCTGCCCACATCTTTGTAAATAGGTGTCTTTCCTTAAAAATGTGATTCCATTAAAAATGAAATTGATAATGTCATTATTCCTTCGGGGACTCTGCAGGATTCAGTCTTGGAATTAACTCTGTCTCCAGACATACTGCCTCTCAGCCACCTCCCCTAACCTTCAACCCCTTGTGCTGCTGAGTTCAGAGAAATAGAAAGGAAGTGCTTTCCAGGTTAACCATCCTCATCTTAAAAACTGTGGAAATGGAGGCTCAGAGAAGGAAAGGGTTTTCCCCAAAGAGAAACCAGAACCAGGGCTCTGACTGAGCAGGCATGAGCAGTGAGGAGAAAGCTTTCTAAACCAGACAGGCCTGGAAACAGAGATGTCAGATCTCATTGCCCACTGCCAACGAGGAGTCACCCTGGGAATACTTCCTTGGGATCTGCTTTCAGCAGCTAGGACTTGAGGAGAAGCATTGGCAAGAAGTGTGTTGGGACACTTGGCCCTGGCCATGGAGCTGGAGCTTCCTGCTCTGGGTCCACAATGGTTCCTCAGGGTTATTAGTCTACTGGGGCAGATGTGCCCGGAATAAGCTTACAAAGTTGGCCAAGTTTCCTCTCCATGAAGATTCGAGGACTTGTCTATCCTCATCTCCAGTAAACTTCCAGACTGAGCCTGCTTTGGGGAAATGCACTCCCATCCAGGCAAAACGAGTTAGCCGAGAGGCGGAGGGGAGGCAGCCATGCAACAGCCCCAGCTCTCTTAGGTAGCTGCTAGCACGTAGGACAGTTCAGGATGAGGGTAGAAGAGTGATCCTTTCTCTCTTGGTCTCTGTGTCACCAGCTTCACATCTCAGGCTCTGGACAGAGACAGGTCCATGTGGTTCCTCAAGGAGACTTGGCATGCAGATTTCTAGCACCTTCTCTCATAAATTGATCATTTCCCCAGGCCTGCTTCCCTGACATCTTACAAACAGCACTCAAAGTAACTCATGTGGGTATGGGGAGGTCCCTTAAAACAGGATCTGTAGCTTAAGTCTCCAGCAGCCACTCAGCCTGGCAGGGAGCAGGTACTCACTAAGCCTTGCCCTCCTGATGAAGCCCAGGGAACGTGAGGAGCCACACAGAAAGCAACAGGCTGCAACACTTATTTTTAGGACTTGTTTTGCTCATGTTATGAGCTTTAAATTTGAAATTGGCCTACCTTGAAGACCACATTTAGAAAATGTCTTCTGAAAAAGAAAGACCAAATACCATTTTACAGGAGATTTAATGCTGTAATAAAAGCCAAATTTCATTGCCTTCATAGGGAATGGATCTGCAGTAATTCTTCTGGTGAGCTAAATTGTGAAAAATTATGTTTCAACTAATATGCAATTAATTTGCCGTTGGGTCAATCATCAGGTATTTCTCTGTTCTTAGCCTGGCACTCCTCTGTACACATCACATTTTCTTTTTTATTCTAAACCATCCTGAGACACTTAGCCATCTAAGTTTTAAAACAAATCAGGAACTTAAAAAAGTAAAAAAATAAAAATAAAATTACTCATCTTCCCTGGCCTCTTAGTTCATTCTCAAAGTTCAATGTCAACACCCAAGTTTCCCTCTCTATCAGCCCTGCTTCCTGCTGTGACTCATCTGTTTATCTTCCCTTCCCTTTGGAACAGCATGCAGAGAGCAGTCCAATGTAATCTCATCAGAAAGTTCAAGTAATGTTTTTTCAGACTGAAGTTATAAGAGATGTCCTACTTTTCTAACTAGACGATGGGAAAAGGGGAGGGAGAGGATCAAAAAAGAGAGAGAGAGAGGCTTTCCCCTCGATTTGGAAGGAGAAATCCACATGGGAAACCTACATTGTGTTTCAGGCTACTGATTTTGGCCTGACCCAGTCCTGACTGTTGCAGGCATTTAGAGTCGGTCAATGAGTGGAAGAAGAATTCTCTCGCTCTCTCTCTCATCCTCTGCCTTTAAAATAAATTGAAAAATAAATACATATAATTTTTAACAAAAGAAAAATAAGATTTAGAATTTAATTTGAGAACTGAGACAAAACTAGAAGATCAGAGAATCCAAGTCTATATGAGGGAAGTAAACCAGCCTCCAGAAAGGTTAAGGGACTCACCGCAGCTCACACAGAAAGTCACTGCAAATTTAGGATGATACAAGGGTTTCAAAACTCCTATCCAAGTCCTCATTCCTCCTTTCAAAGGCACATTTACCAAAGATATTTTCAGTAATTTCCACAAATTAAAAGTATACACTAGTAACAGGAGATACAAAGCAGATAACCTGTTTTTTAGATTCAAATGGCCTCTCACAACTAAAGAAGACAAAACTGGGCATTAGTTTTTTGTTTGTTTGTTTGTCTTTAATTTTATTTGACAGATAGATTTATAGACAGTGAGAGAGAGACAGATAGAAAGGTCTTCCTTCCGTTGGTTCACCCCCCAAGTTGCCGCTACGGCCGGTGAGCTGCGCTGATCCGAAGCCAGGAGCCAGGTGCTTCCTCCTGGTCTCCCATGCGGGTGCAGGGCCCAAGCACCTGGGCCATTCTCCACTGCCCTCCTGGGCCACAGCAGAGAGCTGGAATGGAAGAGGAGCAGCCAGGACTAGAACTGGAGCCCATATGGGATGCCAGCACCATAGGCAGAGGATTAACCAGTGTGCTACGGGGCTGGCGGGCATTAGTTTTATTTGCAAGCATTTGCTAGTATAAAAGCTAAAATTCCCGATAGATGCAGAGTTTTGTAGTTTTCAAATTTCACCTAAATGTGTTGGCTCCGGTGACTTCATTTGATGTTGTGGGAATATCACTCCTTTAATTTTTCCTTTGCTTTATACATGTGTAACTCATTTACACATAGAACTTAGGACATCAGTCCTGACAATCTCCAGAAGGTATTGTGAGAGCAGCCAAGTGAGTCCTCACCCTGGTGAGATGACTAACTGCTGAGTGCATGAATGTCAACGGACAGGGACAGCTGCCACCCCCTTACATCTCCCAGCAGGGAACTTCGAGTAAATGGCACTTCCCTAGCTCTCTAAGTTTTCACCCACACAACTTGCTGCCTGAAGCACTGATCTGAATGCTGGACCCACCCAGACATCATCATCCAATAGGTGCAGTGTGCCTGAGAACATGCATTTTTTTTTTTTTTTTTTGACAGGCAGAGTGGACAGTGAGAGAGACAGAGTGAAAGGTCTTCCTTTTGCCGTTGATTCACCCTCCAATGGCCGCCGCGGCCAGCGCGCTGATCCGTTGGCAGGAGCCAGGTGCTTCTCCTGGTCTCCCATGTGGGTGCAGGGCCCAAGCACTAGGGCCATCCTCCACTGCACTCCCTGGCCACACACAAGCACCTGAGGATGCCAGTGCTGCTTGTCTGAATCCCACATTTTTAGAACCACAGGAAAAGGATACTTTTCTTGCTCTCACACAAGACTCGGCTTCTATTTTCCACCCCTGTGGCCTACTGCTCACTCTCTTAGACTGCATAGGTGGCTCTTTGGGGAAATACCTTGACTTCCTCCAATACACCCCTAGGGACTTGTCCTTCGAGACCCACTGCTGTGTGCACTTCCACCATGACAGGCTTAATAGCCGCATCACGTAAGTGTATGTGTTCTTGCCCATGCATGAAAGGAGGGAAGGGGCCAACTTTGCCGACCCTGTGTCCTAGTACTGGTACCATTTCTGCCACAGAACAGATTTTTGTCCATGCCAAAGTAAAGACAAGAAAGTCCAACTAGTATCTGTTGACAGTTTGATTTGTCTGACGCTCTGGGTCCGGAATTCATCTGTAGTGTGTCAGGAAAGTCCTTTTGGAAGGTGGGGTTCAGTTCGTGTCTGATGGTGAGGATGACAGCAGATCTTCCCCATCATATGTGTGCGCCACTCCACTCATCCAGGTGAAGTATCTATTTCCATTCTCTTTGAATCTGGGCTGGCCTTGTCACCTGCCTTGTTCACTACAATGGGGCAGAAGTGACAATGAGCCAGTCTGGGCATGACCCATAGGAAGATGTTCAGCTGATGCTTTCACCCTAGGAAAACAGACGCCATTTGAGAATTCACTGTCCAGAGACGGCCACGTGGTGGGGAAGGCCAAGATGCCTGTAGTGTGAGGCCATGAGGAGGAGATGGCAGACATGGGGGTGAAGAGTTCTTGAACTTTCTAGCCCAGATCAGCCACTTGCTGTAAGCAGCCGAGTGAGGAACTGTTGTCTCAGCTACTAAGCTGGAGTTGATTTGCTACCCAGCAATAATAATGTAAAATATAGGATGTGAAATGTGGATGAAGTGTTCCATAAGCCATAATATCAATATCATTTACTGTAGGCTAATGTTGTACTGTAAAATATTAGAAATCTTTTGGAATAGAGATGGATTCACAATAAATAGAGATGTGTATGTGTGTGTGTGTGTGTGTGTAGGTGTGTATGTGTGTTTGTGTGTCTCAGAGAGAGAGGGAGGGAGGGAGAGAGAGCAATTTTGGTTTTCTAAACCACTGCTTGGGATGCAAGCAAGTGGGAGACCAAGATGGAATTCCTTGCTCCTGGCTTCAGCCTGGCCCAGCCCTGGCTGGTGGAGACATTTGTAGAGTGATCCAGCAACTGAAAGATATCTCTCTTCTCTTCTCTCTCTCTCTCTCTCTCTCTCTCTCTCTCTGCCTTTCAAAGAAATAAATCTAACAAAAAGATGACTCTACTATTTCCCAAGAATCAGCCATGAAAAAATAGTTTACAAAATATCATATTTATAATGAAAGACAATGTGTTAGAGTGCTTAGGAGTATGAATTAAAAATAAACTATCAATGCTAGTCATAGTAATAATAATCAGCTATCATATTATTAAATATAAAATATTAAGGATTCAATAAGAATTTCTCATTTAGTCCTCACAAAATATGATAATATAATTGCCATCCTCAATTTAATGCTGGGAAATCTGAGATATCTTAGATAAGCCAGAATATTGACTTCGTATAATTAAATGCCTGGTTTCATAACTCTAGATATAGATAATTGTCCAAATGCTAAGCAAAGTAATAGTCCATTTTCTAAGTCTCTATTTCCATTCTAGATACCAGAAGTTCCCAAACTATTGTCAAGAAGACATCAATATATTTTTAGTGGTAAGAGTGAGTCCCTGAGTCAAATTATAACAAAACTGGGTTAGAAAACGTTAAAAATATTTCTCTACCTGGAAAACTTCAGAGGTTTTATGATACTAATGAGCTCTTTGAGTATTATACAAACTTGCTGGCAATGACTTGACCTTGAAATCATCTCAGACCAACAATTATCACCACATATGGACAGCAGTATTCCACAAAATACAGCTTGGAAAATGCTATTATAGTCAAACATTCCTGGTAGTCAACTGATTGATTTTGAACTAAAACAATCATCTTAGGAAGAAGATAGGCCAAAATGTAGATACCCTTCCATTTAAAAATCAGTTATCTGTGGGTGAAGCCACATCTGCAGTGCTGGCATCCCATATGGGCGCTGGTTCGAGACCCAGCTGCTCCGCTTCCGATCCAGCTCTCTGCTATGGCCTAGGAAAGTAGTGGAAGATGGCCCAAGTCCTTGAGTCCCTGCATCCAAGTGGGAGACCCGGAAGAATCTCCTGGCTCTTCGCTTTGGACTGGCACAGCTCCGGCCATTGAGGCCAATTGGGGATTGAACCAGCAGATGGAAGACCTCTCTCTCTCTGTCTCTCCTTCTCTCTGTGTAACTCGGACTTTCAAATAAATAAATAAATCTTTTAAAAATCAGTTATTTTTAAAAATCAGTTGTTGCCATTGTGTTGTGTCAGTGGGCACACCTTGGTCACTTCTTGTATGATAAAGAAATCCCTGATGGTGACTTCAGAGATCACATTGGAAGAATCTTTCAGGACCCACAAAAAAGAAAAAAAAGCATAGCTCTGGAACTGAATTTTAAATAGTCACTTCGATGCAAAACAAATTTAAACCCAAGTCTTCTGACAAAATTTTGACTTAAAAGGAAGGTGCTGCAATCCTAATGTAAGAATATGAGGTTAGAAAGAAGTTGAATATTAAAACTCAAATGTCAGAACTACAGTCATATTTGTAGTGAAAAGGAAGTGAATGCTGATATCAGAACACAATGTATTATTTTGTGTGTATGTTTATGTGTGCTGGAGAAATCATGCATTACATAAATTTCTGTTTTCATATCAATAACTGATTATCCCCAAGTATGCGGTTTTTTTTTATCTTTTATTTAATGAATATAAATTTCCAAAGTACGACTCATGGGTTACAATGGCTTCCCCCCCACAAGTATGCGTTTTTAATAAAACCAAAATCATTAATTAGCTTCTCCGGATACTATGGCCAGTGAAGACTCTTTTTGAAAAGTGTCACCAAGGTTCTATTGCCCTGACTGCTCCTATTTCCTCCTGTTTTTATACAATTTATTCTTGCCTTGGGTGTACTTGTCCTTACAATGGCCCATTTCGTGGCAGTTGTGTTGGTGAGTCATTTAAAATGTTCTGCTAGTAAAGAAGGTTGAAGCCAGTAACCAAGGTGAATGCTGAGAACTAGGGCATGGTGGCATTCAGACTACTTGAACTGCATGAACGAGTATTCTCTCTTACAAATAACATGCAGTGTTCTGTCATGAGACCTGGATAAAACAAAGGACATTTTGACACAGAAAACAAACAAGCACATAATCTTGTAAAAAGTAAAAGACCCTTAGATGAATACATTTACATTTATTGAAAACACCAAGTTATAATTACAATATTCCCTGGTATCCACATGGAAGCTTTCTCAAGGACTAAGTGTTGGGAATATTTTCTTTGTGCAAAGGGCATAGGCTCTTTCCAACCTTTCTAATCTGGTTCTGCCATGTTGCATAGAAAACACATAATTTGGCACAAAGGCAATTATCCTCTGTCCACATCGTAATCATTCACGTAGCTATCAATCTAACTCCCACTGGCCATCGAATATCAATACACCATCACTAGCAATTCAAATAATTTGTATGATGTTTCAGTAGGCAAAGTTTTATGAAACATTTAAAAATATTTCTGTTCCCAACAAAAATGTTGATTTCCATTATTTGGACTGTTTTCATATTTAAATCAATGTTCTCTGACAATAAGAAGATAAAGGGCATTTTTCTGTTTTGTGGTGAGAAAAACGATATGTACACACATGGAAATTATTTTCAATTGTGGCATAAAATTCACCTTTTGAAGGCATACAGTTGAATGAGTTCTGAAAACTGGAGAAAGTTACGACCCACTGCTGTGATTGAGTCACGAATACTTACAAACTCATAGTGCCCCTTGTGCCCAGCTACCTCTGTCCCTGACAGTCACTGATCTGATTTCTGTCCTTCCATTTTGCCTTTTCCAGACTGCCTTATGAATAGGATCATTCTTTATGAAATTGCTTAACTTCATTTCTTTCATTTAGTGTAATACTTTTGAAATTCATCTCTGTTATTGCATAGGTAAATAGTTCACTATTTTTTTAATAATTGGGTTGTTTGTCTTACTATTAATTTTGTTAGTTATTCATATGTCCTTTGTGAACTGCACTTTTGAAAAATGTTTTAATTTTGAATGTATTCACTTGTTTCCATATTGTTTGTTGAAAATGTTGTTAGCATTTCTGATATAACTGTTGTTGTTCCTCTTGTTTAAATACCATGACAGCTATGCTGGAAATCAGCTGTGTGCAGATCTATTTCTATGCATTTCATTCTTTTCCATTGATCTACCTATCCTTACACCAGAAAATCTGTCAGTCTTCAGTATTGCAGTTTTTAAAGATCTATTTGCTTTATTTAAAAGCCAGAATTACAGAAAAAGGAGCTGGTGCTGTGGCGCAGTGGGTTAGAGCCCCGGCCTGTAGTGCTGGCATCCTATACAGGCAACAGTTTGAGTCCCAGCTGTTCCACTTCCAATACAACTCTCTGAGATAACCTGGGAAAGCAATGGAAGATGGCCCAAGTCCTTGGGCCCCTGCACCCACATGTGAGACCCGGAGGAAGCTCCTGGCTTCTGGCTTAGGATCGGCGCAGCTCCAGCCATTCCGGTCATTTGGGGAGTGAACAAGCAGATGGAAGACCTCTCTCTATGGTCTTCATCTCTGTAACTATATCTTTCAAATAGATAAATATTTTAAAAGAGAATTAAAGAAAGAGGGAGAGAGAGAGAGAGAGAGAGAGGGAGAGAGAGATCTATCTTCCATCTGCTGGTTCATCATGCAAATGACCGTAATAACCAGGGCTGGGCCAGGACTAAGCCAGAATCCAGGAGCTTCACTCTAGTCTCCCACGTGGATGGCAGGGGCCTAGGCTTTAGAGCCATCCTCTGCTGTCTTCCCAGACAGATCAGCAGGGAGCTGGATCAGAAGCTGGAACTCCAACTGGCACCCATATGGGACCCCATTGTCATGGAAGGTGGCTTAACCCCATATGCCACAATACTGGCCACCAGTTCCTTAACACTTGAGATCAGGTAGAATAAGCTTTCCAACTTTGTTTTTCTGTCTCTGCTTTTTCATATTATAAGTCATTTACTTTGTATATAAATGTTAAAACTATTTTACCAATTTCTATGAAATATCCTGCTGGGATTTAATATGATTATATTGAGTCTTTAGGTCAATTATTTATAATGACGAGACTTCTAGTTCATGTTCATAGAATAAATCTTTATTCATTTAGATCTTTTAAGAATTTTCTCAGCAATGCTTTTTAGTCTTTAGTGCATTGTTGTTGCATATATTTTATTACATTCATCCCTAAGTATCTTACATTTGTATTGCTATTGTAAACTATTTTGTTTTCATTTTAATTTTTATTCTTCATGGTATATGTATGTAGAATTTCACTTTATTTTTATATTTTTAATAAGGTTTTTTTATTATTTAGAAAGGCAAAGTTAGAGAGGTAGGGGAGAGAGAAGAGAGCAAGAGAGAGAGATAGAGAGAGAAATCTTCCATCTGCTGGTTCATTCCTCAAATAGTCACAAAGGCCAAGCTGGGCCAGGCTGAAGCTTGGTGACAGGAACTTATTCTTGTTCTCCCATGTGGTTGCAGGGGCCCAACCCAAGCACTTGGGTCATCTGCTGTTTTCTCAGGCACATTAACAAGGAGATGGATTGGAAGTGGAGCAGCTGGGACTCAACCAATGCTCATATGGCGTGCTGGTGTCATAGGCATTGTCAATGATTGAACCCTGTGCCACATGCAAGTCTGTATGTACTGACCTTTTATCCTGTAACCATGCTAAGGTCATTTACTATTTCTAAAAACTCTTTTGGAAAGTATAGGACTTTCTATGGAAATTGTAATTTCTATTTCTTGATTTCCAAATTGTGCCTATTATTATTGTCATCAGTATTATGATTATTAACATTTAGGTGGCTTCAGGCACTTGACTAATTTTTTAAGATTTATTTATTTATTTGAAAGGTAGAGTTTCAGAGAGGCAAAGTCAGAGAGAGAGAGCGAGAGCAAGAGAGAGAGAGAAAGAGAGAGAGGTCTTCCATGTACTGGTTCACTCCCCAAATGGCTGCAATGGCCAGGGCTGGGCAGATCCAAAGCCAGGAGCCTGGAGCTTCTTCCAGGTCTCTCATGCAGGTGCAGGGGCCCAAGGACTTGGGCCATCTTCTACTGCTTTCCATCTTCATCTGCAGAGAGGTGGATCGGAAGTAGAGCATCTGGGACTGGAACCGGCACTAATATGGCTTGTCAGCACTGCAAGCAGCAACTTTACCTGCTAAGCCACAGCACCAGCCCCTGGGCACTTAACTTTTAACACCTATTTATAGGCTTTTAGACTCTTTTTTTTTAATTTGCAGCATAGCACAGATTATATTATCTCTCTTGTAAAAATGAAGAAATGGAAACTCAGACATTGTGCTAATTAGAATTAAACCACATTTGGTTTTATCAATAGCTACAGTGTTCCTTATGACCCCACTGCTGCTTGCACGCTTGAACTTAAGTTGGATTTTAATCCCCATGGTGCGGTATTAAGAACACAGAGACTTAATCTAATGTGGTGATTAGAGGTGGGGCCGTTGGAGGGATTAGGATTCCGTGGGGTCATCAGGGTAATGCTTCTGTGATTAAATAGTGGGGGATTTCTAGAAGGAGAGAAAAAGACAAGAGGCCGCGCAGCCGTGTGCACTCTCCCTCTCTCCGCATCCGATACTTGAGCTGCCTCGGGACTCTGCCAGCAAGGCCATTACCAGCTGCAGCTCCTCATCATTGGATGTACAGAATTGTGAGCTGAAATAAAATGTACCCAGTCCGTGACATTGTGCAAAGTAGTATCAGAAAATGAACTAATACAAACACCATACCACAAATTTAGTTCTTCCTAGCGGTCTAAGAGGAATCCTTTCTTCCATGTAGCACTTCTTTTTTCCCAGGATCCTTCCTTCTCTCCTTCCTTTCTTCTTCCCATATGTATATACAGAGCACCTGCTATCCCCATACAGCCAATCAAGTACTGGGGGCAAACAAAGCCAGTCTAGCTGCCGTCAATCTGCTCAACAGCTGATGCGGAGGCAGCATGTTGTTGAATGGGTGATTGCTGGAGGCACACAAGAGGCAGTGGTTGGAGAGGAAGGTGTGTGGTAGCTATAGGACACAGTCAGAAAAGACCTCCTGCACCAAGGGAGGGCACAGGCATGGGGCAGGGAAATGTTTGCTGTTGGTGTGCACCAGGGAAGTATAAGGTGCACAGAGAGTGATGAGGAACATGGCCAGAGAGTATACTGGCTATGATCCAGAGAGGAAAAGGCAAATGATGCCGAGTGTTTCAAAGAGAAAGAATGCATGCATAGAATTAGGTAATGAGATACAGTAGAACAGATCAACTGCTCAGAGACCAGTGGGGCAGCCCTGACTCAGCAGGCACCTATGATACCCTAAGGTGGTGGAGTTGAGGCAAGATTGAGAGGCAGTACTGCCCTGTGTGAGCTACAACCAAGGTGGAGGCTGACAGGTGGGAGTCAGCCTTGCAAATGCACTGTTGCTAATGATGCTAGTGCAAGCAGAGGGAAAAATACGAATTTCACCCCTCTTCCCTTCCCTGGTCCTCCTGACTTTGTGTCTCTTATAAAGTGAACCCAACAGTAAGCCAGAGGGTTAGAGACAATAGGAAAGAAAGCTTCCTATGACAAGGAACAGGGGACAAGGAAATAAGATGTGAGAAAATAAACAAATAACTGGCTCCCAGGGGGGCATATGGGCTATGAAAGGAGGGGTAGTCCCCTTTTCTGTCTCGTGTTACCTACATCTCGCAGCTGCTGAAGCTATAAATGGCCAAAGACAAACCATAGAACAATATCTGAAGATATGGATAGTAAGATCAATATCAAAATACATTATACATATCAACACATCCAAGCACCCAGAGCAAGCACATACATAAAGTGGAGTTCTGATTAGAACTTCAATAATGCTCATATACTCAGGAATTGAATAAAACTGCCTGTGAAATTATGGGAAAGAATATGTTCTTGAGAGCCAAGGAAGACATTTTGAAATTGCTTTTGAATTGTGAACTTCTGGTACAGCCAATTTACACCACAAGAACTGACAGAACTTTTTTAACCGTGGTTAGGAATAGCAAATGTGCAAATGGATGAGTGGAATATAGAAGAGAATAAGGTAATGGACACGTGGTATGTAAAAATGCGATGAATAGCAGTGATGGCATTTTG
The DNA here is from genome assembly GCF_051225735.1 of Oryctolagus cuniculus. NCBI lineage: Eukaryota > Metazoa > Chordata > Mammalia > Lagomorpha > Leporidae > Oryctolagus > Oryctolagus cuniculus. The sequence goes on along the minus strand of NC_142869.1, from coordinate 123,188,195 downwards.
ATTCAGTGTCAGAGGATGGATTGTTTAGTAAATGGTAGAGGCACAGCTGGCTATCCATCTGGAAGGATATAAAACTGGACCCCCTTCTTGCATTGTGTGAAAAACAAATTCCAAGTGAATTAAAGACTTACGCATACAAAATGAAAACCTGGGAGACTCCCTGGACATTTTAAGGAAAAGTAGATATGAACCTACTTGAATTTACAGAAAAACTTAAAACTAGCTATGATGAGATATGCTGTAAACCAAATCAAGGCACAAAATAAAATAAAACTACGTGGGAAAATATTTGCAAAGAAAACAGGCAGATGCTGATTATTAATTATAAACAGCGATCGTTTACACATTTACAAAAAGAGAACAAACAATGTAAGTGAAAAAAAAAAAAATGGGCCGAGGATTACAAAAGAGCATTTACACAGGAGCAAATCCAAATGACCAGCAAACATGCTAAAAGATGCTCACAGGCAATAATTATGAGTACAATGCAAATCAAAGTAGCAATGGATTTTCCTGCCATGTATTCATCTAAAAACCATAAAAAAATGAAGACAAACACATTTACTAAAGGCAAATAGGTGAATAATAGAGTATTCTCATATTTCTCAAATTATCTGATGTTTAAATAAGATTTATATATTTACTTATTTATGTAACAGGCTAAAGCAACAGAGAGAGACAAATGAAGACAGAAACAGAGACCACTTTCCAAATGCCAGTATCAGCCAGGGCTGGGAGCCAGAAACTTCATCCAGGTTTCCCATGTGGGTGGCAAAGATTTAAGTACTTGGACCACTTATCAGTGTGTGCCCAGCTTCACTAGTAGGAAGCTGAATCAGAAACAGAGCAACCAGGATTAGAATTGACCCTCTGATTTGGAATTGCCGGCATCACAGGTGGTGGCTTAACCTGCTTCACTGCAGTGCCAGCCCCTAATCAGGGAACTTTTAAGAAGCAGTTCCAAGATTCTAAAAATTAAAAGCAATTTTTCCCTTTGTTTCAGCAAATAGATTCCTGAGGATCTGTCCTATAAAAGCAAAATCTGCAGTTCACAAAGGAAGTGCCCATCAATAAAGAGAATGAGTATAAAATACTATATGTATTTTCTATGTAAATTTGTATATATAATGAAATTCAAAAAATTATTCAAAAATGAATTGGAATCATGCCAATGGACTTGAAACATTTCAATAAGATTTTATTAAAAGTGTGTATGCTTTATGTGGAAACCATGATATTGAGCAGTGAAAATAATTCCTATGTATGTATATCTATAAAAGATGATATGAATATATAGAAAAATAAGGCAGGAGATTTAACACTTGATCACATTCAGGCTGTGAATTTGGCTTACCAAAAGGGAAAGAGTTTTTCAGGGAGAAGGGAAGGAGAGTCAAGTAGAGAGTTCAGCATCAAACGTGGGTGAAACTAATAAACCTCTCTGGGTCCCATCTCTTTACGTGATATGAGTGTGTTACTACGGTTACACACGCATACACCTATATATTTATGTATGCATAGATATATGTACATATGCAAGGGTACTCTAGCAGTTCTTGGAAAATGAAATTAAAAGATAAGTTTATTGGGGCCAGCACAGTGATATAGCAGGTTAAGCCACTACTTGTGAAGATGGCATCTGACATCTAAGTGCCAGTTTGAGCCCAACTGACTGCTCTGCTTCATATCCAGCTCCTGACCAATGAGCCTGGAAAGGCAGTGGAAGATGTTCCAAATCCTTGATTTTCTGCCAGCCATGTGGGAAACCTGGATGGTGTTCCTGGCTTCTGGTTTTGACTTGTCCCAGTCCCGACCATTACAGTCATTTGGGGGAGCGAACCAAAGGATGGAAAATTCCTTCTCTCTCTCTCTCTCTCTCTCTCTCTATATATATATATATATATATATATCCATCTCTACATCTGTCTCTTCAAATGTGCAAATAAATCTTTTTTAAAAAAAAAGATGTTTATTTTGGTGCAAAAAATTTAAATCCACACATAAAAGGGTCATTCATGGAAAGCATATATAATGAAAAACTTATGGATGGGATTCACAATGTTTTTCATCAAAATAAACTTATACTTTAATCTCACTTTCCATGAACTTTACAACATACAATTATTCAAACTTACAGGGCACATGTGATTTTTAGTATACATATATATTGTATATTGTCCATTCAGGATATATATATATATATATACACACATACACACACATATACATATATTTCTCTCTACAAGCATGTACCATTTCTCTGTGTCAAAAACATGTAAAATCCTATTTCCTAGATTTTTTTTCATAGAGAAGCATACAGCACATTAACATTATCTATAGGTACCAACTGTGTAATAGAACCTGTCTTACTCCCTAAGTAGCTATAACATAGTACCCATGATCTCTTTGGAGTATTCTTGTATGTTTGATCACAGAGACCATGAAAAGATCCCAATAATAAGGCTTTCTCTGGATTTAGCAGGTCTGCACAGCCCCAATGCCGTGTGGCTGTTGCCATAGTGGCTTTTTGCTGCTCACATAGAGAGAACTGAGACAGAGAGCCTGCCTCTGCTTCCACGTGGCTCTTTGGAGACCGGCTGTGGGATTAATTAGGACGTATGACATGACTTATCTTTGTCATCTATTTTCGTTTGTGGTTTTCCTAAGTGATTGTTGGAAGGCTGAGTCAATTACATGCCCCTTTTCCTTGGGTTTCCCCAGGGAAGGAATCATTTGCATCCATTTCAGAAACAGAGAAAGTAGAGATCATTTATCCCAATGCCTCTGCCTTAGTTTTTTCATCTGTGAAATGACGATATTTATACGTCCTTTGTCCCTTTCACAAATGGTTAATGTGAAAATGGATAAGATAATTAACTGATGTCAGCTCCTACTAAATATGCACCATGTAAATAAGCTTCTATTGCTCACCAGTTTTCAAAGCTGTGATTTCATGTGGCTTTCTCTTTTGTAATAGTTCCCTGGAGGGAATGAGTGCACTGGATCTGCTACAATTAAGCAGAAGGTAAAACACTGGAAGATGGAGAGAAATGAAAGTAAATCAACTTATTTATAGACAGATAATCCACTGTTCTCCAACAACGCCTCAGGGACTTAGAAAATCAACATAACTTCCAACAGTGATTTGGATGCTCCTACCACAAAGAAACCAAAGCAAGCACTCAGAACCACAACTTCTTCATCTTCACAGACATCATCCGCAACTCCGGGCCCTCGCTGCCTGTTCCTTAAGCAACGGCCGTCAGCATCCGCCTCCCATCTCCCTTGCACGCAGTCCTTTCTCATGCTTCCTCAGAGCAACCCTTTGCACAGCTCAGAAGGATCGAATCCGGTGGAGAATCCTTCCCTGCCCCTTCGTTGCTCTCCAGGCAGAATCCATGCTCGTTTTAACAGGCACCACGGCATCCTTCGTGGTTCCCCTACATCTTGACCCTAGTGTCTGTGGTCAGTGGATACTCTGCTGGCCACTATTCACTGTCACTGTCGACCTCGGAAGTCTCTTCACTGTCCCTGTGTGACCTTTCCCATGCCCCTCATGTTATTTATCACTGAAAATGGAGCCAAGGCCTTTTGTCAGCCCCAGGAGCTGGGATTTGCACATAGGGCTGCAGCTGCACGGGATTGTTGCAAGCGAACTGAACAATGCATAATTGACAGGCACTGCAGGTGTCTACTCACTGAAATCCTGAAGAAGTAGAGAAATAATGAGTGTCAAGTTGAGTCTGAAATGGAGAGTGAGGAGGTTTGCAGCTCACAGGAGACGTGAGTCTGGAGAGTTTGCCTCGTGTACGCTGGGCGGCTTGCTTTGAGCCAGCTCAAGTTTAGGTGTTGTTGTTGTTGCTGCTGATTTTAACACATATCTACTACTGAGCTTTTCCTTTCCCTCAGCCCAAGCAGCAGCCCTATCAGTTCCCTCCTCATCTCCTTAAATGCTGTGCTTCGCTAGGTATTTACAGCTCACAAGCCTGAATGCGCAATGGGACACCCGTTCATTCTAATCGCACCCATGAGAATCTTAATGGAAACAGATGCCCATGTGCACAGTGATGTGGCAGTGTGAGTGGAAGTTAGAACCACAGCTCAGCTCAAGCAGACAGAGCCCACTAGGGCGCCCACAAAGCCTTAACTCGGATTTGTAACTTCTGCACATTCCATGATATAAAGGTCCCCGCTATCTCTAATTTTCTTTTCTTTTGTTTTCTTGTTGCTTAAATAACTCTTAAAAGCCCTCATAGTTTTATATATATATATTTTTGACAGGCAGAGTGGACAGTGAGAGAGACAGAGAGAAAGGTCTTCCTTTTTGCCATTGGTTCACCCTCCAATGGCCACCGCAGCCGGCGCGCTGTGGCAGCGCCTCGCGCTGATCCGAAGCCAGGAGCCAGGTGCTTCTCCTGGTCTCCCATGGGGTGCAGGGCCCAAGAACTTGGGCCATCCTCCACTGCACTCCCGGGCCATAGCAGAGAGCTGGCCTGGAAGAGGGGCAACCAGGACAGAATCCGGTGCCCCGACCGGGACTAGAACCCGGTGTGCCGGTGGTGCAAGGCGGAGGATTAGCCTACTGAGCCACGGTGCCAGCTGCCCTGATAGTTTTAAAAAATCAGCTCTCCTTGGGCCAGTGTTGTGGAGCAGTGAGTTCAGACGCTGCTTAGGAAGCCCACTTCCCATATCAAAATGCAACTTCTAGGGCCGGCACTGTGGCATAGTGGGTAAAGCCATCATCTGCAATTCCGGCATCCCATATGGATGCTGGTTCAACTCCTGGCTACTCCACTTCTGATCCAGCTCTCTGCTATGGCCTGGGAAAGCAGTAGAAGATGTCCCACAAGTCCTTGGGACCCTGCACCCACAAGAGAAGGCTCTTGGCTTCGGATCAGCATATCTGGCCGTTGTGACCAATAGGGGAGTGAACCAGAGGATGGAAAACTCTCTCTCTCTCTGCCTCTCCTTCTCCTTCTGTGTAACTCAGACTTTCAAATAAATAAATAAATATTTTAAAAAAATGCAACTTCCAGTTGCTTCATATCCAAATCCTTTCTAACCTGGAAAGTCAGAGGAAGATGGCCCAAGTACCTGCCACCTGCAGGAATGACCCAGATGGAGCTCCTGGCTTTGTCCAGGCCCAACTCTGGCTGTTGCAGCCATTTGGAAAGTGAAGCAGCAGATGGAAGATCTCTCTCTCTCTCTCTCTCTGTATCTCTTTCTGTCTCTCCCTCTGTCTGTAGCTCTGCCTTTCAAATAAATAAATCTTTTAACCAAAAAAAAAAGGCAAAAAGAAAAGTAAGATTACTTCTTCCTGGTTTGTCAGCAGGGAGACTGAGACCAGAAGACTCATGGAACTTTCTGTAGCATCCTTGCAGATGGCTCATGCAAGGGTTAAGATGCCTGTGCGTGCTTGGGTATCCTTCATGGGAATGATTTAATCTCTGTGTCACACACAATTTGATTATCTCTCAGACCTTGAAATGAGGAACTGTTGTCCACTGTACACTAATCTGTATTTAATCAATTTCTTCTGAGTGTATTAATTTTAGATAATTAATTTTTCAGGAGAGCACAATGAGTAACAGCAGCCTGACAATGAAAAGTCATCTCCATGTTCCTCCTGAGAGAAGAAGAGGAGCAGGCCACTTAGGTCACAATTTCTCTTCCTTTTATTTTTGTCTTAATTTGAGGTACAGAGAAAGATAATACAGATGGACAAAGAGAGACATCTCTGATCTACTGATTCACTCCTCAATTGCCCACACTGGGCCAGGATGAGGATGGAAGCCAGGAAATCAATCCAGGTCCCCCTTGTGGGTAGCAGAGACCAAAATACTGGAACCTTTACCTACTTCCTCTCAGGGCCCATATTAGCAGGAAGCTGGAATCAGCAACAGAGCTAGGACTCAAGCCCAGGCACTTGAATGTGGGTGCAGGTATCTTAGCTTCCAGGGCAAACATCCACCCCGACTGTTTCTTTTAATGCTGAGATTGTCTGCTGTTCACTAAGCCCCTTATCATGTACAAGCTATTTTTTATATTCGGTCTAGCTTCATTTGTAGCTGATCAGGATAGATCATCACCACTGTACAGGTGCAAAAGAGAAGCTTGGGACAAGCAATAACTTTCTCAAGCTTGCACAACTCACATGGGACGGAGTCACTATTTACACCCAGGTCTGCCAATGCCAAACTGCACAATCCTTCTCTTTGCTGTGGCTGAATGTGGTTTCTCCCCCACCAAAACCCAGGTTGATATTTGATTGCCCAAGTGAGCTAGGTGGTGGGGTCTGCAGTAGCTATTTGTTCATGAAAGCTCCACTCTCATGCAAGGACGAATACCTTTGTCTTGAGAGTGGGTAGGTTCTCTATGCATGGATTAGCTCTCAGTAGATGGGAGGTCACAGCCAGCCTGGCAGCCCTCCTACTCTCTCACATAAGGGCTGTTAGGCACACATCTGTTTGCCTTTCCACTTCCCCCAAGAGGTAAAGCAGCAGAAGACAATCACCAGATGTGATCACATGATCTTGGCCATCCTGGCTTCCAGAACCATGAGCCCCTTTTCTGTTTTTTTTTCTTTTAATTTTTTCTTTTCATTTAAAGTAATTTCTAAATATGCTAGATTATCAGGGTCAGAGTGAATGCATGATAATTACTACAACAGAATGCTACAAGCTTCCCAGTTTCTGGCATTCTTTAATAGTAACAGAATATAGACTCAGACATCTGTCGATGTCATCACCTCTCTATTTCCTCATCTTTTGTCACCTCACCCCGTAGGGTGCCTCCACAGCTACCTGTTGTGCTACCCTGAGGCTAGAACATATGTGAAGTGGGTGGTGCTACAGGAAAAGCCATTTCTTCCACGTGGACTCTGCTTTCACCACAGTTCAATGTAAAGTCCTAATGTGTGCCACTCAGCGCAGAAGTCACCTGGACTCCAAGTGCAAAGCTATTCAACAAATGCTGATTGGGAAGCTCAGGGAGCCATGACCTGCCCTGACCCATCAGAGCCATGCTGCAGCTTTCATCATAATTGGAGCTTGTCTAGGATCCCTCTGCACCAATATATAGGATTTTAATCACAAATTTGCAGCTCCATCTCATTACGAAGGGGAAAAAATCTCTCACAATGTTGTTAATTGACCTTAATCTAATGTGATGTGTGATACACTCAGCTGGATCCTCAGGCACTCTGGAAACGGAACAGTAAAACACCTCTTAAATCTAAATTATATTTGAAATAGCAGATTAGATTATTCCCAGCGTCCTCAAACAAACCGTAGCCTGCTGAAATTTATCTTACACTTTCCAAACAAGGCAGGGACTCCAGCCTGACATGCTGAATGCTTTATGAGTTCATCCACCTTGAAAGTCACACACGTGTCTTTGTAATGGCCAAATGCTTGTTGTTATAAAGGCACCAGCTGCACACCCACTGGTACCTGTCTGAGTGTTGCAGATTCAGACAGACAGGACTCTTTGCCAGTTTGGCATTTGCCAACTCTGTGACTTTGGTCAAATGACGACACTGCTGAGTCACTGATGTCCCTTTGGTAAAGTACTGATACTTCTGTGTGCCTTGCACACTTGTGATGCTTACAATGTGTGGAAATGACCAGCCTTAGAGCAAGCACTCACTAACTTATAGTGTGAGAATTATTATTAAGTTAGGAGTTGAGAATTTTAGAAAAGTCTTCTTTCAACTACAGGAATTGAATGAATATGCATGGCAAGATCATAGTGCGAAATCGACTTTTCTTCTTTGTTTTTAATTAACACTTATTTTAGGTGATATAAACATGTGGGTATGAGAAATAAGACAGAAACAACCCATTTACCCAACCCAGTTCTCCCCAGTAGTAAGATATTATGAAATGCTATTACAGTTTCCCAACTCGGATCTTGTCATTGTTACCACCAAGGTAAAGAACAAGGATATTTATATTGTTTGTTCATAGAAATCCCTACCTCCTGACTATACTGCTGTCTTCAATCCCTGCCGACTACTAGTATGTTTCAATTGGTATGGTTTTGTCATCCAAAAAAATCTTATATAGGGAGGGAGGGAATTTGGTCTTGCAGTAAAGATGCTGCCTGGGTTACCCACATTCCATATTGGAGTACCTTGATCCAACTCACGGCTCCACTGCCAATCCCAGCTTGCTGCTAGTGTGCCCTCTGGGAGGCAGGAGGTGGTGGCTTATGTAGCTGAGTCCCTGCCACCCTCAGGAGAGATGTACATTAAGTTCCTGACTCCTGGTGTTGGCCTGGCCTAGGCCTGGTAGTTGTAGAAATTTTGAAAGTAAACCAATGGTGTGGAAACAGCACTTTTTTTTTTTTTTTTACAGGCAGAGTGGACAGTGAGAGAGAGAGAGAGACAGAGAGAAAGGTCTTCCTTTGCCATTGGTTCACCTTCCAATGGCCGCCGCGGCCCGCACGCTGCGGCCGGTGCACCTTGCTGATCTGATGGCAGGAGCCAGGTGCTTCTCCTGGTCTCCCATGTGGGTGCAGGGCCCAAGCACCTGGGCCATCCTCCACTGCACTCCCTGGCCACAGCAGAGAGCTGGCCTGGAAGAGCGGCAACCGGGACAGAATCCGGTGCCCTGACCGGGACTAGAACCCGGTGTGCCGGCGCCGCAAGGCGGAGGATTAGCCTAGTGAGCTGCAGTGCCGGCCATGCACAGTTTGTTTTAACCATTTATCTGCCTAAGGACAACCTGGTCATTTCTAGTTTGGAGCCATTATAAGTAAAATTTCTGTTTGATTTTTGTGTATAGATTTTTGTGTGAAAGTTGGTTGATTTCTCTTAAATAAATTACCAAATATGCAACTGCTGTGCCATATAGTAGTTGCATGTGTAGTTGGATAAGAAACTCCCAAACATTTCAGAGAGGTGGATATTTTTACTTCCCCACCCAAGGATGAATAACTCAGTTTTTCTGCTCATACTCCAACATTTGGTGTTGACACGACTTTCTTTTAATTTTAGCCCTTCTGACTGATGTGCAATGATTTCTCATGATAGTTTTAGTATGAATTTCTCTTAATGGTGAGTGATGTTGGATCCCTTCCATTTGCTTATTTGTCATCTGTGCATCCTCTTTTGGCAAAATGTCTGCTCATATTTTTTGCTTATTTTCTAACTGAATTGTTTGCAGTTTTACTTTTTTAAAAAGGTATTTAGCTATTTATTTATTTGAGAAGCAGGACAATAGAGGGATGAGAGAGAAAAGAGAGACAGACCAACAGACATGGAAACCTGCCTTCCACCCACTTACTCCCCACATGCCCACAATGACCTCAGGCTAGGGCTGGGCTAGGCCAAATCCAGGAGCCCAGGACCTAGTGAATAAATCGCATGTGGGTGGCAGAGACCCAAATACTTAAACCATCCTCTGCTGCCTCCTAGAGTTTATGTTAGCAAGAATCCTGGCAATGAGAGTAGAGCCAAACCTGAAACTCAGGCATCCAATATGGGATGCAGGTGCCGCAGCCTAACATGCTAACAACTAGGCCAAACGCCTGCCCCTGTGGCTTTACTTTGAGAACATATTCGTGTTCTAGATTCTTTGTCAGATACTCAGTTTGCAGATATTTTCCTCCAGAATTTACCTTTTTTTCGTTGTTCTCTTATTAGGGATTTTCACAGAAGAAAAGTTTTTAATTTGATGTTTCTCAATTTATTGATTTTTCTTCTGTGGATTAAATGCTTGGTATCTACCCTTTGCTTGACCCTAAGTACTGAATATTTTGTCTAAAAGCTATACTGTATTACATTTTTTATCTAGGCCCATAATCACTTTTGAGTTAATTTTTGTAGGTATGATATTTAGGTCAAGATTCACTTTTGATGTAAGGATGCATACTTGTTTTAGTAACATGTGTTGAAAAAATCTTTCCTTCATTAACAATTTTTGTGTTTATGTGTGTTTTTATGGGTCTTTATTTTATTCCATTGATCAATGTATCTGTATAATCCCATTACTACACCTTTAATCACAGCAGCTATATGACTAGGGAGGGCCTTAATGTTGGGTAAAGTGATTTCTCCCACTTAATTATTAATTCTATAAGATATTTTTAGCTATTTAGGGACCCTACCTTTACATATAATCTTTAGAATAAGCTTATCTATGGGGCCGGTGCTGTGGCATAGCAGGTGAAGCCACCACCTGAAGTGCCAGCATCCCATATGGGCGCTGATTCAAGACCCGGCTATTCCACTTCCAATCTGTCTCTCTGCTATGACCTGAGCAAGCAGCAGAAGATGGCCCAAGTCCTTGGGCCCCTGCATCCATGTGTGAGACCCGGAAGAAGCTCCTGGCTCCTGGCTTTGGATTGGTGCAGCTCTGGCCATTGCAGCCAACTAGGGAGTGAACCAGTGGATGGAAGGATGGAAGATTCTCTGTCTCTCTTCTCTCTTCTCTCTCTCTCTCTCTCTCTCTCTCTCTGCCTCTCCTTCTTTCTCTGTGTAACTCTGATATTCAAAGAAATACATAAATTAAAAAAATAATAAGCTTATCTATGTCTACAAACACCTTCCTAATATTCAGATAAGAATTAAACAAAATCTGTAGATTGCTTTAGAAAGGAGTGATATGTTTGCTATGTTCTGTTTCCCAATGTGCAAACATAATGCGTTCTTTTATGCATATGGATAATCATTTATTGTTTCAACAACACTTTGTAGTTTTTGACACATTAATCCTACATATGTTTTGTTAAGCACATATTTAAATGCTTCATTTTCATTGGACCAATTGTAAATGCTATTTTGTTTTGTTTTGTTTTGTTTTGACAAGCAGAGTTAGACAGTGAGAGAGAGAGACAGAGAGAAAGGTCTTCTTTCCATTGGTTCACTCCCCAAATGGCCGCTTCGGCCGGCGCTGTGCTGAATCGAAGCCAGGAGCCAGGGGCTTCCTCCTGGTTTCCCATGCGGGTGCAGGGCCCAAGCACTTGGGCCATCCACCACTGCCTTCCTGGGCCACAGCTGAGAGCTGGACTGGAAGAGGAGCAACCGGGACAGAATCCGGCACCCCAACCGGGTCTAGAACCCGAGGTGCTGGCGCTGCAGGCAGAGGATTAGCCAAGTGAGCCGCGGCGCCGCCCAATGCTATTATGTTTTAAATTTTGTTTTTGATGCTTTCATTTTTATGATATAGGAGTAAAATTATTTTGTGTTGATCTAATAGTCTGTAACCATGTTGAAGTCATGATCAGTAGCATTTTTGTAGATCATTTGGGGTTTTTACATTGATAAACATGTAATCTGAAAATAGGAATTGTTCTGGTTTGTGTTTTCCAATCTATGTGCCTGTTACTTATTTTTCTTGTCTTATTGCTATTGGTAGAACTTTCAGGACTATGTTGAATAAGAGTGATGGCAACTGTCATCCTTTTACTGGGACAGTATCCAATCTTTCAGTGTTAAGGGTGGTGTTCCCTCTTCATTTTGTGTGGATCTGAAGTAACTGCTCAAGCTTGTCAAAGACCCTTCCTGATAAAGGTCAGCAATTGCTACTCTCCATCCATCCATCTCATTTAACTTTGGCACATGGACAAGTTTTACATTTTTTGTTTATTTTCTGTTTTGTTTCCAGATACCTCAGATTACTAAAAAGAAACATTGGGTGTGTTATTTTGTGCACTTAGATCATAAACAGGATCTTCTTTAAAAAGATCTCCTTTATTCATTTTTAAAAGGCAGAGTGACAGATGGAGAGACAGAGAGGTCTTCCATCCTTTGGCTCCGTCTCCAGATGAACTCAACATTCCAGCCAGCCCAGAGTCTAAAACTCCTTCTGCATCTACTTCCTGGATGCAGAAGCCCAAGGACTTGGGTCATCTTCCACTGCTTGCCCAGGCATATTAACAGAGAGCTGGATCCGAAATGGAATAGCTAGGACTTGAAACAGAGCTCATAGAGGGTGCCAGCATTACAGGCTGCATTGCAAATGGTGGCTTTACCAGATGCACCACAATACCAGTCCCAGACAGAATATCTTATTAAGATTCCAGAACATTATATTAAACCCTCACGCTTGTCCTCTGCTTTGGTTAACATCAGAAGACACTCAGTATACTCTGCAAACATTGGAAAGAAAAATAACTCAGGTTAATCTTAAAAATTTTGAAATAAGTTCATTTTCATGAGGAAAATTGTACTCTTTAAAAACACATGTTGGGAGGTGGACATTTGGCACAATAGTTACAAATGCCAGTTTGGATGCATGCATCCTACACTGGAGTGTCTGAGATCAAGTCCTGGCTCCATTTCCAATTCCAGCTTCCTGTTAATGTGCACCCTGGGGCACGGCAGGTGGTCATTCAAATTCTTGGGTCCCTGCCACTCACATGGTAGGCCTTGATTGAGCTCCAGTCTCCTGACTTCAACCTGGTCCAGCCGCAGCCTTAGCTAAGATATTTGTGGAGTGGACTATTGCATGAAGACCTCTGTCTGTCTATATCTCTCTTTCTGTGCCTATGGGCCTGTCAACTAGATGGGAAAATTAGTTAATTAATTAGTTTAAAAAAGGCATAGTAGAGACTCAACCTCCAGTAACTCACAATGTGATTTCTTTTTATTTTTTTTAAATAAAGTCATTGCAGATTTAATTAGTGAAAATTAGGTCATACTGGAGTAGGGTGGGACTTTAATCCAACGGGACTGATGTCCTCATAAGAAAGGGTGAAGAATCACAAAGGCACACACACAGTGAGAATGTCATGTGATAGTGGAGGCAAAGATGGATGTGGAGGCAAAGATGGATGTGCAGCAGCTGCAGGCCAGGAATCATAAGGATGGTGAGCAAATCACCAGCAGCCAGGAGGAGGCATGCCAACAGTCTCCTCTACAGTTTTCAGATGGAGAACGGCCCTACTGAAAACCTGATTTTGGGCTTCCAGCCTCCAGAACTGTGAGACAATCAATCTCAGCTCACTTCCTGGCACTTTGTTATGGCAGCCCAAGAAAATTCATACAAGAATTCTAACAAACTCACTAGAGCCATCTGTCTCTAATGCAGGCACTGCAACTCCACAGCCATTGTACAAGCTCCTGGAGGATAACAGCCACATGGGAAACCACTCAGACCATCTATCCATGATTTAGCCCAGAGAATGCAATGTGCTTCCTGAGGTGTGTGCATTCAGCCAGGAACATGGGTCCTAGAAACATGGAGGAGACTTAGCACCAACCATCTCTGACCCTAGCATGAGTCACTCACTCAGCCTTGCATAGCGTAATTCTTCATTTATGTTCAACCTAGATGGCCATGTCATTTGCTTTTATTTTCTCTCTGAGAAAAAACCCTTTCCCCACTTTCTTCTCACTTGCACATCTATCTCTACACAGTCCAGACTCTAATCTGAGCTTCTTTCCCTGGGCTCACATATGAGCAGCAAACAGGAACTATCATAACCTTCCACATCATTAATCTCCCAATGAGAAGATTAACCCAGTGTCATTCAGCCCTATGCATGTAAAAGAGTAGTGCAGATTCATTTGTCCACTCAGCATCCCAAGTGGTAAGTGTTAGCTACAGTGACTGATATTTAATAAGAATTTAAAAACACCATGATATTTCAAAAGTAAAAATACAAAGGGAAATCCACCTTACAGATTTACTGTCAATGCCAAATGGCAGAGAAAGCTTTCTGGACATAATAAATGATTTAATAGCTGTTAGTAATTGTGGCCAATCCAAAACATCCATGAATTTACCCATCCCCAACCCCTGTATTCCTGAATATAGGACATAGAATAGTGGAAACATCCTTACATCCTTGCATGACTTGAGATGCCAGAATATTAAAGATCACACACACACAGTATTTCTTAATATGTAAGACTCTCCAAAAAGGCTTTGTTCTCAAGTGTATATGTGCATATGATACTGTTGGTGTAGGACTAAGTTAACATAACAAATGTTCTATATCAATCAAATGACCGTAATTTATTCCTCTTCTTAGGGACATTAAATAAACTAGGATGCTGGAAATCCCTTAAAGGTAAGTTTTAGTAGATGTGAGTTTATTTGCGAGTCCCTTTTTCCATGTAATCAAACCACTGGAATTCAGAAACCCAAAGGCAAGTTATGTCAGAATCAACTGGAAGTTTTCAGAGAACTTTTGCTGAGCCCCTGTCTGCCAATTCCTGCCCTCTGCTTCCATTAGATTGGTTTCCTAAATATGTGATGATGCCTTGCAGTCTTCATTTTAAATAAAATCCCAATCAATTCAGTTACTTATGCACACTCGGCAGTGACTGCCCGAGCCAATTTCAGGTTCCCAAAGGTAAGAAACTTACAAGATAGATCAAATGTTCTTAGGGGATTAAAGAAAAAATTATTCAGGGTTTAGAGGAATTGAGGCGAACTCACCCATCAAAGTTCTTGCTGAAGGGGCAGGTGAGGTGGCTCACTGAGTTAAGGCACTACTTGCAGTGCCACCATCCCATATCAGAGCTGTTCAAGTCCCAGCTGCTCTGCTTCTGATCCACCTCCCTACTGATGAGCCTTGGAAGGCAGTGGAATTTGGTGCAAGTACCTGGGTCCCTGATACCCATGTGGGAGACCTGAATGACTTTCCAGGCTCCTGGCTTCAGCTCCATTGTGGCCATTTGGAGAATGAACCAGTGTATGGAATATTTCTCTCTCCCCCACCCCCACCGTGTGTGTGTGTGTGTGTGTGTGTGTGACTCTACCTTTCAAACAAGTAAAATAGAACTTTACAAGAAATTCTTGCTGAAGACAGGCCAGGGTGAGCAGACATCATTTGGGGATGGTAGAGTCTGAGGAACCTGATCAGTAGATCAGATATCCAATACTGTGGGTTCTTGCTAAGCTGACTCAGCAAGATGCTCCCTAAAACTGAACTTTATGAGATGAGCCTATGAGAAGCTTCAGGAAACTGACTACAGCTGGGCTCCTGAAGCAAAGAGTCTTGTCACCGGGTAAGGCTGAGATGCAGGGGATGTGGAGCACCAGGGGTGAGCAGAGAGATGAGTCAGGGTCTTTTCTGAAGAAAGTAGAAGGAACCAGAAGTCTTTTCCTGTCTTAAAAAATCATGATGCTCTGGCCGGCACCACGTCTCACTGCGGCGCCGGCACTCTGGGTTCTAGTCCCGGTTGGGGTGCCGGATTCTGTCCAGGTTGCTCCTCTTCCAGTCCAGCTCTCTGCTGTAGCCTGGGAGTGCAGTGAAGGATGGCCCAAGTGCTTGGGCCCTGCACCAGCATGGAAGACCAGGAGGAAGCACCTGGCTCCTGCCTTCGGATGGGTGCAGCGCGCTGGCCGTAGCGGCCATTTGGGGGGTGAACCAACAGAAGGAAGACTTTTCTCTCTGTCTCTCTCTCACTAACTCTGCCCGTCCAAAAAAAAAAAAAAAAGACGCTCAAGGCTCTCAGCTGGTCTGACCATCCACTAGAGGGGGCTCTCTCTGGGCAGTGACTTCCGTCTTGTTTCCTTTTCCAAAACTCCCTCTAATGATGAGAGCTGAAAATCAAGGGTTTTGAGGTTTGACCCTGAGCTGGAATTAATGTTCCTAGGCAAATATTCCCCCTAATAAATCACAAATAATTTATTAAGCTCCGAAGGAAAATAACTTAAGAAAATGAAGGTGCAAAGTGGAATTTATTATTTTTCCCACAAAAAAATTCTCATCTGTTTTTTGTGAACACCATATTTTCTGTGTAAGAAAAAGACATATAGCATATGCATGAAAATCAATCCATCCATATTGTATCCAAACACTGCCGATGGAACTAACAAATGCATAATCAGTCTAGCCCATTCCTTCAAAAGGAAATTGATTTTGCAGCACTTTTCCCCAAACTGCAGTTCCTCCGAAAATAAAAATCATTTGCTTTCTTTTTGACACCAGACCACTTTAAATGTGAGCATTTCCTCATCTAATGATTGCTTCTGTTGTTTTTTTCCCCACATATTGGACATATCTAATTATACAAATAGCTATTTAAATAGGATGCATTTTCAGTAATGTCTTCAAGTGCAGCTTGAGGGAATGCGGCATTGTGGGACCTTTAAGCCACAGCCACTTGCCCTGGATCATCCCCATATGAAATACGCCACCCCCTACAATCTCGACTCCAACCCTTATGGACTGCTGTTGCAATAAACATGTTTTAATTTTTTAATTGCCAAATGCAGCAGCAACATGGCCATAAAAGGTGATTGAAAGTGCTGCTTCATAATGTGAAACTGGCTGTTTTCCACTCATCATAGGGTATGAACACAAATTTATCACAGATGCTTATTTCCTGTTGACATTGTTATGAAGATAAACGGAGGTTGGGAGACTCTGCTCCACCCTCTTTAGTTATGACCAGAGACTGCACTGTGATATTGGTCATCCTTGTGTTCTCCTTGTTGAAAACCGTCTAAAATGGGCGTAAAGTTTAGTTTTTCCCCAAGATCATCTGGTGTGATTTTGATGTGAAAGTCTGATTCAGTGGCTTATTAAGATACATTATGTTCATTAATTATTTTTATTTGTACAATTGAGTTTTCCAAAATCCAATGTTTTCCTAAAGACTTAACATTATGATCATTTTTCTCTTCCCTTGTCTGTAATTGATATAATCGTTTTCCTTATATGTATTGCATTGATGCATTACCCACATAAATAAGAGAATGCAGGCCTTCATATGTATTGCTATGTGATAGTTGGGATATTACTGTACTGTCTTAATTTTAAACCTTAGGATCTGAGTACAATTTTAATTGTTGGATTTATTTATGTGCAGACTGAATTATATAGTAACAATAACAAGCTTCTGAGTTTTTAAGTCATTTTCTCTACTGGCATTTTTTTCTCATGCTTTTTGATGTCAGTCACACCAGCCTTTTCTTGATTCTTTACAAAAGCCAAACTCCTGGGGCTGGCATTGTGGTGAAGCTAGTTAAGCCACTGTCTTGGCTACTTCACTTCTGATTCATCTCCTTGCTAATGCACCTGGGAAAGCAGCTGAAGATGACATAAGTCCTTGGGCCCCTGCACCCAGATAAAGTTTCAGTCTCCTGGCTTCACTCTGCCCAGCCCCAGCCATTTTGGGAGTGAACTAGTGGATGGAAGAGTCCTCTGTATCTCTTTGGTAGAGGGTATTTGCATATGTTTTTATTTCAGTCAGAATTC
Source organism: Oryctolagus cuniculus (assembly GCF_051225735.1). Taxonomy (NCBI): domain Eukaryota; kingdom Metazoa; phylum Chordata; class Mammalia; order Lagomorpha; family Leporidae; genus Oryctolagus; species Oryctolagus cuniculus. Next base: position 123,171,035 of record NC_142869.1, on the reverse strand, counting down.
CATCTTATTCCTGAACATCATCTGCAACACTTGGCTGAATTAACTTCTATTCAGTCAACAGATTTCAGGTCAAGGTGGCATTCCCAGGAAACTTTCTCAACTACCAATCACCAAATAGTACACAGTACTAAGACTTTTCTATAAATAGCCGTGGTTGCAGTCACACAAAGTTGTCCATCACTTTGTAAAACCACAGGTGGTTGACACTAAGTAGTAGGATCTTGAATGCATAAACTGTATCTGCCATAGATAATTTTCACCAGAAGATAATATTCACCAGATGTAGTCAGGTTTAAATGTTAAATGGGTCACATTGATAGCGTCAAATAATTTGAGAGTGATTTAAGGAATCTTCAAAAGCTAAGTTGGTGATGAAGATAAGGTGATTGACTAAGTATGAGTAACATGACAGGGAGGGATCTAATTCAGCCTGGGGTTTCTGTTTGGGTGAATGGGGAAACTGTGAAGTTCTGAGACAAGAATGATGATTGAATAGAAGGGAAATGCCAGTTCTGTCTGAAACAGGAGAAGTCTGAAATCCCTGCAAAGCAGCCAAATGGGGTGTAAGGGTTGCATCTAGACAGGAAGAAATCACCAACACAACTGATAGTTTAAACCATGAGAGCTTTTGCCCTCAGCTGGAAAAAAATGTGAGTATGAAAGTGGAGAACACCTGAATAACAGAGCTAAAGACATGAAAGGGACCCCAAGATAATGGCTGAATGACCCCCAAAGTACATGCCGCCAAAACTGCTAGGGTAAAGAATGATCAAGAAGGATCAAGGTCAAAGGGTCAGCAGTAGCTCAGGGAGAAGAGAGTTCCAGGGAAACATTGCAACATAATCGTCATAGCAAACATATTTGGGTGAGAATAACCTTTGTGCAACAGTAAGAGGCAGAAGATCACCACTGTAGAGGTCAAATACCTTTGCTATGATTGTCTCAGGTAACAGGCTATACCTACTGTACGCTGTCTCATGATTATCAGAAGCTCTTGCAGATATTTTTCTTTTTCTTTGATGGGTATCTGCAGTGAAATGAGAATACTAAGATTATACAAGAAATTTGACTAAAAGAATTTGAACATACGAATGCACAGGCATTTTCCAAACAAAGAAGTTGAGCCCCAAGAAGATGTAAGGCATTGCTCTGGAATCACAAAAGTGATTACAAACTGAAAACTCAAACTTGGCTCTTTCACGGATTTCAGTGACCAAGAAGATCTCCCTTCACCACTAATGATGTGACCCTTTAGCAACTCCTTAGAGAAAGCCATTTGCCTTCACAATCTCAGCAGCTTTGACTGCCCTCTTGACAGTGTTGCTACCTGGAAGGTGACTTGACACAGAACCGAGCCATAATCATACAGAAAACCCTTTCCAAGAAATTTTGTGAATGTCATTGCAATGTTTCATCTAAACAGTCTGAACCTTCACAAGGCCTGATCATAATTGAATTCCTTTGCTTATGTGAGTAGCTGGTATTATTAGCCAAAAAAGGAGGAAATGAGGAGATGAGGGTTTCCTTGTCTTGATTTCAAGGGACCCGTTAAAAACTTAACAACTTTATCATGATGCTTGCCTTTTCAACACTGTCTCAATAACCAGTTCTTCAGTATTTCTTATTGATTCAGTCACTCAGTATGTTATTACTGTCATAAAAGTGACTTCTTTCATATCCAGCATTTTACCCAGAAGGCCCAATCTTAGATAAATCTTATAGCTGAGAGATAAATGGTATAAAACAGTAAATGCAGGATTTAGGTGATATGTTAAAAAACCTTATTTAGGGACAGGCAGTTAGAATACCAGTTAAGATACTGAATGGGATGCCGGTGTTCCATATTAGCATTCTTTGGTTCAAGCTGTGGCTCCACTTCTAATACAACTTCCTGCTACTGCACACTCATGAAGATAGCAGGTGATGACTCAAATAATCATTTTGGACTCCTGGTTTTGGCCTGGTCCAGTCATGATATTGTGGGCATTTGTGGAATTACCAGTAGATAGATTATCTTTCTCTGTTTCTGTTTATTACTGTAATATCTCTCTGTATCATGCCATATCAAATTTTAAAAATGTTTTTAATTTAAATTCTTTTTTTAAAAAATTATTTGAAAAGCAGAATTACAGAGAGAAGAGGAGGAGGAGGTGGAGGAAAGGAGGAGGTGTTGGGGGTAGAGAGAGAGCTTTCCATTTTCTGATACACTTCAGAAATGGCTGCAATGGCTGGGGCCAGTCTGAAGCCAGGAGCCTCTTGCAGGTTGCCACATGGATGCAGGAGTCCAAGGACTTGGACCATCTTTTTCTGCTTTCCCAGGCACATTAGCAGGGAGCTAGATCAGAGGTGGAGCATCTGGGTCTCAAAAATGTGCCCATCTGGGATGTCAGCATCGCAGCAGAGGCTTAGCCTGCTGTGCCACAAGGCAGCCCCAATTTAAATCCTTAACTGATGAGAATCCAGAATGTTTAGAGAACATTCAAAACTTGTATTACACATAAAAACAGTAAGAACACTAGTAAAACTTGTCAAAAATAACTTTTTTAAATCTTTAATTTTAACAGACAACATGATGCATATTTGGGCTAGGGAGTAGAATGATGGCTGAATAAAATGCTCCAGCAGCCACCCCTGACAAAGAGGTACCAATCTGAACATCTAGCTATTGAGGAACAAAGTCGACTTAAGAAAAGCCACAGAAGCTTTTTTTAAGAGACTGCTTTTACGGGGCCGGCTCTGTATCATAGCAGGTAAAATCACTGCCTGCAGTGCCAGCATTCCATATGGGCACTGGTTTGAAACCCAGCTGCTCCACTTCCTATGCAGCTCTCTGCTATGGCCTGGGAAAGCAGTAGAAGATGGCCCAAGGCCTTGGGCTCCTGCACCCATGTGGGAGACCCTAAAGAAGCTCCTGGTTCCTGACTCATGGCTTCAGATCTGGCACAGCTCCAGCCATTGTGGACATTTGGGGATTGAACCAGTGGAGGGAAAACCTCTCTCTCTGTCTCTGCCTCTCTGTAACTCTGCCTTTCAAATAAATAAATAAATATTTTTAAAAAATTTTTAAAAAACAGACTGCTTTTACAGAAGAGACTGCAGGGGGCCGACACTGTGGCAAAGCAGGTAAAGCAGCCACCTGAAGTGCCGGCATCCCAAATAGGTGACAGTTCGAGATCCAGCTGCTCCACTTCCAATCCAGTTCTCTGCTATCTCTTGGGAAATCAGTATAAGATGGCCCAAGTCCTTGGACCCCTGCACCCACATGGGAGACCTGGAAGAAGCTCCTGGATTAGCACAGCTCCGGCTGTTTGGGCCATTTGGGGAGTGAACCAGTGTATGGAAGATCTCTCTGTGGGGAGCAACCCGGACTGGACTGAGTTACTGGAATTAAGACTTATTCTATGCATCTGCTCTCCCACAATATGGCGCTGGGAGAGGAGAAAACAGCTTCTACGCAGCTGCCTCCAGTTCAACCAATAAACTGTAGGACCTACTCCTGATTGGAGGAGAGCAGCGTACTCGGCGTGTGGGCAGCTGAGTTGGGATGGGCGGAGGAGGACTATAAAGGAGGAGAGAGACGGCATGCACCAGGAACATCTAAGGGGAACACCTGTGCAGCCCCCGAGAGAGCCGGCCGGCGGTGTGCCGCTCCCCCGCGGAAGTGGGGAATGTGGCAGGGGGAACCGCCCTTCCACGGAGGTGGAAGGGTCGGTAGCCAACCCGGGAAGAACCAGCAGCAAACCCGGGGAGGGCCGAGCAGACGAAAGAACAGCGCAGGGTCCTGTGTCGTTCCTCCACGAAGAGGGGGAGCGACATCTCTCTCTCTCTCTCTCTCTTTCTCTGCCTCTCCTTCTCTGTGTAACTGTGACCTCAAGTAAAATAAATAAACCTTTAAAAATAAAGAGAGAGAGACTGTAGTGCGTAGTCCAGTTTGCATGTAATAACAAAGGTCACATTGAAGAAAGCAGGAAGGAAAGAATTGCCCACATCACCCCTTTCCCAGCTCACCATAGAGAGAGATGATTCCTACTTGGGTGTGGAAGTGGGAATTGAACAGTAGTCTCAAGATTACTGTAATAAAATTCAGAGTCAAATAGAGCCCTGAAGCTCCTGCCACCAGGCACATGCCTCCAGAGTATTTAAACCCTCTATAGCCATGCAACCTCTGACACCCCTCCCTCACCCACCACGAGGAACTGGGATACAACTCCAGCTACTGCAGAAAGTAAGGCAGGAATGAGAACTTAGGATCTAGAGTTGGATCTCAGAACCAGACTGCCACTGTTAGACCCAGAACCTAACAAGGCCCAGAGGCCTCTACATGGGGTCAGTGATGGTGGGCAGAAGCTGTGGACTTTCCTGGCCTGGAGCAGAGGGTTATGCTCCTGTGGTAGAGACTCATTTCAAAGCATTTCACTGTCAGCCTCAAATGGTCCTGGTGTGCACCCCAAGGCTATGTCCCAGTGACTCTGAGTGCCATCCAATGTCTGCTTAGGTTACTGAGGGATTTTTTCTATCATTCCTCCTACCGCCTTTTTGATGAGCAACTAACCACAGGACTGTTTGGGAACTCAATTCCAGGTTGATAAAACCCAACACTGATCAAGTCAGTGACTGCAGACGGAGCTTCTGGAAATTCTTTAATACTAAGCAGAGTTCCTTGGCCCCAGTTGATCAGTCTTATGCCCTAACCAGCCTCAACAGTGGCTGGTAGGAGCAGCATAAGGCAGTCAGTTCACCTTCACAGCAGACAACTAAGGATGAGCTTACTACCAGGGCGGGCGCAGTAGTCTCAGTGGGTTGTAAGCTCCAGATGTGATCTAGCATTGTGGCATCATGATGACAGGATTAGGAATCTGGGTCTACTCCCACTCCAAGAAGTCTTTTAGGTATAGATTACTCCTTTTTAGGCATTTCTTCAGTTCATCCTGCACAATGCACCAACCACGGATTTGGGACCAATCTGAATTTAAGGACTATTGTTAAACTGAAGCAGTGAAAAAACACTCATAACAGATCTAGGGCAAATCTCAACTTAGGTTGTTACCTAGTATTGAAATAGCAAAAAGTTCCCACAGGCTACAGAAAATATGTAGACTGCTTAGAATTTCTAGAACAGTCACAAATGAAGCAAGATTACTGTAATTAATTCTTCAATTGATGGAATCATGCACCAATAAGCATCCAGAACTTCCAGGAAACCATGACCTAATGAGCAAAATAAGGTCCCAGAAAATCATCATCCAGGTATTGAAATTTTAAAGTGTTCATATGAAGATTTCATAATAGTTGTTTTAAGGAAATACAGTGAGTTTCAAGAGAACATAGATAAATGATTTAATACTCTAAGACTTAATAGAGAGAGGGAAATAATTAAAATAAACGAAAAAAATTCCTTCTGAAAAGTATACTAAGTGAAACAAAAAGATGTGATAAAAGGCATCAATAGCAGAACAGATCAAACAAAAGAAACAGTGAGCTTGAAGACAGGCTATTCGAAAATTCACAGCTGGAGGAAGCAAAAGAATATAGAATCAAGAGGAATGAAGAATGATTTGGAAACTTTGGGACAACATGAAAAGCAAATATCTGAGATATTGGGCTTCAAGACTGACTTGAGAATGCCAAATGGATAGAAAGTATAAAGAGGTAGTAATAGAAAAATTCTCAAACATAGAGAAAGCTGCAATTATACACATACGGAAAGGTCCCAGATTACTATTCAGATTTAATCCAACCAAATCTACCCTGAGACAGACTAACCAAGATCTCTAAAGTCAAAGATAAAGAAAAGATGATCAACTTGGAAGTCAAATGAAGCAAATGGAACATAAAGGGGTTCCAATTTTCCTTGGACTACAGACTCCTTACAGACTAGGTGCTGCTGGGATGAGATTCTTAGAGCACTGACATAAAAAAAAAAAATAGCAACCAGGAATACTGTACCCAGCAGATATCCTTCAGATAACAGAAAGGGAGACATTTGAAAAGCTAAGAGAATTTGTCACCACCAGATCTATTTTACAAGAAATGCTAAGTGGAATTCTTCAAATTGAAACAAAGAGGCATTAATGATTAAGGAGAAAATTATAGGAAGTAGAAAATTCATGACAAGAGTAACTGTACAAATTCACAATACTCTAAGATTGTAAACATGGTGTATACCATACCTTTAGTTGAAAATTAAAAAAGATAAAAAAATGATAGAAGACTTGCAACATGGAAAGAGGAAAAATGGAACATCAAGAATTCAAAATCTGAAGTGGAATGAAGTTTAAGAGTAGAGTTGAGTTATATGTTCATATTTTTTAGCTCTTTGTTTTTTTATTTCTTTCCTCATCTTTATAATCAATGTTATATTGCTGTCATTTCAAAATACATTGTCATAACTGAAAGAATTTCTTGTAAGCCTCATAGTAACCACAAAATACAAATTTATAATACACCAACTATAAATATTAAACAAGGAATTAAAGCATACTACTAAAGAAACATCACTTAACTCAAATGAATATTGCTACAGAGGGAGAAAGAAAGGACCTACAAGAAAACACAAGACAAATATCAATTTGATAGTATGGCTTTACCTCTAATAGTTGTAATAGATACAATTGGATTAAATCTCCCAATCAAAAGAGATAGAATGACCAATTGGATAAAGAAAAACAAAAAGGATGGGTTTTGTGGCACAGTGTACCATACCACCTATTAGAATATCACATCCTGTGTCAGAGTGCCCAGAATTAAGTTCTGGCTTTGCTGCCTGTTTATTTTATTGCTAATGGACCTGGGACATAGTAGATGATTCACCAAATACTTGTGTCCCTGACACCCACGTGGGAGTCTTGATGGATTTCCAGGATCCTGGATTCAGCCTGACCTAGTATGGACTGTCACAGTCACTTGAAAAGTAGATCAGCAGTTAGAAGATCTCTCTCTCTCTCTCTCTCTCTCTCTCTCTCTCTCTCTCTTTCATTCTCTCTCTCATTCTCTCATTCTCATTCTTTGGAAAGAACAAAAACTACATTTACTTACATATATATATGCTTTTAGACAACATATTATCTAGTATGCTAAACATGTTAATGAATCTATGAAATAAAATCTTAGAACTGATAAATAAACTCAGCAAGGTTTCAGGATAAAAGATCGTTACCCCAAACCAGTTATTTTTCTATGCACGAGCAATGAAGAATCTAAAATGAATTTAAGAAAAGAAATACATTTACAGTATATTCAAATAGATAAAATACTTAAAATAAATTCCCGAAGTATAAGACAAGTACAGTGAAGACTGCAAAATACTACTAAAATAAAGAAGACTCAAATAAGTTATGGTTCATGGGAAGTGTTCAGATATTAATTCTTCAAAATGAAACAACAGTTAACATAATTTCTATCATAGTCTGGATTGATATTTTTATAGACAGTAACATATGAAAATGCATATGGACTCCAAATAGAATAATCTGGTAAAAGGACAATCTAGGTGGACTCAGTCTTCCCAGTTAATAACTTAGAAGCCTGCAGTGTGAAACTGCGGTAAGGTTTAACATACTTTTATAGCTCAACATAATAAAATATAATTTAGATCAGATAAATGAACTCTTATCTTTAAGGTCTGTTGATTTTCTACACGAGTGTCAAGACAACTATGTGGAGAAAGACTAGTATTTTCAAGAACTGGTACTGGGACAACTGGATATCTATATGCAAATTAATGGAGTTGGATCCCCTACCCTAAAATCATGTGCAGAAATAGCTCAGTACCATTCATATGTATCAATGTAAGGGTAAAATTAAAAAAATCTTTTAGAAAAAAAAACTTGCTGTAAATGTTTGTGACCTTGAATCACGCAATGTATTCTTTTTAAATAAGACACCCAAAGCACAAGCAACCGAAGAGAAAGCAGGTAAATTAGGAAATTAGGAAATTTTTTCCTAAGTATGATGGTTTCCATTTACATCTATTTTGTTGCAAAAGACAGGATTTCATTCTTCATCATGGCTAAGGAGTGTTCCATACTATATATATTATGCATATACATACATATACATGCACACTACAATTTCTTTATCCAGTCATCAGCTGACAGACATCTGGGTTGATTCCATATCTTATCTTTTGTGTATTAAGCTGCAATAAATGTAGAGTTACAGGTAACTCTTTCATGTGCTGGTTTCATTTTCTTGAGTAAATTCTCAGGAGTGTGAGATTGTTGGGTCATATGGTAAGTCTGTGTTCAGATTTCTGAGGTATCTCCATACTGTCTTCCACAATGGCTGTGTTAGTTTACATTCCCATCAACAGCGGATTAAGGAACCCTTTTCCTCACATTCTTGCCAACATTTTTGTTTTTTGATTTCTGTATGACAGCCATTCTGACTGGAGTGAGCTGAAACCTCATTGTGGTTTTGATTTGCATTTCCCTAATGGCTAGTAATCCTGAGCATTTTTTCATGTGTCAGTGAGCCATTTTAATTTCTTCTTTTGAAAAATGCCTGTTCACTTCTTAACTGGATGGTTTGCTTAGTAGTTGAGTTTTTTGGAGGTCTTTATAAGCTCTGGGTATGAATCCTTTATTGGTTGTATAGTTTGCAAACATTATCTCCCATCCTGTCAATTGCCCCTTCATCTGGCTGAGTGTTTCATTTTCAGTGCAGAATCTTTTTAGCTTGATGTAAACCCATTTTTCTGTTTTGGCTTTGATTCCCCATTCTTCTGGGGGTATTTCCAAGAAGTGTTTGCCTAGGCCAGTGTCTACCAGAGTTTCCTCAGTGTTCTCCTCTAATAATGTTATGGTATCAAGTCATAGATTTAGATCCTTGATCCATTTTGAATGGATTTTTATATAAGGTATAAGGTAGGGGTCTTGTTTCACACTTTTGCATAGGTAAATCCAATTTTCCCGGCACCATTTGTTGACAAGGCTGTCCTTTCTCCAGGGACTGATTTTAGTTCCTTTGCCAAAGATTAGTTGGTTGTAGATGCTTGGACTGATTTCTGGAGTTTCTCTTCTGTTCCATTGGTCTACATGTCTGTTTTAATGGAAATAAGCCAGTCCCCAAAAGCAAATACTTTACATTTTCCCCAATCTTTTTTTTAACTTTTATTTAATTAATATGAATTTCCAAAGTACAGCTTATGGATTACAATGGCTCCCCCACCATAACTTCCCTCCCACCTGCAACCCTCCCCTCTCCTGCTCCTTCTCCCCTTCCATTCACATCAAGATTCATTTTCAATTATCTCTATATACAGAAGATCAATTTAGCATATATTAAGTAAAGCTTTCAATCTTTGGTAACTAATACAAGACCAAAAATATAAGATAGGAGTGAAATTCACATCTTTAGATTCGATGATTGTTTACAGCCTTTGTCTCTAACATTGAAGAACAGTTTTTTTTTCCTACTATTTAACTCTTTACTTAGTGTAGGGTTAATCTCATGCATGTAAAGTAAACTGAAAATAGATCATTGTAAAAGCTAAGAGAGGGAATAGAGAGGAAGGAGAAAGAAGGGTGGGAGCATTGGTACATGGCAGGATAGGGTGGGAAATATCACTGTGTTCCTAAATCTGTTTATGTGCATTACATCAAATGTGTTTATCTTAAAGTTAAAATTTTTTAATTAAAAAATTAAACATTAAAAAAGATATTTTTAAAGTTGTGTTACTGTTTCATGAATAAAGTGAAAAAGACAACTTGCAGAATGGGAATAAATATTTGCAAATCATTTACCTGGTAAGGGATGAATATCTGAAATAAAGAATTAGTACAAATAAACTGGCTGAAAACTGGATGAGGGGCCAGTGTTGTCATGCAATAAGTTAAACTACCACCTGCAAAGCCGACATCCCTATCAGAGTGTTTGAGCACTAGCTGCTTCACTTCCAATCCAGAGTCCTACTGATATGTCTGGAAAGGCAGTGGGTGTTGGCCCAAGTACCTGCGTTAATGCCAAGCATGTGGGAGACTCAAATGGAGTTCCTGGCTCCCAGCTTTGGCCTGGTCTGGCTCTGGTTTCTGCAGTCATTTGGGGAGGAAATCAGAGGATAGATGTTTTCTTTCTCTCTGTTTCCCTCTGTCTCTATATAACTCTGTTTTTCAAACAAATATATAAATAAATCTAAAAAAGATGGAAGACTTGAATATATTTTTCTCAAAAGAAGATGTTTCTATGTGGGTGCAAACTGTTGAAATCTTTACCTAATATATGCTAAACTAATCTTCTGTATATAAAGAGAATTGAAAATGAATCTTGATGTGAATGGAAGGGGGGAGGAGAGGGAAAGGGGAGGGTTGTGGGTGGGAGGGAAGTTATGGGGGGAAGCCATTGTAATCCATAAGCTGTACTTTGGAAATTTATATTCATTAAATGAAAGTTAAAAAAAAAGAATATACACAAATACCCAATAATAGCAAGAGAATATGATCAACATTAATTAGTAATTTGGAAAATAAACAAGCAAAATTACAATCAGGTGGTTCATTATAGCTGGAATGACTAAAGTAAAAAGGACAAATAATGCTATCTGTTGAAGATGTGGAAAAACTGAAATCATCAAACATTCCTGTAGAAATCATAAAATAATTTAGCCTTAATGGAAAGTTGTTTAGAAATTATCACATTGAAAATGGTAAGTATAGTCATCACATAGCATTGCAATTTCACTTCTAGGCTTATACTTAACGAGAATTAAAAGCACATGCTTATACATAATTCTATACATGTATGTTCTTTTAATTTTTTTTATTTTTATTTGACAGGTAGAGTTATAGACAGAGAGAGAGACAGAGAGAAACGTCTTCCTTCTGTTGGTTCACTCCTCAAATGGCCACTACAGCTGGCGCTGTGCCTATCTAAAGCCAGAAGCCAGGTGCTTCTTTCTGGTTTCCCATGTGGGTACAGGCCATCCTCCACTGCCCTCCTGGGCCACAGCAGAAAGTTGGAATGGAAGAGGAGCAACCAGGACAAAAACCAGATGCCCATATGGGATGCCAGCGCTGCAGGTGGAGGATTAACCAAGTGAGCCACAGCGCCGACCCCCTGCATGTATGTTCTTAACAGTGCTGTTCTTAGTAGTAAAAATCAAAACAACCCAAATGTCCATTCACTGATAAGTGGATAAACAAAATCTGTTCTGTCCATACAATGTATGTTACTCGGCCAAAGAAAGCAATGTCACAGTGAACTTTGATAATGATAGAATAAAGGAAAAAGCCAGATACAGAAAGCCATGTAACATGTTATTCCAGGGGCCAGCATTGTGGTATTGCATGTAAAGCCATAACCTAAAAAGCCAGCATCACATATGGGCATGAGTTTTAGTCCTGGCTGCTCCACTGTCAATCCAGCTTCCTGCTAACTCACCTGAGAAAGCAGCAGAATTTGTCCCAAGTGCTTGGGCCCTTTCACCCATGTGGGAGACCCAGATGAAGCTTCTGACTCCTGGCATTGGCTTGGCCTAGCCTTAGCCATTGTGGCCATTTGGGGTGAACCAGCAGGGGGAAGATATCTGTGTGTGTGTGTGTGTGTGTGTGTGATTGTGTGTGTGTGTCTTCCTTTCTCTGTGTAACTCTGACTTTCAAATAAATAAATAAATCTTTAAAAAGTATACAAACAAAAAAAGTAAAAAGAAAAATAAAACCATGTGATTCTATTGATATTAAATGTCCATAGCAGACAATTCTGTAGAAGTAGAAAGTGAATGAGAAGGAGAGAAGTGTAAATTGGTGTAGCAGCAAATATAGAAATGCTGTTTGTGGCGATGATGAGAATGTTCTGATATCTCCTAGTACTGATGGATTCAGATTTCTGTGAATATACTAAAAGTCACTGAACTACACATTCTGCAAGGGTGAATTTCAGTGTGTGCAAATTATGTTTCAACCAAGCTGCTGCTGGGTTAAAAACAAAGATGGGAGGGTAACATCTGCCTTGTCATCCCTTGCTGTAATGAGGTGAAATGGGAGCAGGTTAGTGGTAGGAGTATTCCCACAGAGTTCCACCTCAAACCTGTTCAACATTAGGGACTTCTATGGTCCTTAATTTTTTTTCTTACTGTTTCAATTTTTCAAACAACAAAATTCTACAGCAATCCAGGTGGTCATCCTTTACTATCCAATCACCCACATTGTTCCCCAAATCAATTGGGTTGTCTGCAAAACAGAATCATTGACCTTCACAGTTGTTCTCAAGCACATTCTTAAAATTACATTTTGTACATGTAACTGTAAATTCAGTATAAATCTCTATTATATCTCAACTAACAAATACCATCTTTCCTTCTCTAAACCCAATTACTGTTCAATTGCAAGGTTGAATAATTATACACTCACCATAAATGGTAGAGGCATCCCACAAGGACTGTTTCAGTCACAATTTAAAATAGTGTGTAATAAGGTTGTTGTTAAATGTCAATTAAATTTTGTGATAAGAAAATCAAATTCATTAATAATAAGTTGATAAGCATACAATTATTTTGGCATAAGTCCCCACCAGATGTTTTTAGTATTTCATAAATATGTGGAAGCAATAGAAGAGTTGTTAAAAAAAAACCTTGAAGCTTTTACTAACCTCTTCCTGCCCTCCAAACTCTCAGTTCATTTGTGATCTGCTTGATCTTTTTGTTAACAGATTCTTCAGGGCAAAGACTTCAAGACTGTAGGAATTTTGTGCATAAAGGACTGAGGACTAAGAAAGAAAGCATTTCAACTCCAGAGAACCTGATTAAATTCATATGGCTGGAATCTAAGAAATAAGAGGAAAAGTAGAATTAAAATATGTTCATTTTTATTTAAAAAAACTGTTGAAATCCATACATAAGAGGAGTCTTCAAAATGCTCATGGAAATTTGTTTATCTATACATGGATTTCACAAAATGCAAACAATAAACTTATCTTGAATTACATTTCCCACAAACTTGTAAGGTGCCCTCATATAGGTAAAAACAGTGGGAAATTTGCTATTTGTCTTATTTAACCCTTTTCAAGAAGAACCTACAGGGATCAGCATTGTGGCTCAGTGAGTTAAGCCTCCACTTGCCATGCCAACATCCCGTATCAGAGTGCTAGCTCGAGTCTCTCTACTCTGTTTCCAATCTAGCTTCCTGCTGGTGTGGTGGTAAAGGCTAAAGAATATAGTCTTAAGTTCTTGGGCAATTGCCTCCCATGTGGGAGACCTGGATGGAGTTCCTGGCTTCTGGCATTAACCTGGCCTGGGCCCAGCTATTGGGGATATTTGAGTAGTGAAACAATGGATGGAAATTTCCTCTCTCTCTCTCTTCCTTTCTCCACCATCCTCTCTCTATTGTTCTGCCTTTCAAATGAATAAATCTTTATTTTTGCTTCAAATATAAATAGTTTATTTTTTCAACTTTTATTTAATAAATATAAATTTCCAAAGTACAACTTTTGAATTGTAGCAGCTTTCCCCCCCATAATCTCCCTCCCACCAGCAACCATCCCATCTCCCACTCCCTCTCCCATCCCATTCTTCATCAAGATTCATTTTCAATTATCTTTATATACAGAAGATTAACTTAGTATATATTAAGTAAAGATTTCAACAGACTGAACCCGCAGAGACACACAAAGTCTAGAGTATTGTTTAAGTAGTAGTTTTACCATTAATTCACATAGTACCACACATTAAGGAAAGAGATCCTACATGGGGAGTAGGTGCACAGTGACTCCCGTTTTGATTTAACAATTGACACTCTTATTTATGATGTCAGTAATCACCCAAGGCTCTTATCACGAGCTGCCAAGGCTATGGAAGCCTCTTGAGTTCATCAACTCTGATCTTATTTAGACAAGGCCATAGTCAAAGTGGAAGTTCTCTCCTCCCTTCAGAGAAAGGTACCTCCTTCTTTGATGGCCTGTTCTTTCCACTGGGAACTCACTCACAGAGATCTTTCATTTAGGTCATTTTTTTTGCCAGACTGTCCTGGCTTTCCATACCTGCAAAACTCTCATGGGCTTTTTAGCCAGGTCCAAATGCCTGAAGGGCTGATTTTGAGGCCAGAGTGCTATTTAGGGCATTTACCATTCTATAAGCCTTCTGTGTATCCTGCTTCCCATGCAGGATCATTCTCTCCTTTTTAATTCTATCAATTATTTTAAATAAATAAATCTTAGAAAAAAAAACCTGTAAACTTGACATTGTGCAAAGGTGGAAACCAGGGCTCAGGCTGGGTAGATGTTCTATAGAACTCACAATACCCAGACATAATAGACCTGAGCCTTGAACAGATTCTCAGAATTCTAAGTCTTCAGTAAACTGTTTCCTTTACCATGGCCACATCGCATAGTACTACTGCTGCAAAAAAACTCCCCAGGTAGAGTGAGATGAAAAATGAGTGGAGAACCAAAAATAAGGGCTAACCTAAAGACAGACAATCTGCATCTCACTCATTCTTGATAACTTTGTGGCCAGTCATACATTGCCCAACTCACAGTTCCCATCCTTATGGACACTGAGCTAAAAAGTCGATATTTTGGATTGTGTTTACAAATAGATGGGCCCTCCACACAGGTTAACTCTCTAGCCAAAAGAAAATTCCAAGCAATAGTTGATGACTATGCTCTGACTGCCTTGTAGATGATGAATGATCAGACTGCATTATCAACCGAGTTCAAATGACTGTTCATGCAGAGACATCCCAAAACTTTCAAATTGAGCCATCTCTTCTGTTATGGTTGAACAGGTGCCAACATTTTTTTTTAACAACACTGGGAGAGGAGAGAATTATACAAACAGGAGGCACAAACTCATTGTGGTCACTGATCAGTCTTTCAAGGTAGAAATGAATAAATCTTTTCATGTTCTATATGAGCATTTTCTGAACTTTGTTGCACACACAGCTGTGATTTAGGTCATTTTCTTAAATCAAACAATCAAAAGTCCAATTCTTCTCAAGTCATTCATAATATGAGTAATTCAGTAAAATTTAAAATGTATGAGACAAGGAAATACTAACTGATCAATTTCAACTAGTAATGAAGGGAGTTGTGAAGTTTTAAGACTAAATCCTGAACCACATGTTCCAGCTGCTCCACTTCCAATCCAGCTCCCTGATAATGGCCTGAGAAAGCAGCAGAAGATGGCTCAAATACCTGGGACCCTGCACCCATATCAGAGAACTGGATGAATCTCCTGGCTCCTTGTTCAGCCTGGCACAGCCCTGGAGGTTTCAGCCATCTGGGGACTGAACCAGTGGATGGAAAATTCTCTCTCTTCTCTCTGACTTTCATAAATAAATAAATATCTTTTAAAAAACATGAATAGTGAACCAGGGCTTTATTGCTTATTTCTTATGAGAATTGCAACATGCTACTTAGCATCTGTCTTGCTTTCTGGTCCTAAAATGGGAATGATATACATTAATGCTCATGTTATTGTTTCAATAGATGATAATATGCATGCAAAGTATCTAACACAGCTCTTGGCAACTGTTAAGTATTCAATTGTTAAGTATTGAAATATAAAAACTTATTATTTAATAATTAAGAACATATTTATAACTACAGCCAAAATGTTTGTAAATTACAAACAAGCTGCTTTTCTGTGATTGGATTCTGGTTAATACAAATGTGGAGATCAATCTAGACAGAAGATTCTGAATTCTTCTGGCCCCATCTAGAAGGATTGAAAAGATTGTGCAATAGCAGATGCCATTTTGCCTCTCTGATTATCCATACTCATCTGGCCTTTGCACACTTTTCCTCTTCTCATTTCTTTTAGTGTACTGTATTTGTCAAACATTTGCCCTTGTGTACTGATGAGTGTAACTTGAGCTAGAATGCAAATTACCTTGACACCCTATTCCAGAGATTGGAAATGCTATTTTCATGTATCTGCTAATAGCTGTCCTCCCCAATAGCGCCCATGTGACCTTTAAATATCACAGAAGCTAAGTGGCAAAGGAGAATAATAATGGCACTTTAATTGATTGGTAAATTATTGAGCAGCGTTAGCTAACACTCTGTAACACCTCTTCTCTTCCCCTGCCCAACTCCATCTTACTGGAACAAATCATTACACTCTCCGGAGGGTTCCTGTTTTTCTTCCGTGTGAATCTATGATCCCTTTGACCCTGTCTTCTGTGGTGCAACACATAGGTTAGCTAAAAGAATGTGCAAATAGTTAAGTGGAAATTGTATGCCAAAAAAATAAATGTCACTGTAGACTACATTTTGCTGCAGTTCTAACCATTCAGACAAAAAAATATAATATATAGTGCTTTGAATTTATTCTTGATATGTATTCATTATTTTATTTATTTGAAAGGCAGAAGACAGGTAGATAGTTCCATGTGTTAGTTTGCTCTCCAAATGCCCTCACAGACAGGTCTGGGTTGGAGCTGAAGCCAGGAGTCAGAAACTTAATCTAGATTTCCCAAATTCCATTGTTGGTAGAATGAACTCAGTTACTTGAGCCTTCACCTGCAGTCTCCCAGATTTGATGGGGCTGGGCATTGTTGTGATATAGGCTAACTTGCTGCCTATAAGACCCATATCAGAGCACCAGTTACATCTCTAGCTGCTCTGCTTCTGACCTAACACCCTCCTAATGTGCGTGGGAATGCAGTGGAAAGATGGCCCAAGGCCATGGTGCTGTGCTATTGTAGGCTAAGCCTCCACCTGAAATTCCTGCATCCCATATGGGCGACAGTTTGTGTCCCAGCTGCTCCTCTTCTGATCCACCTCTCTGCTTATCGCCTGGGAAAGCAGTGGAAGATGGCCCAAGTGCTTGGGCCCCTGCAGCATGTGGAAGACCTGAAAGAAGCTCCTGGCTCCTGGCTTCTCCAGCTGTCATGGCCATTTGGGGACTTAACCAGCAGTTGGAAAACCTCTCTCTCTCTCTCCGTTTCTACCTCTCCTTCTATAATTCTGTCTCTCAAATAAATAATAAATAACAAATAAATAAATATTTAAAAATTTAAAGAGAAAAATGATCCAAGCACTGGGCCCCTGAAACCCACATAGGAGACCTGGATGGTGTCTCAGGCTCCTGGATTTGGCCCAGACCAGCCAAGGTCATTGCAGCCATTTGAGGACTGAATCAGCAGATAGATGATCGAGTCTCCCTCTCTCTTTGTCCCTCTCTCTGCCATTGTCTTTCAAATAAATTAACAAATTAAACAATAAGTAGTAAGTTTAAGTTAGATAAAAATTTCAATCAGTTTATTCTATTTATTTGAAAGACAGAGACAAAGAGACACAGGGAGGTCTTCCTGTCTATCCATCTTCCAAATGCCTGCAATAGCCAGGCCTGAGCTGGGCAGAAGCTAGGAGCTAGACACCCAATCCTGATCTCTCACACGGATGTCAGGGACACAGTACTTGAGACTGATACTTTTAAATCTTCTCAGCTAACTCTCCATTTTCAGGGGGAAGAATCACATGTCTCTAACACTTTTCATGCTGCACAGTGCAGGGAGTAATGGAAAGTGTAGTGAACGTTGGAGTCCTGGAGTTATCACATGACAAAGGGATTTGCTAAAGCTCAACTTCTTAATTTGCAAACTGCCAAGGGGTTGTTGTGAGGAAGGAAAGAGAAACATTGGTGTTACAGGGAGTAGATGTTTTGAGTTGACACAGATGGACATCAAGGAAAGCTCTGCTGTCCCAGCTGTTGAGAACATGAGCAGGAGACAGTCCCCAGTTCCACTGCTGCTGACCTCAGCTGCAGGGGGCTTTCTTCTCCAAACACACATCCATCCCAAAGCAGGCCACCCATAATGGCTAATTGCCAACCAATGTAAGCCAATGTGGGGCAGATCTGATGGTCCTGCTATGTTCCAGAGGTCCTAGTGGGGTTGACAAAGTCTTTGTCAGAGTTGTACCACAGTTCACACTCTGCCTGTGACCAACCCTAATTCCTCACTGTCTCTTCCACTGAGATTGCTCCCTAATTCATATCCTGTCTGCTAGATTCCATTTTGCCAGCTTGCCTTCAGCAAGTAAAATCTGCAGCGGTACTTGGTACATACTAATCTTCATGTCTGTTACATTAGATGACTGAGTATTATGGGTAGGGCTGAGAGCTCCAGGAAAGGAACATCCAGTGATGATTGAAACTGGGAAGATGGTCATGAGCTGCATGCCTGTTTCAAATCCTTCACATGGAGATCCCAGAAAACGCCCCAGCCAGCACATCCCATTTTCACATCGTCACCCTGCTCTTAAGAAGTCCTCTCCTACATCTATGTTTTATATGCTGCAAAAGCATGGAGTTTGACTCAAGCTCACTTCTTATTTCTTATGTCAAGGACAACAGATGAAGATTTCCTGGCCCTCTAAATCACCTCTCTTTCTGCATTGTCATGTCATCTCCTTCAAGATGATATTCCTGCATCACACAGACACACACATGCACATGCACACACACGCACATACACATACACACACATGCACACATACACACACTCCTTTGTTGTTCTCCTTTCCTGACATTCTCACTCACATCCAACACCACCAGTAACATAAGTATAGAGCAACTTGGAGCACCCTTAATGTCCACTCATGTTTTTTGTCCATCGTAGTATATATCTTCTATCCAAAAAATGCTGTGATAACTTATTTGCCCTCTTTAAAAATTAATTCTGCCATTATCTCTTTTGCAAAATGTTCTTTGGCTTCTTCATTTGCCTTTGACATTTCCATGACATCTTGCATTTCCTTCTTCATAGGACCATTGTGTTGTGATTTGTTCATGTTAGTCTCATTTTGGAGAGGGAGAGATAAAGACATATGCATCTGTATAGCCTTAATTCCAAGCCTGAGACCCCTAGGTATCTGAAACATTCAGAATCCCTTGTGAACTAGATGAATAGGCAAGTAAATTAATGAAAAAATTGATACTTTCTCAGAGTTTCAGGTTATTTATCTTCTTAGATTTTCTTTCCTTACCATTGCCCTTAAAGAGTATTTTAGAGTTGGAAACACTTCAACATAATCTCAGAGGAGATGTGCTATATTTCTATATAGTTATGTAAAAATCATGCCCAGAAGCCCAAGTCCCAAGAACACAACGGAAGACACTGGCCATGTGATATATCAGTATGAATAGTGTGGAAGATGATGCTAGTGCTTAGGCCCCTGCCCCTGCATAGGAGACCCAGAGGAAGCATATGGCTCCTGGCTTTGGATTAGCTCAGCTCCGGATGTTGTAGCCATTTGGGGAGTGAACCAATAGATGGAGGACCTTTCTCTCTGTCTCTCCCTCTCTCTGTCTGTAACTCTCCCTCTCAAATAAATAAAATAAAATTTTTAAAGTGTCAAAATTAAAACCACTGTACCCCTACATACACTTAAAATGGCAGCGTATATGGGGCCTTCTTCCAGGCATGATGATAAAATTAGCTCAATCAGCAAGTAAGTCATCTTTCTATGTACGATACAAGTTCAGTATCAAGATTTTCTTTTAGTTAGAGCACATTGGAGGTAAACATCCAGGAGATTAGTTCTAAGAGCAGGTGCAGAGGGTGAGATCATGCACAGCACTGGGCCTTGTAGATATAGGGGAGGGGCAGCGTCCATGCACAGGAGGCAGGAAGGCAAATCAGGAGCAGGAGTGGATACAAGAGAGACAGTTTCAGCCCAGAATTAAGTGACTTCTCGTTGTGTCGCACTGGGAAGATAAGCTTCTCTGAGGCTTTTTATCTTTATCTGAAAATGAGAACAACAGTTCATAGAAATGTGACAAGAAATCTTTATCTCATGGGTCAAAGGTCAGATATATGTTTGAAATTGTCAATCCTAGCAATGTGCCAGTTATTGAGTGCCTTCTGTTTGATGTCAAGATAATGAAGAACAATTTAACTTCCTAATTCAGTTCAGGAACAGCCCTAGGATGTGACCACTTGTGTTTAGTGTCTTTGACCCTGAGAAGTTTAGACTTTTGCAGAGTAGATATTGCCAACAAGAATGCCTCCTTCCTGCAGAGTGGGAAGGACTTTCCCAACTGAGGTCAGTCATTTAAAAAATGCCAGTTCCTCTTGATTTATTTATCTTGAAATGTTGGGGTTTCACTCTGAGAATTTATCTCTAAGTATGAAGAGGATTATAGCAGGAGCTCAGAAATCCAGTGCTAATCTCCCAGCCTCTGGAGAGATAAGGTTTATTTTTTGCTTTTGAGTCACACATGATAAGAGATCTGGACTCCACTAGTCTCCGTGGGCCATGCATAACATACAGAAATTCTCTCCAGCATATTAGGAAGAAGCACAAATGGAAGAGATATAAGTGTTTTTTCTTGTCATGGCATAGACACTAACATTTAATGAGGACACATACACAAAATAAGAAAAGGTTAAAAGATAGAATGCATCTCACCCAGCACTTGGTTCTCAGCCCACATCCAACCAATTAGAATGATGGCGATCCACTCACATGACCCATAAGCTGTACAGTACCCTGTTAATTCAGTTGCTGTCAATTGTATCCCAGGCTGGCAGTCTAGTTGGCAATAGACAATGTTCCCATCCCACATGTACAGCACAGTGAGGGAAGTATAGGGAGGGTATTGAGGGACTTGAAACAGGTCTGGAATACTTAGTGCAATCTCGAACTTCTCAGACCCTAAATCCTGCTCTTTCTGATGTTTGATGCAACAGCTGACCCTGAATATTTGTTCATGTCAGACCTCAGGTCTGGTAATGGAGTAGAGAGGGGTAACAGTGATTTGGGTAAAGTCTGTAATTCTTTTTTTTTTTTTTTGGACAGGCAGAGTGGACAGTGAGAGAGAGAGACAGGGAGAAAGGTCTTCCTTTGCCGTTGGTTCACTCTCCAATGGCCGCTGCGCTAAAGGCAGGAGCCAGGTGCTTCTCCTGGTCTCCCATGGGGTGCAGGGCCCAAGCACTTGGGCCATCCTCCACTGCACTCCCTGGCCACAGCAGAGAGCTGGCCTGGAAGAGGGGCAACCGGGACAGAATCCGGCGGCCCGACCGGGACTAGAACCCGGTGTGCTGGCGCCGCAAGGCAGAGGATTAGCCTAGTGAGCCGCAGCGCTGGCCAAGTCTGTAATTCTAAAGCCACTTTGCCTAGGAATGAACCCTGTTTTGCCTACAGGCACGTTGTAAGACTTGGGCAACCAGCTCTGTGGCTCAGGTTTCTTTTCTGTAAAGTAAAGGTGAAAAAAAGGTACCTGCCCACAGGCTTGGTGTACAAATTTATAAATTAATACAAGCTGGGAGCATAAAAACAACACTTTGAAACTTCTCAGCCAATATAAAAACACAGATGAGGGAACGATAAGCCTAGTCCCTCTTTTTCTCTAACTTCCAGCTGAGTTGCAAACACTGACCACGCCACACAGCTTCTCACTGCCTTCCTCCTCAAACATGTCCTTGAGTGCTGATGTATCAGGCTTCATGAGCTGCATCACCATGATCCTTAAAAATCCTGGTCGTGGAGGTGTCATCCTAAATTCAGTCCCTTCCCTTCAATCCACCCAGATGCAGCATTTCCAGGGTTCTCATTCTTTTTATATATAAAAAGTTGTATTTACCTATTTAAAAGGTAGAGGACTGTGTTGGGGAAGGGGGATGATTCAGAAGTGGAGAGACAGAGAGAGAGAGAGAGAGAGAGATCAATCCTCCATCTGCTGGTTCACTACTCAAATGGCCACAGCAGCCCAGTCTGAGCCAGGCTAAAGGCAGGAACCAGGAACTCCATCTGAGTCTCTCCATCATGGGTTATAAGAGCTTGATGCATCATCTGCTGCTTTCCCAGGCACATTAGCAGGGAGATTGATTGGAAGTGGAACAGCTGGGACTTGAACCAGAACTCTGATGTGGGAGACCTGTAGTGCTGTCCCTCCTGGATACTAATTTTGACTATGTCTTCCTTGCTGTCTAGGGTCTCAGATCCATCACTTAACACATTTGTGCTTCAGTTCTTCATCCAATTATAAAGGATCTAAAAATAAATTATTTCTAACTTCCCACTTTAGCTTCCTGCAGTTTTATTATTATATCTTGTGAGTCATATGGAAAAAATCAATCCCACACTTTGATCAACACAAACATCATAGATATTTCCCTAAGATGGAAGTGGGGTTCAGCATTATTGCAGTAGCGAGATCTTGACCCAGGTCATAAAGAAAGTGTAGTTTATTCTTGGCAAATGGAGGCATCACAACCACGGTAAGAGCCCATGTCAGGGTCAAAGGACTGTCACAGGCACTCTAAGGGAGTGACCTAGCCAGGAAGGCTTGACATGTTCATTCTCTTAGAGTATAAAATCTTAATGAATCAGAGGCTAAGATAGGAAAGCAACATTAGAGACAATCTAGGTATAAGTGCTCTAAGTCAAAGGGAAGGAACACCAGGAAAGAAATAAAAACCCTGGGACCCCTTTTGTGCTAGTGTTTATTCACGTGCAAAGATTCTATTTTAAAGAGCAGAACAGACCTAGGTAGTGCCACTTCCTTTTCCAGGACAAGCAAGATCACAGATCCCTAGGTGTTAGAAGTAGGTATTTCAGTCCATTTTCTGTTGCTATGGTGAAAACCAGAGGAGGCTGATTTAGCTCACAGCTCTGGAGATCCCTGAGCATGGAGCCCACCCCTGATTGGTCCTGGTGAGGGTCTCAATGTAAATGTGATTACCATGGTCTGTGGTGGCAGCAGATACAGGGATGGTTAGCAGTACAAATAAGAGAGGGATTCAGGAGAGGGCAGACTCCCAGGCAACAACACATTCCACTGGGAACAAATCCATTTTCTGGTCTAGAATTCATCTCTTTCTAGGATGGAGCCCCATGATCTAATTACCTTCTCCTAGACTCCATTTTGGAAAGATTCTACCATCTCAGCATCACCAAACTGGAAACCAAGCCTGACGCATGGCAACCTTGCAGGGACACCCTCCAAACACTTCCAAACCATAGCAGAAGGAAATTCTCTAACATCTTCTGGATTTCAACAGCATCCAGGTCCTTCAGTGTGTGTGTGTGTGTGTGTGTGCAGGCACACCCTCCTCAACTGGAAGAAAACAGATGCAAAAACTATTCAAGATGAAACACATTTGGAAACATTACAGTTGAGCCCGAATCAGGAACCCTGATGTTTTGTTGTTTCTCTCTCCTTTTAGCTTCAATATGGTCATTTTAAAGATCTCCACAGTGTTCAATGCTTTAATTTTCCTCCCTGTGTATAAGATAATTTGTTTTCACTTGAAGTAACATCTGTTTCTGTAGATAATTAAGTTATTAGATGCCGATCAATTTAATAAAGCCACAAGGCTTCCCTGACCTCCTTATGCATAATCAATGAATTTAGATGCAAAATGTGAAAGCTTAACTTAAAAAATGATCTAAATCTTCTATTCACTGACATTTTGTCATCACAGGGTCCCTACAATCAGAGAGCTATACAAACATGACATTCTAGAAACAAAGATTATTTAATCATTACAGGTGGAAAGAGAAAGGCATGGAAGAACAGCCCTCCCCGTCATCCTTGAACACAAGTCAACTTCCTTGGGTAGCTGCAGCATGTTCACTTCTCGCTTCCTAGAATGACTATTTCCACCCAATCTCTGACAATAGTTGTGGTTGCGAGAGCATTCTGGACACCTGGCATGCACTGTCCTCCTTTAAGACTTTCAGTAATCTTGCAATTATTAGCGATATATATTTTATAAATGGCTAAGAGAGTGACTCCTGGTTGAATCAGAATTTGAATTTCAGATTCTGGATTCTGGCATCCACCCTCCATCCTAAACCACCTTCTTCCATTTCTTTATTGAACCATTAATAGAGCAAGTTTTTCCAGGGACATTATCTCTATCCCCTACATTTTGTACATTCATGTGCTGTAGTTCCTTTAAAAGATTAATTTATTTATTGAAAAGGCAGAATGATGGAGGGGAGAGATACATATGGCAAAATCTTCCATCTGCTGGTTCATCTCAAAAATGGACACAATAGCTGGAGCTGTAACAGGACAAAGCTAGGAGCCTGGGACTCCATCCAGGTCTCCCATGTGGGTATCAGGGGACCAAGTACTTGCACAATCATCTGCTTCCTTCCCAGGCACATTAGCAGCAACATGGATCAGAAGCAGAGAAACTGAGTCTTTATTATTACTATTACTATTACTATTATTGTTTATTTGAAAGGCAGAGTTGCAGAGAGACAGAGAGAGAGAGAAACAGAGAGAGGACTTGATCCACTGGTTCACTCTCCAGATGGCTGCAATGGCCAGAGCTGTGCTGATCTGAAGCCAGGAGCCAGGAGTTTCTTCTAGGTCTCCCACATGGGTGCTGGGGCCTAAGCACTTGGGCCATCATCTACTGCTTTCCCAGGCCATAGCAGAGAGCTGGATCAGAAATAGAGCAGCCAGGACTCGAACCGGCACGTATATTTGATGTCAGCACTGAAGGCTATGGTGTTACCTGCTGCACCACAGCACTGGCCCCAGCTGAGTCTTGACCTGGTGTTCCAACATAGGATATAGTCACCACAAGCAGTGGCTTAACCTACTGCACTACAATGGTGACCGTTGCAGTAATTTTTGGAGAAACAGGCAGCTTTTGATTCCCATAAATTAAAAAAAAAATCATCATTCATATTGCAGAATTTTCTTTCTAGGGTGTAGGTAATTAAAGGGTACGCCATCTTCACTACAAGTGGTGGGAGGGAATCCCAACTCAACAGAGAGGCCAGAGAGAGAGCAAATCAGAAATGGGATTCAACAGTGTAGGCAGAACTTTCAGCTTGATGAGCTTCTGGTCACTAGAGAAATTGCATGTCTGTTTTAAAGCCAAAGTACAGATTGTGGCTTCAAATTTAATGTGAACCTCAAACACACATGACAGAATCAATTAGCAAAAGAGTCTACTTGTAATTCTTACTGTCAAATCTAATTACTTGTTTCATTTAAGATTTTTTTTTAAAAGTATGCCATTCACAAAGGTAATGGCAGAAAGAGCAGAGTGGTGTAATGACAAGGCAGGTGTCGTCTGGAGGTGGGGACGCTTATCCTTTGAGCCTCATCTTTCTCAAACATGTGAGAATCAAAGGACAGCTCTGTCTCACTGACAGCTAGTTGGAGGATTAGTGAGAGTGAATAGTGCAAACACTCTGAAAAGGATGAACAGCTGTGTCTGTTTTATATATTATTTGGGAATAAATTGTTCTGTAAATCTAGACATAGCAGTAGATTTCCATCTAATGGGAGTCATCACTTTCTCATGGATGTTCCAAAATCATTATACCCATTGGTGAAAACTCTATGCAGATGAAGCTGCAATTTTATTAGCAAATAATTTCTTTTGAAACCGCATTATAAAGGAAATACTAATTCATAAAATTTTTAGTTACTCATGCCTGCTTTTGTTACCATACTACACAATACTGAGCATGAGTACTGAACAAATATACAATGAGAATACACAAGTTTTTGAATTAGCAAGAAGTGCTTAGAATCTGACAAGCAAATGCAACTTTAATTGGATGCTAGATGTAATGGAAATTTCATTTGATCATAATATCAAATATTAGATATTGTATTAGAAATTAAATCTTGGCTGTGGATTCTCAAGATTAGGTAATACCACAGATGAACCTTGAATTATCTCTTAATTCTTGTCTTATAAATTTGTAATTTTAATTTTGGTATTTCCAGTTTGGATAATGTGAGACACACCTGTATACAATAAAGTTTTTGCACTTGTGTTTGGTTAAAATGACTTTCATTTGTGTGACAGATCTTTCTTTGTGGTTCAGAGAAGGCATTGGAAAATTGAAATGAATTGCTGAGAAAAAAATAAAAATGAAACTTTTTTAGCACTCTCAGGCCTGTGGTTGGTAAAAGGATGAGTGCACACAGTGGCGTAGTCTTGGCCTGAAACAGTCTAGACCTGTGCCCATGGCCTTGGAGTTCCACTGGGCGTGGTACTTTTCCCTCTTCACATTTGATCAAGAGTGGTTTCTAAGTCTCTCTGCTATAGATTAAAATGAAGGTATAACTTGCATACAGGAAGGTTAGGAGGGATTACATGCACTGCATAGCATGCTTCTACATATATTCACGTATCTGCTTATTTGCAGGGCTGCCTAACTGCTTCCAAATCAGGGCACAGCAGACACCCCATGCCCTCCAGAGTCCTTGGGCCTGTTCCAGCCAGTGCATTGCAAGGAAATCAATATCCTGAGCTCTGACACTGTGGACCAGTTATGCCTGATTTTGAACTTGATATAAGTAGAACCCTAATCATATATTGTTAAAGCTACACTGAAATAAGCCAGGATGGGGTTGTTAGACCTCTACTAGGTACATTTAACTTCTTCCATAGTCTCCTCTGTTTATTTATGAGATATGAGCAGAATATAGTTTATACATGGTTAAATCTGAAAGATGATCAGATGTACTATGCCTTTATTTTCTATATCCTGTTCAGATACAAAATAACTATTCTTTTTTTAAGATTTATTTTTATTTATTTGAAAGACAGTTACAGAGAGAGGTAGAGAAGTCTTCTATCCGCCGGTTTACTCCCTAAATCGCTGCAATGGCTGCAACTGTGCCTATCCGAAATCAGGAGACAGGGGCCGCTTCTGGATCTCCCACGCGGGTGCAGAAGCCCAAGAACTTGGGCCATCCTCTACTGCTTTCTCAGGCCATAGCACAGAGCGGATCAGAAGAGGAGCAGCCGGGACCAGAATCGGTGCCCATATGGAATGCTGTCACTTTAAGCCAGGACTTTAACCCACTGTACCACAGTGCCAGCCCCTTAACTATTCTTTTTAATACATGGGTCTGGTATGGTGCCACAGCATATCAGGTCATTGCTTGTGATGCCAGCATCCCATATCAGATCACTGGTTTAAATTCCGGTTATTCTGCTTCTGATTCAGGTCCCTGCTAATGTACCTGGGAAAGCAAAACATGATGGCACCAGTGCTTGGGCCCTTGCCACTCGCCACTCATGTGGGAGACAGGAATGGAGTTCCTGGCTTCTGACTTCAGTCTGGCATGATCCTGCCTGTTGCAGGCATTTGGAGAGTGAATCATCTGATAGAAGATCTCTTTCTCTCTTTCTGTGTGTGTGTGTGTGTGTGTGTCTGTGTGTGTTTCTCCTCAACTCTGTCACTCTGCTTTTCAAATAAGTAAGTAAATAAATGTAGGGCTTTTTGTTTGTTTTTAAGAGAGAAAAAGAATATATAGGGAATCCCCATAAAAAAAAACTGTCCTCAGAGATAGCTGCTGGCAACATCTAATTCCTTTGGCTCTCAAATGTAAGTTGAAATGTATTCAGCATTGTTGTTCCTGTTGGCCAAGGGATGCTCTTCCCTTGCCCCATCACGGTTGGCAAAATGCAGGCCAGCTTGATTCTAGGTGGTAGCAGAGGAAAATGAGGGGGAGGTTACTACTTAAGTCTGTATGAATTGGGATGGAGCAGCAAAAAAGAGGGCTGAGAGATTCTGCTGTAGAGGTGCGTAGAGATTAATGCAGGCAGCCTTGCTGTAGAGATTTGATTACATGATACATAGCTAAAACAATTTGTTTATCATTCAGTAACATCTTGCTTCTTATCCTCTAACAAATGCTTTTGATACTAATGAGCTTGAAAGAATGAAAGTTGGTTTGGTAAAAAAAAAATTAAGTACTGAGTGTTCATTTTTCACGAGACTTGAGATGAATGTGAAATTTGTACTAAATATGTGTTGGCATTTATTATCAATAGTAATACCACCGAGGCTTGAGTAGGAGAAGAGAAAAATTAGCTGAAGAAACATCATCTGGGGCCAGCGCTGAGACGTAGCAGGTAAAGCTGCCACCTGCAGTGCCAGCATTCCATATGGCCTCTGATTCAAGACCTGGCTGTTCCACTTCTGATCCAGCTCCTCCACTTCCAATCCAGCTCCCTGCTATGGTCTGGGAAAACAGTAAAATAAGGCCCAAGTCCTTGGGCCCCTGCACCCATGTGGGAGACCAGAGGAAGCTCCTGGTTCCTGGCTTCAGATCATCGCTGCTCTGGCCATTGCAGCCAATTGGGTGGTGTACCAGCAGATGGAAGACCTCCCTCTCCCTCTCCCTCTCCCTCTCTCTCTCTCTCTCTCTCTCTCTGCCTCTTCTTCTCTCTCTGTGTAACTCTGACTTTTAAATAAATAAATAAAACTTTTAAAAAATCAAATGCTTCAATGATGGTGACCAAAAGGGTAAGATTCTCAGTTATAAGATGAGTAAGCTCCGGAGATCTAACGTACAGCATGGTGCCTATTGTTTATAACATTTGAAATTTGCTAAGAAAGTAGATACTAAGTATTTTCATTAAAAGCAATCAATGGTCAGGTATTTGGTGCAGCAGTTAGGATGACAGTTGGGATTCCAGCTTTCCTCTATTGGAATGCCTGGTTCAAGTCTTACCTCCTTCATCTGTGAACCAGCTTCTTGCTAATGCAAACCTTGGGAGGCAGCAGGCGATGACTTAATAAGCATCTACACCACCACACCAACCACCTGCCAATGATTCCACTTCCTAGAAGTTTGAGAGACATTCACATATAAGTAGGGAAGGGTTGTTGATGTCATCTTTGGACACTCTAAGACATTCTTGATTCCACACGACAGCCGCTTAGTCATGATGCACACTTTCTGTCTTCTCTGCATGGGTTCTTTAGCTTTTAATTTTTCTCCAGTCAGTTAACAATCCTAACATCTGTGGTTCAAATGGCTCAGAGAAATAATAAGTTAATTACCTTCTGTGCTTAAATGGGATAAACTTAAAAAAAAAAAAAACTCACATGCCACTGACCAAATTACACAGATTAATAGTTTCTGAGATTTTATAGTTACTGAATCCATCGTCTGTAACCCAGAGCAAGTACAGGTAGGATAATGAATGGTAGACAATTTTTGCTCCATTCAGCAGTGGTTGTTTCCCTCAGAAGGATGCAGTGGCCAAGGCACACACCTAGAACAGCTTGGTCTCTACATGCTGTCTCTTGGCTAATAAAGAGAAATGCAATATTAATTATATAGTTATCTGGTTCTTTAATTTTTCTTCTCCTTTTAGTGCCCCTTCAGGCTTTGTGGAGCAGCATGTTAAGCTACTGCTGGGGATGCTTGCATTCCCTTTCAGAGTGCCTGGTTGGAGTCACAGCTACTCCATGCTTCTCATGTAGCTTCCTGGGAAGCAGTGGGTTGTGGCCCAAGTACTTGGGTTCCTGCCACCCATCTGGGAGACCTAAATAGCCTAGCCACTGTGGTTGAGGGCATATGGGGAATGAACCAGTAAATAGAATATCTCTCTCACTCTTTCTCTTTGTGGATGTCTGTGTGTGTCTCCACTCAACACCCTGCCTTTCGAATAAATATTTTTCTAAAAAATTTAAAACATGAATATTTGAGGCTGATATAAAGCCTAGTAGTTAGGACATCCATGTCCCACACTGAGGTACCCAGGTGTGATGCCTGGCTGTGGTTCCTAACTCCAGACGCCAGCTTCCTGCTAATACAGACTCGGGAAGACAACAGTGACGACTCAGCCTATTGGGTGACTGGGTCCTTGTCACTCATGGAGGGACATCTGGATTGAGTTCCTGACTCCTGGCTTTGGCAGGCCAATCTCACCCATTGCAGATGTTTGGGGAGTAAAACAGCAGTTGGGAAATCTCTCTTTCTCTGTCTGTTTCAATCTTTCTTTGTCTCTCTCTCTCTCTCTCTCTCTCTCTCTGTCTTTCAAATGCATATAACTAATGAATTAACTAAAACCATCAAATATATTAAAAATCTGGGACCCATACAATGTAATCAACTTTCCACTGCTGTAAGTATATCTAATATTTCCCTCACAAATTTCTTTTGATTGCCTTGAATTGTGATCTCATTGCTTTGAGTATATGTTTTCTTTCTCTGTGTCTCAAGATGGAAAATGTAATAACATATTTTTCTAAGGACATCTGTGGTGTAACTGTCTCTGACATGTGTTGATAATTCTTGTTGTCTGAGGTCCACAAGGAATAGCACCTGGAATAGAAAGTTAACTGTGATGTCAGAAGCCTAGTGTCCAAGAAAGTTAAGATTTTACCAAAGGTCTTGAAATCCTTGGCATAGTTGACTGACTTTATTGGGAAAATACCAGTGCCTCTTCCCTCTTCTTACTCTTGACCTTCTAACCAACTGAGAATGTACCATATATGTATCTGGCACATCCTGATGCTGAACTATTTCAATGCCTTGATTCCAAGCTGATAACATATGACTGTAAAGGGATTTCATTTACCTCATTAATCATATATTGTGTTCCCATAGTCTGTTTAAGGGCTTTTCTAAATGGCTATAGTATCTGCCCTAATGAAGGTCAGACAAGCGAAAAATGCAGCTTTGTAGGATTTACAAACAAAAGGAGGAGCCATGCAGTCACTTTTTTTAAAGATTTATTTATTTATTTATTTGAAAGGCAGAGTTACAGAGAGGCAGAGGCACAGAGAGGTCGTTTGTCCACTTGTTCACTCCCCAGATGGCCACAAATGCCAGATCTGGGTTGATCTGAAGCCAGGAGCCAGGAGTTTCTTCTGGGTCTCCCATGTGGGAATAGGGCCCAAGCACCTTGGGCCATCTTCCGCTGCTTTCCCTGGCACATTAGCAGGGAGCTAGATTAGAAGTGGAGAAGCCAGGACTCACCAGTGCCCATAGGGGATATACAAGCAGTGGCTTTACCTGCTACACCTGAGCACTGGCCTTCAAATAGTCATCTTTATGGACCAACTCCTTGGGCCTAGGCACCCGCGTGGGAGACCCAAAAGAAGCTCCTGGCTCCTGGCTCCTGGCTCCTGGCTTCAGATCGGCGCAGCTCCAGTCATTGCGGCCAGTTGGGGAGTGAACCATTGGATGGAAGACCTCTCTTTCTCCCTGCCTCTTCTCTCTCTGTGTAACTCTGACTTTCAAATAAAAATAAATAAATCTTAAAAAAAATCCAGAGTCATCTTTAATAGATGAGTTGAAGTCAAAAGTTGCATTTTTTTTTGAAAATCCTGCTACTCATCATTTCTGTCAGCATTTGATAATGTCTGTCTTCAATCAGAGCCATTCCAGGGAATACTTTCTGGGATATGATTTCCATTGAGATATTTTCTTTGATTCATGGATTTTTAAAATATGTAATAATTCCTTTTCCTTACTGATTTCTATATTAATTACAATCTAGTTGGAGAACATACTCTATATGATTTTGATCATTGATTAAGGGATCATCATATGGTCAATTTTTAAGATAATGTGTAGATTTTTAAAAGATGTATATTCTATATTTGTTTGGTCCAATGTTTCATAAATATCCATTATGTTAATATTGTTCAAGCTGTTTACACTTTTATTGATTTTGTCTATTCTATTAGTTATTGAGAAGTTATATTTCTCATTATTATTTTGGATTGGTCTATTTTTCTTATAATTATGTCCATAATGTGCATAGATGACAGGATTATAAATTCAGCTTAGAAATAATGGTCTATGAAGAGTGAAAGTGTATATCTACTATTATTCAACCATTCCAGGTTTAAACAGGAAATACTCACTAATGTACGTACAACTAGAGCCATACACCGAGAGTTCAGAACCATGATATTCATTATAGCCCCAAACTAGAGATATGGCAAATGTCCATCCACAGGAGAATGAATGAATTGTGGCATATTAATATAGACAATGAATACCCTGAAACAGTTAAAAATACCAGTTTATAGCAATGTTTAATGATATGAATAAATATCACACATAAAGTTCAGGCAGAGAAGGCAAAATACACAAAATTGCATAGTTCACAACACTTCTAGACAGTTCAAAAATGAGCAAACTATCATAGTATTAGAAATGTGAACAACTATTACTTTAGAGAGGAAGCTAGAAGTAGAAACTAGGAAAAGACATGAAATAAACATTTGGGTAATGTGCAAGGACATGTGGGTTATGATATAGTTGCATTAAATTGATAATGATTAAACAGGATAGGGGCAGGCATTGTGGTACGGCTGGGTAAGGTGACACTTGCAGTGCCTGTATCCCATATGAGAGTGCTGGTTTCAGTCCCAGCTGCTCTGATTCTGCTCCAGTTTCCAGCTAATGCCTCCCAGAAGGCAGTAGTTGATGACCCAAGGGCTTGGACCCCTGCAACTGTGTCTCCTGTTTTTGACCCATGTCTGGTGGTTGTGGGCATTTGGGAGGTGAACCTGTAGATGGGATATCTCTATATTTCACTCTCTATCACTCTGCCTTTCAAGTGGATTAAAAAATAAAGAATTAAACATTAAAAATTTAAAAGTAAATAGCTTTCTGTTAATTTATTGAATGAAATATTTATGCTTTGTGCACTTATCCATATATTTGAAACATGAGTTTTTAAAAATTAAAAAACACAATTTGCTGTCTGCCACAATACAAAAGCCTTGGTAGGGCATCCTAGAAAAAGAGAAATTTTAGCTGAGAGCCAGATGATAAATAGCAAAAGCTTACTGGAAACTTTGAAGACTTCAACATGAACACACATGAGTGGTATATAATGAGGCTGGCTAACCACTCACTTCTCAGCACAACCTCTATTTATAATGTGCCTTGTGCATTTATTTCTCCTGGATGAAGAAAAATGGCACCTAGGTCAACACTTCATGTTTGTTTTCTTCATCACTTCGTGTTCCTTAAGAACAGGAATCTTAACACATATGATGCTCAAATGCCATCAAGTGCATCAAGTAATAGACATCAGTATTCAAATTTCCTTATCACATACTTATCAGTAAATATTCTGGATGTGTGCCCTCTCCACATGGATTTTGTGATTTACAAATCTCACCCACAGAATTGTTGATACACAATAGAAAGCATGGGATTTTAACATCTGCTAAAGTAGAAAGCTGTGAAATTACATGTGGTTAGAAATTTTGCCAATTTCATTCAGCGTCTCAGGTGCTTTGCCTCAGAGGCCAGCTGTGTTGTTCGGGAGTCTCCAGAAGAGTTTACCCTGGGACTCTGAGCCAGAGACCACCTCTGGCCTCAAGAGCAGAGTTCTCATGGTTTTAGAATGGCAGATCTGACCTTGGCCCCACTCAGAAGAAGACAGCATGCGTCTCTGACATCCATCCACTTTATCTGGGAACTTCTTCCTTCCATGGATTCACTTTTTTAAATATTTATTTATTTATTTACTTACTTATTTAAAAGGCAAATGACAGAAAGAGAGAGACACATAGAGAGATTTCCATCCCCTGTTCACTCCACAAATGGCTGCAATAACCAGGGCTTGGCCAGTCTGAAGCCAGGAGTCTGGAACTCTATCCAGCTGTCCCACATGAGTGACAGGGGCTCAAGTGCTTGGTTCACCATCGCTTCTTTCTCAGGTAAATTAATGGGGAGCTATATCAGAAGACCATGTCTGAGACCTGAACTGGCACTCCGATAGGGTAAGCCGGTGTCTCAACCTGTGTCACCACACTGCCAGCCTCTGGATTTACTTTTTAGTGGAGAGATCATTCATCTTGAATTGAGTCTTGATAGAATCATGAAATAATTCAAGGGGAAACATTGATAATGGATGTTTCAGGAATAATGAAAATAGGGTATGAAGGGGATATGAAGAAAGCTTTAATTTTATTTCTTAACCTATTTATAATAAATATTAAAATTTTAACTTTAGGTTGATTTATTGAGTGGAATTTTATGTTTGGTGTACTTATCCATATATATGTTCCATCAGAAGTGGTATTTTGACACTGCGTTGTTTATTGTTCATGCAAGGGAAGAAAATGTGCAAGGTACATGATAATGAGAATTTAGGATATGATAAGGGCTTTTGAGTAATGATTCAATTTTATTTATTAACCTAGGTTATAATATATAGAATTCAACTTCAGTTTGAGTCACTGTGTACCACATTCATGTTTTGTGTACTTGTCTATATGTTTCATACAGCAAAAATGGAATGTAAGAATAGAGAGATTTAAACCAGCTCAAGTAACAGATCCTATGTGGAAAGTCTGTTAAGAACATCTTAAAGAAACTATCAAATGTGTTTATCTAGTAGGACCAGCAGGGCAGAGAAATTATCTGGGTGGTGAAAGAGTTAGTTACAGAGCAAATAAGGGAGCTTGAATTTAGGATATCTGTTTATCTAAAACAAACAGGTGATGCACCTGATGCTAGCCCCACATAAATGACTTTCTTAGAGAATGTGCAAGAAGGTAAATGAATGCCTTGAATCAGATGCCTGCTCTGGATCTGCAGAGGCTAAATTATGCATGAAGGCGATGGTGAGTGAAATGAAGACTCCACAGCTTGCTCAAAGAGAATAAAAAGCTAGCTTCCCAAGAAGACGCAGACCAATGACAGACTTGTGCTTGTTTAAATACTCCAGTAGCATGTACATTTATGCTTGAGTAATCAAAGATATGACTCAGAAAATCTAAAGAAAAAAGCAAATTTGGCAGGTCTTGTTTTAGTTCTGACATTCAAAGAGTTTAGAAGTCATCACTCCTAATTATCATAAGGAAATGCATAACAAACTGAACACCAGTAGTTTTTGGAGGGACCTACCAGAGGAACAGGGATTTTAGTACAAACTGCCACTCTGGAAATCTGGAGAACCAGGCAAATCCAGAGAGTCAAAGCCCAGGTCTGCTTACCTGGAGCATAAACTGCTGGAGCCATCAACTGGTAGAAGTATTTAAGTGGTAACTTTAACAAAAGGCAAAAGAACTGGCTTTCTTCTACACATTCAATACTTTTGGCACCAAACATGTAGGGTTCCCACATATTAAGCAATTTCTAGACCAGTCACCAATGAGGTATCCTACTATACAACTCTGTTATGACATTAACTACATGGGGTTAGCACAGACCACACAGGTTAATGGCTCATTCCCTCAAGACTGCCCTACCTCAGAAGCCAGACACAAGTCCCAGGTTGTGACCTGTGTGTCTGATCCCCCAGTGGTAAATCAAGGATTCCCACAAAATCTGTCCATTTCAGTAATGTGCTGGAATAGTTCACAGAACTCAGGAAGTTACTTTACTTGCTATTGCTTCTTTATAATAAAGGATGTAGGTTAAGAACAGCAAAACAGAAAAGATGCATAGAGCCAGGTGAATGGGATTGGGCGTGGAAATGTGAGGTCTTCCCTAGGCATTACCAACTGCCAACATCTGAGATGGATTTCCCAGTCCAGGAGCCCCCAGAACCCCATTGTTTAGGGTTTTTATGGAGACTTCATTATGTAGTCATGATTGATTAAACCACTGGCCATGGGTGATTGAACTCCATCTCCAGCCCTTCTCCCTTCCCTGGAATTTCCAGGTGGGGCTAAAAGGTGGAACCCTCCAATCACTTGGTTGGTTCCCTCTGTAATGCACCACCATCCTGTATGGAGCACAGTTATTGGACTGGGGGACCTTGTACACAGGAGCAATGGTCAGGACAGTCAAGATCTGCCAAGTTTCCCATCCCAGGCCATATAGAACATTGTGTCTTAACATCTCTCCCCAGATATTATTGCATCAACAGGGACTCAGAATTATAGTAGCAAGTCATAAATGAAAGAGCTACAAGAGACAAACTGTCTGAAAGTCAACACTTAGGGAAGCCCACCATCGAAAGAGGAGCCAGAAATTGCGCTAGAGAAATTTAAAGCCTCTGGCACTTAGAACTTCCACAAACATCAAACACAGCACAACTGCTACCCTGATCAAAATAAACCCTCACATTAAAGGATTCTTTTCCCCAGTTTCTGTTATCTGATAAAACAGGGCTAGCCTTCAGCATCAATAAAATAAAAAAAAAGAAAAGGAATGCCAAGTGTAAGAAGAAAAAAAATCCTATTTTGAAATAATGTTGCAAGCAAGCAACAGAACCAGATTCAGATATGCCACAGATAATGGAATTATCAGGAAAGGAATTTAAAATAGCTGTGGTTAATATGTTAATGGCTCTAATGGAGAAAAACAGCAACACTCAAGAATAAGTGATAAATGTAGGAAAATATATGGAAATTTTACAAAAGAATCAGAAGAACATGCTAGAAATTAAAAACAATGTGAAAGGGTGCAAACATTTAGCCTAATGGTTCAGATGCCCTGTTCCAAATCAGAGTGCCTGGATTCGATTCTTGGCTCTGGTTCAGCTTCTGATTCCAGCTTCCTGCTAACACAGACCCTCATAGGCAGCAGTGATGAGTCAAGTAATTGGGTCCCTTGTCACCCACATGGGAGACCTGGATTGATTTCTTACCTCTCAGCATTGGTTTTGACCATGGCCCAGCCCTGGCTGTTATGAGCATTTAGAAAGTGAGCAGGCATATGGGAGCATTCTCTTTCTCTCTCATCTCTTTCTTTTCCTCTTAAATAAAAATTTGAAAATGAATTGTAAAAGAAGAAGGCATTACTTCTCAGCCTCTTGGCTAAAATCAAGTATAGAATGTCTTTGATGGTCTCATAAGTAGACTGCATATAGTAAGGAAAAAAATTCAGCAAACTAGAATATAGAGTAGTAGAAACTTCCTAAATTGAAATGCAAAGATATAAAAGCTGATTTTAAAAATGTCTAAAAATTAGGGAACTGTTTCAAAACCTGTAACAAACAAAATTGGAATATCAGAAGGATAAGAAGGTACAAGTTAAACAAAAGAAATATTTGAAGTAATAATGCCTGAGAACTTTCTAAAAATTAACATACACTAAACTGTAGATACAGGGAACCCAATGAAAAATAAGCCAATAAAGCTACACCTATGAATATTATGGCCAAACTTAGGAAAGCCAAGGAGAAGGGAACATCTTGAGAGAAGGGGTGGATTAAATCCCTTACCCATAAAGCAATAAGGAAAGCTGAACTTCTTATCAGAATTCACACAAGCAAGAATAGAGTGAAGTAAAATATTTAAAGGATTGGTATGAATAAAACCACCAACCTAGATCTCGATATTCAATGAAATTATATTTCAACAATCAAATGGAAATAGAAACTTTTGTCAATTCTCATGTTAGTTTGATATTAATACAAATAAAATAGATTCAATCTAATTCATAGGTACAATTCTAAGAAAATAATAAATATAATATACAATGCTAAGATTTGCTGTGACCCTGAGAATCTAAGGTATTAATAAATTAGTTAAACCAAAAAAACAAAAAAAAACTAAAAAGGAACAAAAAAAACAAAAAATAAAGTTATAATCAATTTACCATAATAATAATAATAAATGAATAAAAAGAAATGGAGACTTTCTCAGACAAACAAAAACTGAAGACATTCCTAACCAACAGATTTGGCCTTTGTGAAAAAAGGTTAAAATATTTTTCAGGAAGAAAGAAAATTATCTAGGCAATAAATTTAAATCCACATAAGTAAAAAAAGAGGATTAAGAAATAAATAAATCAATATAAAACAAAATATTTTACTTTCGTTATTGTTAATTTGTCTAAAAGGTTACTGATTATTTACAGCAACCATAGTAGCAGAGGCATAAAAAGCAGAGGAGATTTTATAAGCTATCTGCACCACATATAAACTGCTATACTTCTTTGAAGGTGGATTTAGTTTAGACTAAAATGTAGATTGGGAAAAATATGGAGATCTCCAGTTTCCAGTATAGTATGTAAGAATCTTGGAAATTACTATTTTATCCTTGCAACAAGTAAAAAGCTGAACAAACTGAAAATCAACTTTTCCTACTCCCGTCGGGGAAAAGGGTTCACAGGACAAACCACTCCTTCAAAGTTCACAGGAGAAACCACTCCTTCAAAGTTGGAGAAACCAACAAACAGGCGCACATAGAGAATCATAACTTACCAATGGAGTAAAATATGCATAACACCAATGTCTTAGGGTGCAGTGAGAACAACTCAGTGAGAACAACACTGAGAGTTAAAATCCCAAGGAGACTCAGTCATAGAAGAGTCCTCAATTTTTGTAGTTTTGCTTCCTGGAGCTCTACTGGTTCTCACTGTGAATAACACAGAAGAATCTCCCCATGCTGCCAGAAGAGGGAAGGCTAATGGAATCAGTTCCTTTAACAATGTCTTCCTTCGGGAGAAGCTATTTAAACAGCACCTAACTTGCTATAGTTTAGCAAATCCTAACTGGCCTGGGGAAAAGGATTCCACCTGGAGCTCCCTCAGGCTTCCACATGGTGGAAAGGAAATAGCTACCTTCACCTCATTGTAGCCATCGTATGTCACCTGAAGTGTAGAGATAGAGACTAAGCAGCACATAGGAAGTTCACAATCCAAAGGTGCAGGCTGCAAAAAGTCTGAAACAATAAGATTATAGAATTCTTCTTCTATCACCATATAACTAAATGTTTATTTATAAAAATTTATTTTACCCAGTGCAGGACGTCCAGCTAACAAGAGAAAGTTAAAATACATGCAAAAAGGTAAACTTACAATTTGAAGAGGCAGAGCAGGGATAAATACCAGATTCAAATGGCAGAGATAATAGACTAAGCATTTAAAACAACTGTGATAATTGTGCTAGGAGTTGTAATGAGTAAAGAAGACAGTCATGCCCCCAAAGAAGAAAACTGCAGATATCTCATGAACATAAACATAAAAAATCATAAACAAAGTCCTAGAAAATGTAGCAGTGAGTTAGAAAGTCCCATAGAATATATCTAACAAATGCAAAACTGTTTTAATTTCAATTAGTGTTACATGTTGTATCAATAGGATAAAATAAAAATGCATATTATTATCTAAGTAGATAATTTGACAAAATTCAGCATCTTTTTATTCTAAAAACACTATTGTGATATCATTTTAACCCAGCTGCAAGATACACAAACAAAAGGAACCATACATTCATGTAAAACTTGTAAAATATGTTTAGAGTAGCATTATTCCATCCCAAAGATGGAACAACCCAAATATCCCCAATTAAAGAACGGATTAACAAAATCTTATATGCTCAGGCAATGGAATAGCATTTGGCCATAAGAAAAATTAAGCACTGACATACCCTACAACATGAGTGAACCTTGAAAAGGTTATATGTTATGCAAACAGGCAGTTACTAAAGACCACATATTACATGAATCTCTTCATATGAAATGTCTAGAATGGGTAAATATATTGACCACATGTTATTTATTTTAGATATACAAATATGATTCAAGTTTTAAAAACCAAGTAATGTAACCCTTCACATCAAAAATCTAAAGAATGGGATGGGCATTTAATCCTGCAGTTTGGCTGTTGACTAGCATGCCTATATCCACACCGGGGCACTGGAGTTTGTTATCTGGCTCTGGATCCTGCTCCCTGCTAATACAGACCCTGTGAGGTTTCCCTTGATTACTTGATCACTCAAGTAATTGGCTTCATTCCGCTTATGTGAGAGACCTGGCTTGAGCTTCAGTCTCTAGGTTTTGGCCTTGGTCCAGCCTCAGCTGTTGTGGGTGCTTGGGGAATAAGTGAACCAGTGCATTGCAGTGCCATGTTTCTCTCTCTCTCTCTCTCTCTCTCTCTCTCTCTCTCTCATCTATCATTTATCTCAAATTTTAAAAATCCAAGGCAGAGAAATCATATATTTATTTCAATAGATGCAGTTTAAAAGCATTTCAAAAACCTGACAATTCATGATAAAATCTCCTAGAAAGTAAGGATAGAGGAGGAGTTTAGATAAAGGACATCTTAGATAATGGACATCTGCAGATTGGAGAAGAATGTCACTGGTATTTTGATTGGGATCACATTGATCTGTATATTGCTTTGGGTAGTAAAATATTTCCATGATATTAATTCTTCCAATCCATTAATATGGAAAGTTCTTCCATTTTTTGTGTGTCTTCTTATAATTCTTTCTTTAATGTTTTGTAATTTTCATCATAGAGCTCTTTCACATCCTCCGTTGAATTTATACAAAGGTATTTACATTTTTGAACCTACTGTAAATGGTGCTGATCTTACAAATTCTTTCTTGGCCATGGCATTGTCTGTGTATACAAAGGCTATTGATTTTTGTGTGTTTTTTTTTATGTCCTGCAACTTTACCAAATTCTCTTATGAGTTCCTGTAGTCTCTTAGTCAAGACTTTTGATTTCCCTATATATATAATCATGTCATTTGCAAGTAGTATAATTTGATTTCTTCATTTCCAATCTGTATCCTTTTAATTTCTTTTTTTTTCCTAATGGCTCTGGCTAAAACTTTCAAAACTATATTGAATGGCAATGGTGAGAGTAGGCATCCTTGTTTAGTTCCAAATCTTAGTTGGAATGCTTCCAACTTTTATTTACTCAATATGACAGTGGCTGTGGATTTGTGATATATTGTCTTGACTGTATTGAGAAATGTTCCTGCTATAACCAATATGCTTAAGTATTTTATCAAATGCTTTCTCTGAATCTATTGAGATAATCATATGATTTTCATTCTTTGAGGGAAATAGGAGAGAAAAAGAGAGAAAAGAACAGAGGAAAGATGGAAGGATTGGACAATCTTACCCTGGCAACAGACTCACATCTTAGACTGCAGAAATTTTCTCCTAAAGGGATATTCATGATTTTGGCAGAGCAGTGGGAGCTCAAAGGTTTGTGGAAGAAACTTTATTTTTTTCCATTAACTATTGATGGAATTTACCCATCTCTAATCTTCCAGAAACTCTTTATTCTTACACAAAGGTGAAGATCCATGACAGGTATCCAATTGAGACATTCCCTTGAGACCCTGGAATGTACTTTAGAT
Organism: Oryctolagus cuniculus; assembly: GCF_051225735.1. Taxonomy (NCBI): domain Eukaryota; kingdom Metazoa; phylum Chordata; class Mammalia; order Lagomorpha; family Leporidae; genus Oryctolagus; species Oryctolagus cuniculus. The sequence goes on along the minus strand of NC_142869.1, from coordinate 123,130,345 downwards.
GGATCAGAAAGCTTAAGTCAAGTAAATCACATCTGTATGCTCTTATAATCCATCATCAGTTCCTTTACTTCTTTCACAGAAATGTTCACACAATCTTTATAGCCCCAAACTTATTCTTCTTGGCAGAGAAGAAGGGGGGAAAAGATGAATCAAGGATTTTTCTTGTAACCTCTATAATAGTTTTTCATACTTTACTTATTTGTTTCTCTAAATGTAGCTAGAAGGTAACTCATCCTCAAGAGCATGCATGTGTGCATATGGTCATATGGATGGACATGTATATATCTATACATACATGTTACCCATCTGTTTTTGGCATTGCAAGTGAAGCATCCAGGAATGACCCTTTTGTTCCTCTTAAAGAAAGCACACTTTGGTCATCATCACCATCACCATCATCATGCTTATTATTCCTACTAATACTAGGAGATAGTTTCTATAAAGAAGTAATGTATCTTACCTGGGGAGTTGTTTCTAAAGTCAAAACAGGTTCAGAATCAGATACATTTCATTAATAATGCAAAGTATCTATTTTTTTTTCAGATTTATTTATTTGAAAGTCAGAGTTACACAGAGAGAGAAGAAGAGACAAAGAGAAACGTCTTCCATTTTCTGGTTCATTCCTCAAATGGCCCAACAGCTGAAGCTGCACTGATCTGAAGCCAGAAGCCAGGAGCTTCTTCCGTGTCTCCCATGTAGTGCAGAGGCCAAGGACTTGGGCCATCTTCTACTGCTTTCCCAGGCCATAGCAGAAAGCTGGATCATAAGTGGAGCAGCAGGGACTAAAACTGGCACCCATAGGGCAGGCAGCAGCTTTTCCCCCTATGCCATAGCACCTGTCCCTCTATGGTTTTGTATTCTCTGTCTCTCTGTGCATCTAAAAAGCCAGCTCTCTCACTCTGGCATTACAAAAGACATAGTCCTTCAGGTAAAGCCAGAGTTTTGGGGAGATAACCAAGGTGGATTTTTTTTTTTTGGTTTTAAATAACTTTATTGACCTCATTAGTGCATGAAATCAAGGGTTAAATTAAATTAAATTGTATGATATTTCCTTTTTATTTTTTTAACATCTATTTAATAAATATAAATTTCCAAAGTACAATTTTTGGATTATAGCAGCTTCCCGCCCCCCATAAACTCCCTCCCACCCACAACCATCCCATCTCCCACTCCCTTGCCCATCCCATTTACATCAAGATTCATTTTCAATTATCTTTATATACAGAAAATCAATTTAGTATATACTAAGTAAAGATTTCAACAGATTGCACCCACACAGACATACAAAGTATAGAGTACTGTTTGAGTACTAGTTATACCATTAATTCACATAGTACAACGCATTAAGGACAGAGATCCTACATGGGGAGAAAGTGCACACAGTGACTCCTGTTGTAGATTTAACAATTTACACTCTCATCCATGACATCAGTAATCACCCAAGGCTCTTGTCAAGAGCTGCCAAGGCTATGGAAGCCTCTCGAGTTTGCCAACTCTGATTTATTTAGACAAGGTCATAGTCAAAGTGGAAGTTCTCTCTGCCATTCAGAGAAAGGTACCTCTTTTGATAGCCCATTCTTTTTACTGGGATCTCCCTCACAGAGATCTTTCATGTATGTCATTTTTTTTTTTTTTTTTGCCAGACTGTGTTGGCTTTCCATGCCTGAAATACTCTCATGGACTTTTTAGCCAGATCCGAATGCCTTAAGGGCTGATTCTGAGGCCAGAGTGCTGTTTAGGGCATCTGCCATTCTATGAGTCTGCTGTGTATCCTGCTTCCCATGTTGGGTCATTCTCTCCTTTTTAATTCTATCAGTTAGTATTAGCAGATACTAGTCTTATTTATGTGATCCCTTTGACACTTAATCCTATCATTATGATCAATTATGAACTGAAACTGATCCCTTTGACTAGTGAGATGGCATTGGTACATGCCACCTTGATGGGATTGAATTGGAATCCCCTGGCACATTTCTAATTCTCCCATTAAGGGTAAGTCCGAGTGAATTGCTATGATATTTCTATTCCCAATTAACACATCATAAAACTGAGACTTTGAGAGATGTTGTACCTCAATGAGCTACCAATGTTATATAACATACATGTTTGTGCTTGTATCAGTGTTTATATCCATTATGATAAGTCATATATATATATATGAGGTTTTAATATATACAAATGTGCATATATACAAATATTAGGTATGTGTGTCTATTTAAGCACATATATAGACAGAGAATGTATATACTTTTATATATAAAAGATATATAACTTCATTGGTCTCTGTTTTTCTTCAGTAACTCATAAATCTTAATATATGTTTTGTGTATGTGTGTGTGTGTGAGAGAGAGATAGTCTGGATACAAATGCTGGTTGTCTGACTCTACCTTCCACAATTAAGTGGCAAACAATAAACTGTTTAAAAAGATCTAAGGACATAAAGGATGTAATGATTATAATCACGAAAATTTAATTTAAAGATAGAAGATAGCATTTACCCACATATTTAAGATGCCTACAACCCACATCAGAGTTCAAGTCCTGCCTCTGTTTCCTGATACCAACTTTCTGCCAACAAAGACCCTTAGAGGCAGCAAAGATGACTCAAGTAATTGGGTCCCTGCTACCCTTTAGGGAGACAGATATTGAATCTCCAACTCCCAGCTTTTGCCTGGCCCAGAACTAGACATTGGGGGTATTTGACTACTGAACCAGTGGATGGGAGCTCTGTCTCTCAATGTCTTTCTTACTCTCAAACAAATAATTAATTGAAATAAAACAAAACAAAGGCCCTTTTATTTAAAATAAAATACATTTATTTTGGTTCAAACAAATAGAAATCCATGCATAGTTTTTCCTTTTTTTAAATTTTATTTAAGTTACAGAAGTTTCATGAATTTCATATATATACAGATTTAGGAACATAGTGATACTCCCCACCTTATTCTCCCTCCCACCCACACCCCAACCATTTTCCCTCTTCCCTCTTGCATTCCCACTCTTAATTTTTAGAAAGATCTATTTTCAGTTTACTTAATGATCATAAAGTTAACCCTACACCAAGTAATATAAGAGTTCAACAAATAGTATGAAGAAGAAACACTGAACCTCAATGGAAGAGACAAGGGCTGTAAACAATTATCAAATCTCAAAATGTTCTTTTCACTTCAATACATTCATTTTAGGTAATCTATTAGTTACCTCGGATCATGGAAAACATACTATATCTGTCTTTTGGGGACTGGCTTATTTCGTTAAATACAATGACTTCCAGTTGTATCTATCTTGTTGTAAAAGACAGAATTTCATTTTGTTTCATAGCTGAGTAGTACTCCATAGTGTATATATACAATAATTTCTTTATCCAGGCAACAGTTGATGGACATCTGGGTTGATTCCATATCTTAGCTATTGTGAATTGTGCAGCAATAAACATGGGGATACAGATAACTCATAGAGATACTGATTGATTGATGGTTTGAATAAATTCCTGGAGTGAGCTGACTGGATCATATGGTAGGTCTTTATTCAGCTTTCTGAGATATCTCCATACTGTCTTCCACAGTGGCTGCACCAGTTTACATTCCCAGCAACAGTGGAACAGGGTACTTTTTCCCCCATCTTTGCCAGCATTTGTTGTTTGTTGATTCTGTATGAGAGCCATTCTGACTGGAGTGAGGTTAAACCTCATTGTGGTTTTGATTTGCATTTTGCTGATGGCTACTGGTCCTGAGCATTTTTTCAAGTGTCTGCTGGCTATTTGAGTTTCCTCTTTTGAAAAATTCCTGTTTAAGTTCATTGCCCATTTATTAAACAGGATTATTTGTCTTGTTGTTGTTGAATATCTTTAGCTCTGTATAGATTCTGAATGTTAACCCTTTATCTGTTGCATAACTTGCAAATATTTTCTCCCATCTGTCAGTTGCCTCTTCACTTTACTGAGAGTTTCTTTTGCAGTGTAGAAGCTCCTCAGCTTGATGTAATCCCATTTGCCAATTTTGGCTTTGATTGTGTGTGCTTCTGGAGTCTTTTCCATGAAGTCTTTGTGCCAATGTCTTACTGAGTTTCCCCAATGTTCTCTAGTAATTAGATGATTTTGAGTCATAGATTTAGGTCTTTGATCATTTTGATTGGATTTTTGTGTGAGGTGTAAGGTAGGGGTCTAGTTTCGTATTTGTGCATGCAGAGATCCAGCATTCCAAGCTCTACTTGTTGAAGAGACTGTCCTTGCTCCAGGAATTTATTTTAGTTTTTTTGTTGAAGATAAGCTGGTTGAAGATGTGGGGATTGATTTCTGGATTATCTATTCTGTTCCATTGGTTTATCCATTTGTTTGTGTGCTAGTTCCAGACTATTTTGATTGTAAATGCTCTGTAGTAATTCTTGAATCCATGTATTGTGATGCCTCTGGCTTTGTTTTTGGTGTATAAAATTGCTTTAGCTATTTGAGGTCTTATGTTTCCATATGAATTTTAGCATCTCTTTTTTTCTAGATCTGTGAAGAATATTGTTGGTATTTTGATTAGGATCACATTGAAACTGAAAATTGTTTTTGGTAATATGGACATTTTGATTATATTGATTTTTCAAATCCATAAACATGGAAGATTTTCCAGCTTTTGATATCTTCTTTTATTTCTTTACTGTTTTGTAATTTTCATTGTTGAGATTTTTGACAACCTAGGTTAAATTTATTCCAAGTTATTTAACTTTCCTTGGAGCTATTGTAAATGGTACTGATCTTAGAAGTTCTTTGTCAGCCATGGCATTATCTGTGTATGCAAAAGTTATTGATTTTTCTGTGTTGATTTTATATCTTGCCACTATACCAAACTCTTTTATGAGTTCCAATAGTCTCTCCATGTATTCTTTTGGATCCCCTATATATAGAATCCGGTCACCTACAAATAGAGATAGTTTGACTTCCTCCTTTCCAATTTATATATCTTTGATTTCTTTTTCTTCCCTAATAGCTCTGGCTAAAACTTCTAGGACTATATTACACAGTAATGGTGAGAGTGGGCATCCTTGTCTGGTTCCAGATCTTAGAGGGAATGCTTCTAGCTTTTACCCATTCATCAGGATGTTGGCTATGGGTTTATCATAAATTTGATTGTATTGAGGGATATTTCCTCTATACCCAATTTGCTTAAGGTATACATCTTGAAAGAATGCTATATTTTATCAAATGCTTCAATCTATTTTACAAAATACTTTGATCTCTGTGTCTATTGAGATAATCATATGGTTTTTGTTCTTCAGTTTGTTAATGTGATATATCACTTTGATTTGTGAAAGTTGAAGCATCCTTGCATAACAGGGATAAATCCAACTTGGACTGGGTAAATGATCTTTCTGATATGTTGTTGGGTTTGATTGACTAGCATTTTGTTGAGGATTTTTTTGGATATATGTTCCTCAAGGTTTCTGATTAGAAGTCTGCTGTAAGTCTAATTGGAGAGCCTCAGAATATAATTTGGTATTTCTTTCATGCACATTTTAGAATCTTTTGCTTTATGTTTTACTGTGGGAACTTTGACCACAATATGTCATGGTGAAAATCTTTTCTGGTCATGTCTGTTAGGAGTTTTATGTACTTCCTGTACTTGGATGTCCCTCTCTTACTTCAAATTGGTGTTTTCTGTGATTATTTCACTAAATAGGTCTTCTAGCCCATTCTCTCTTTTCATACCTTCATAACGCCTAAGACCTTATGTTGAGTTGTTTGATAGTATCCCATAAATCTCCAAGACTGTTCTTTTCTGTTCTGTTTTCTTTTTTGTTGTTGTTTTTGTTTTGGTCTAACTGAAAGATTTCCAAATATTTATTTTCTAGCTCAGATATTCTTTCTTCTGCCTCACCAAGTCTGCTGTTAAGGCTTTCAACCACATCTTTTATTTGATCTGTTGAATTCTTCATTTCTAATCTTTCATTTTGATTTCATTTTAAAATCTCAATTTCATGGGAAAATTTTTCATTCATGTCATGTATAGTTTTCTTTAGTTTGTGGGTTTGTTTCTGATTCTTTTTGAGTAATCCAATGATTAATTTTTTGAATTCTGTCTCTGTCATTTCTTCAATCTTCTCATCACTACATTCTAATATTGAAGTGTTTTGCATTCCTTCAGGAGGTCATTGTGTCTTCTTTATTCTTGTTTCTTAAATTTTTGCATATACTTTTAGGCATTTATGGAGTTAACTGTTGTTTTTTTCCTCTGATGGCTTTGAACTTTGACATGCCTCTCTGACTTAGTAGAATGCCTAAGCTTTCACTGAATACCAAGAGTTATGTGATGGTTGTAGCCAGGGTGCTATCGTCAGTGCTCCAGGGTGGGATGAGTATCCAGAGTAATACCCAAGTTGGGTGAGGTAGATCTCTTATTAACAGAGGCAGGGAATGGTCCCCACCGTTGATGTGATCACCCCTCAACTCCTCTCCTCTAAGCTGAACAATGCTTAGGTGTTATTCCCTAGTGTGTTCAACACTCACCCACACCACTGTATGAACCACACAAATAATCTGCACAGACATGTGCAGCATGCTTCCCACTGTGAGCATGCTTCCCACTGCAATGACCTGCCTTAGGCAACCAAGAAGCTCCGAGCATGTGGAGCCACAACCAGTGATTGCTCAGAGACCCAGCTACATCTTGCACCCTCTCGTGTAACCACCGAGTCCCCTGGTCTCAGCACACAAGGCTCCCACAGTTGTTGGGTTCAAAGGTTTCTCTCTGCCCTGCCATCTGTCCAGTCAACAGAAAGCCAGCTCTGCCTAGACATCTTGATCCTGGGAGGCTGCAGGTGTCTCACCATCCTATGTATTTGCCCAGCTAGGCTCAAAGTCATGAGGACTGCAGATTTTTTTTTCCATCAGCTAGAATCTCTAGATCTCGCACATACATAATAGCCACTCTCTGATTGTTTCTCTCCCCCATCATTGCTGCCAGTGGTGCAGAGAAGTTGGCATCCTGTTTCAGCCAGTTGCTGTGTGTATGCACAAAGGCTTCTACAGCTCCTACCCACACCCAAAATGGCACCTGCCCTTTCTCAGCCAGGCAGCAGGCACTGTTGTCGGGAAGTTGGGGTGAGATAAGTGTGCCCCTCCATTTTTACAGGCAACCGCTAGCAACCACTAGCTCCCAGGGCTCTAGTACGGACGCACACCACACTCTCCCTCTGGCTAAATCACCATGGGCTGCTGAAGTCAAGTCTCACCTCTGTCTTCAAGCTGCCGCCCACTCCAGCTCTCGGGTGCTACAGCTGTTTGTGTCTCTTTTTCTGCTGCACATCCGCACCCTCCACACAGGTCCACAACAGTCTTCTTCCTCTTGTAGGATTTCCAGTGTGGTTTTCTCTCCAACTCTCCCCTAAGAATGTATTTCCTATACCATTTTTTTTTACTATTTCTCCCTAGCCTAGTACAGTATGTCATTCCCTAAACTGTCATCTTAGAATCCCTGCATAGCTTTTTTCATAATGTCTATTTTTCATGTACTTTTTGAAGACTATTCAGAAAATCATCAATTTTTTTAAAGGTTTGTTTATTTATTTATTTGAAAAGTAGAGCAACAGAAAGAGAAAGAGACAGAGAGAGACACACAGAGAGATCTTCCATCCCCTGATTCACTCCCTAAATGGTTGCAACAGCCAAGGCTTGGCCAGGCTGAAGGCAATAGTCAGGAAGTCAATTTTGGTCTCCCACATTGGTGGCTAGGGGACTAGTACTTGAGTCATCTCTGCTTTCCAAGGTATGTTATCATGGAGCCAGATCAGAAGCAGAGAAGCTGGGACTTAAACATTGCAACCCAGCTGATTAATCCCTGCACCATGACAGCCCAGTCATCAGTAGTTTTTAAGGAAGAGCAGAGAATAGGGTAAATCTAGATTCTGGTGCAAAGCTGGCCTTGTACTCAGGGACTCTGGTCTGATAATCCTTCTGTTCTCAGGGATCCTAGCTCTGTGAACATGCCTCAGTTTGCTGGAATACTGTGCAATATGTGAACACCAGGGAGGGGAATGATTCCTGCTGCTTTACCTTGAACTCAAGTTCTCTGTTCAAGACACCACTGGGACCTGTGTGGCCTCTCACATCCTTAGACATCTTTGTCTGCAGCATGCAAGTTAGAAGGAATGCTTTAGATGAGTACTGAAAGGAAATAGTGCCATGTGTGCCAAATGCCTTGCCTCCTGTCTGGTTCCTATAAAATATGCTATGAAGGCCATAGGAGGAGCTCAGTTTTAAGGACCCTGAGATGAAGCTAGGTGAGCAGGATTGCACCACATGGGAGGCAAAATTGGAGAAAGTACCTAAGGAATGCAGCCAATTGTGAGTGCTTCTGAATAACCTAGTTGAAGAGAAAGCAGTAACTCAGGGATGTAGAGGCAGAAAAAAGTGTGGCTGTTAACAACCCAGTTATGACTCAGAAGTTCTGCTCCTCAGTGTTTCTGGCAGGAAGCTCCCCATCCATCTCAGGCAGTGAAAGCTGAGTATGTGCTCCAGGGAAGAACACTGGCCCTGCTACTTCCACGATGAGCAGAGGAGAGAGGAGTGCCTCAGAGCCAAATTCCAGGGGCAGGCCAGGGCTAGGGGCCAGGGGATAGTCATTCTTGGGAGTGGACGTGTAACAACAGCATCCAACACTAACTATGGAGAAAGCAAAGGGGAAGAGGCCAGGTCCAGGAGAGATGGGTCAGAGACGGAGGCTGCTGGTGAGAAAACCAGGGCTGGGCAAAGGTGTGTAGGGGGTGCTTTTATCCACCGTTGGAGTTCATGATCCCAGATACAAGTGGGACTCCTATATGAAGATTTCTGAATCAGATCCTCAGAGTCCAACATATCAGTGCCTGAGTCTAGAATGAGAGCTATCAGTGAGACAAAACTCATAATCAGGGACCCCCCTGGCCACTGGCATTGATAATTGGTGATTCCAGGGGTAAATGGGTGGCTCATGAGAATCTGGTGGCTCATGGCCTCTGGAAGCTGGGAAGCTCAAACCACGTGACCCAGACAGAAGCTCAGGCATCTCCTCCAGCAGACAGCAGGGTTTATAAGATAAACTTGAAAAAATATCTTTAAACTGCATCTATGGGGGTATCAGATCCTTAACAAGTCATTGTAATAGAATCTTAAGGCACAAATTTGTAGGTCTAACACCTTTGATTACTTGCTCCTTGTTGCCTGAATAGGCTAATATTTAGCTTCCTGAACCCACTTTTCATATTTTTAAGATGCATGTGAGAACAAACGTATCTCAGAGTTGTTGTAAGGATTAAATATGATGGGTATAACAAGAGGCAGAATGTTGGTCAACAGATAAGTGCTCAAAGCATTACAAATATTCAGTAGGTTTAGTATAAATATTAATATAATATCACTTGACAATACTCATCATTTTTTCTTGCTCACATTTTTCATTCATCTATGGATTTAGGAAAACTTTCTTAGAACAGTTATTTATTTTTCTCTGGGAGAGAAAAGGCACAAGAATTGAAAACTGTCATCTTACACCAGCTTCCATTTCATTTATACTAAAGACCTCTAGGGTGATTCAGCTTTGCCTCTCTCTTCCTTTCTCTTTCTCTCTCTCTCCACCTCCATCTACCGCTACCTCCACCTCTACCTCTCCTTCTATCTCTTTCATCTCTATCTCAATCTCTATCTCCATCTCCATCTCCATCCCCATCCCAGTCTCCATCTCTATCTCCATCTCCACCTCCATGTCTATTATCTCTATTCAGTGGTGAGAAATTTAAGAGCTAGGCAGAGGAGTCAGGAAACCTAGTTAAAGAAACCTAGATTAGGACCAGAAAATAAAACACCTTCCAAGTAAGTTTTTGTTAAACTAGAAAACTCTTGAGGGGGCGGAGCCAAGATGGCGGAATAGTGAGGGCGCGCACCGATAGTCCGGGAAAATTTAGTTTAATAAAAGGGGAGTTACGGTAGCCGCAGAAAAAAGAACCAGGAAAAAATTGCACGGGAATCATGAATTGGAGGACCTACTGGGAGAACAAGGTCGCCCACCGCGCGGAAGCCAAGTCGCGGGACCGAGCCTCAGAAGCCCCAGTGCTCCAAGGGGAGTGCATGCCACACAGACAACAGCGGGGAGACTTGGGACGCTCAGGGCTCCGAGTCCACACATCGGCGCTGGAAGGGGAGGTGAGCTCAATAACCCGAGACATTGGTGGGGAAACGGGGGTCAGAATCTAGAGGGGGGCCGGAAAGTGCAGCAAACTCACTACTGGAAAGAAGGAAAAAAAAAAGCTTCGGGGTTTCTCTTCCCCCTAACCTTGCAAAGGTTACAAGGCTGCAAGGCTTGAAGAATTCCCAAGAGACAAAGAGCAGGCCTCCTCTCTGGATTTACATATCAATGGGGGAGAGCTAAGGAACTGAGTCACTACAATTCAGTAGCCTAGGCAACCCAGTGGGAGTCCAGAGGAGCCAAAGACTGGAAGCTAAATACCATCAATTCTGCACAGCCCTGCCCTGCGGTGTTACTTACCCCCTGAATAAATAAAATAAATAAATAAACAAAAAGAGAGAGATTTACCACGCATAACCTGAGTGTGTCACCTTTGCACACCCTTAACCAGGAAGAACCAGGCAGAGCTCTCAGGCCGCACCCATCTCAAGCCTCCAAGGCTCCTCCAACAGCAGGCAGTCCACTTAACACGGACACAGTTAAAAAAAAAAAAAAGAAAGAAAAAAAAAACGCACAGTGACGCAAGAAGAATTAACTATGCCGAGTAACAAACACAGAAATAGAGGGAGCAAGATCAACGATGACACTATGATGCCTCCAAATAAGCAAAACACCCCAAGCCAAGAGTATGAAGATGATGAGATAGAAGAAATGCAAGATACGGATTTCAAAAAATTTATGATAAGAACATTTAGAAGTTTTCAAAAGCAAATCCTTGAACTACAGAAATCCTTAATGGACAAGATTGAAAATCTCTCTCGTGAAAACGAAATTTTAAGGAAGAGTCAAAATGAAACTCAGAAACTAGTAGAACAGGAAAGTGTTATAGTGAAGAGAAATCAAAATGAAATGAAGAGCTCAATAGATCAAATGACAAACACATTAGAAAGCCTTAAAAACAGAATGGGTGAAGCAGAAGAGAGAATATCGGACTTAGAAGATAGAGCACAGGAAAACATACAGTCAAACCAAAGAAAAGAAGAGGAAATTAGAAACCTAAAAAATATTGTTGGGAATCTACAGGATACTATTAAAAAAACCAACATTCGAGTTCTAGGAGTTCCTGAAGGCATGGAGAGAGAGAAAGGATTGGAAGGCCTTTTTAGTAAGATACTAGCAGAGAACTTTCCAGGTTTGGAGAAGGACAGAGATATCCTAGTACAGGAAGCTCATAGAACCCCCAATAAACATGACCAAAAGAGATCCTCACCACGACACGTGGTAATTAAACTTACCACAGTGAAACATAAAGAAAAGATCCTAAAATGTGCAAGAGAGAAACGTCAGATTACTCTCAGAGGATCTCCAATCAGACTCACAGCTGACTTCTCATCAGAAACCCTACAAGCTAGGAGGGAATGGCGAGACATAGCACAGGTGCTAAGAGAGAAAAATTGCCAGCCCAGAATATTATATCCTGCCAAGCTCTCATTTGTGAATGAAGGTGAAATAAAGACCTTTCATAGCAAACAGAAATTGAAAGACTTTGTGGCCACTCGTCCGGCCCTGCAAAAGATACTTAAAGATGTGCTACACTCAGAAACACAGAAACACGACCATCAATATGAAAGAAGGGAAAGGAAGAACACCTACCAGTAAAAGAGCATGGGAAGCTCAAAGCATATACTAGAAAATATTTCCGGGAAAATGGCAGGGCAAAGTCACTACGTATCAATAGTCATATTGACCATTAATGGTCTGAATTCTTCAGTTAAAAGACACCGTTTGGCTGACTGGCTCACAGAACACAACCCAACTATTTGTTGCCTACAAGAAACACATCTCTCTAACAAAGAGGCATGCAGACTGAAAGTGAAAGGTTGGAAAAAGATATTCCATGCCAACAGAAACCAAAAAAAAGCAGGTGTAGCCATATTAATATCAGACAAAATAAACTTTAAGACAAAAACTGTTAAGAGAGACAAAGAGGGACACTATATAATGATTAAGGGTTCAATTCAACAGGAAGATGTAACTATTATAAATGTATATGCACCTAATTACAGGGCACCGGTCTATTTAAAAGATATGTTAAGGGACTTAAAGGGAGATTTAGATTCCAATACAATAGTACTGGGGGACTTCAATACTCCACTCTCAGAAATAGACAGATCATCCGGACAGAAGATCAACAAGGAAACAGCAGATTTAATTGACACTATTGCCCAAATGGATCTAACAGATATCTACAGAACTTTCAACCCTACATCTACAGACTTCACATTCTTCTCAGCAGCGCATGGAACCTTCTCTAGGATTGATCACATACTAGGCCATAAAGCAAGTCTCAGCAAATTTAAAAGAATTAGAATCATACCATGCAGCTTCTCAGACCACAGCGGGATGAAGCTGGTAATTAGCAACTCAGGAAACCCCAGAAAGTATGCAAACACATGGAGACTGAACAACATGCTCCTGAATGAACACTGGGTCATTCAAGAAATCAAAAGAGAAATCAAAAACTTTCTGGAAGTAAATGAAGACAACAACACAACATATCAAAACTTATGGGATACAGCAAAAGCAGTATTTAGAGGCAAATTTATAGCAATAGGTGCCTATACCAAGAAATTGGAAAGGTACCAAATAAATGAGCTTTCAGCGCACCTCAAGGACCTAGAAAAACTGCAGCAAACCAAACCCAAATCTAGTAGGAGAAGAGAAATAATTAAAATCAGAGAAGAAATTAACAGGATTGAATCCAAAAAAACATTACAAAAAATCAGCCAAGCGAGAAGCTGGTTTTTTGAAAAAATAAACAAAATTGACACCCCATTGGCCCAAATAACTAAAAAAAGAAGAGAAAAGACCCAAATCAATAAAATCAGAGATGAAAAAGGAAACGTAACAACAGACACCACAGAAATAAAAAGAATCATCAGAAATTACTACAAGGACCTGTATGCCAGCAAACAGGAAAACCTATCAGAAATGGATAGATTCCTGGACACATGCAATCTACCAAAATTGAACCATGAAGACATCGAAAACCGAAATAGACCCATAACTGAAACAGAAATTGAAACAGTAATAAAGGCCCTCCCAAACAAGAAAAGCCCAGGACCAGATGGATTCACTGCTGAATTCTACCAGACATTTAAAGAAGAACTAATCCCATTTCTTCTCAAACTATTCAGAACAATCGAAAAAGAGGGAATCCTCCCAAATTCTTTCTATGAAGCCAGCATCACCTTAATCCCTAAGCCAGAGAAAGATGCAGCACTGAAAGAAAATTACAGACCAATATCCCTGATGAACATAGACGCAAAAATCCTCAATAAAATTCTGGCCAATAGAATACAACAACACATCAGGAAAATCATCCACCCAGACCAAGTGGGATTCATCCCTGGTATGCAGGGATGGTTCAACATTCGCAAATCAATCAATGTGATTCACCACATTAACAGACTGCAGAAGAAAAACCATATGATTATCTCAATTGATGCAGAGAAAGCATTTGATAAAATTCAACACCCTTTCATGATGAAAACTCTAAGCAAATTGGGTATAGAAGGAACATTCCTCAATATAATCAAAGCAATTTATAAAAAACCCACAGCCAGCATCCTATTGAATGGGGAAAAGTTGGAAGCATTTCCACTGAAATCTGGCACCAGGCAGGGATGCCCACTCTCACCACTGCTATTTAACATAGTTCTGGAAGTTTTAGCCAGAGCCATCAGACAAGAAAAAGAAATCAAAGGAATACAAATCAAGAAGGAAGAAGTCAAACTATCCCTCTTTGCAGACGATATGATTCTGTACTTAGAGGATCCAAAGAACTCTACTAAGAGACTATTGGAACTCATAGAGGAGTTTGGCAAAGTGGCAGGATATAAAATCAATGCACAAAAATCAACAGCCTTTGTATACACAAGCAATGCCATGACTGAGAAAGAACTGCTAAGATCAATCCCATTCACAATAGCTACAAAAACAATCAAATACCTTGGAATAAACTTAACCAAAGACGTTAAAGATCTCTACGATGAAAATTACAAAACCTTAAAGAAAGAAATAGAAGAGGATAACAAAAAATGGAAAAATCTTCCATGCTCATGGATTGGAAGAATCAACATCATCAAAATGTCCATTCTCCCAAAAGCAATTTATAGATTCAATGCAATCCCAATCAAGATACCAAAGACATTCTTCGCAGATCTAGAAAAAATGATGCTGAAATTCATATGGAGGCACAAGAGACCTCGAATAGCTAAAGCAATCTTGTACAACAAAAACAAAGCCGGAGGCATCACAATACCAGACTTCAGGACATACTACAGGGCAGTTGTAATCAAAACAGCATGGTACTGGTACAGAAACAGATGGATAGACCAATGGAACAGAATAGAAACACCAGAAATCAACCCAAACATCTACAGCCAACTTATATTTGATCAAGGATCTAAAACTAATTCCTGGAGCAAGGACAGTCTATTCAATAAATGGTGCTGGGAAAATTGGATTTCCACGTGCAGAATCATGAAGCAAGACCCCTACCTTACACCTTACACAAAAATCCACTCAACGTGGATTAAAGACCTAAATCTACGATCTGACACCATCAAGTTACTAGAGAACATTGGAGAAACCCTTCAAGATATTGGCACAGGCAAAGAATTTCTGGAAAAGACCCGGGAGGCACAGACAGTCAAAGCCAAAATTAACTATTGGGATTGCATCAAATTGAGAAGTTTCTGTACTGCAAAAGAAACAGTCAGGAGAGTGAAGAGACAACCGACAGAATGGGAAAAAATATTTGCAAACTATGCAACAGATAAAGGGTTAATAACCAGAATCTACAAAGAGATCAAGAAACTCCACAAAAACAAAACCAACAACCCACTTAAGAGATGGGCCAAGGACTTCAATAGACATTTTTCAAAAGAGGAAATCCAAATGGCCAACAGGCACATGAAAAAATGTTCAAGGTCACTAGCAATCAGGGAAATGCAAATCAAAACCACAATGAGGTTTCACCTCACCCCAGTTAGGATGGCTCACATACAGAAATCTACCAACAACAGATGCTGGCGAGGATGTGGGGAAAAAGGGACACTAACCCATTGTTGGTGGGAATGCAAACTGGTCAAGCCACTATGGAAATCAGTCTGGAGATTCCTCAGAAACCTGAATATAACCCTACCGTTCGACCCAGCCATCCCACTCCTTGGAATTTACCCAAAGGAGTTTAAATTGATAAACAAAAAAGCGGTCTGCACCCTAATGTTTATTGCAGCACAATTCACAATAGCCAAGACCTGGAACCAACCTAAATGCCCATCAACGGTAGACTGGATAAAGAAATTATGGGATATGTATTCTTTAGAGTACTATACCGCAGTAAGAAACAACAAAATCCAGTCATTTGCAACAAAATGGAGGAATCTGGAACACATCATGCTGAGTGAAGTAAGCCAGTCCCAAAGGGACAAATACCATATGTTCTCCCTGATCGGTGACAACTGACTGAACACCAAAAAGGAAACCTCCTGAAGTGAAATGGACACTATGAGAAATGGTGACTTGATCAGCATAGCCCTGACTGCTAATGGACAACTTAATACATTATCGCTCATAGTATTTTTTTTTGTCTGTTCTACTTAATATGACTGGTTTAATTCTGTAATTATCACACAGTTATTCTTAAGTGTTGAAAATTAACTGAAATGTGATCCCTGTTAAACATAAGAGTGGGAATAAGAGAGGGAAGAGATGTATAATTTGGGGCATGCTCGGGCTGACTTGCCCCAATTGGTAGAGTTGGAAACATACCAGGGGATTCCAATTCAATCCCATCAAGGTGGCATGTGCCAATGCCATCTCACTATCCCAAGTGATCAATTTCAGTTCACAATTGATCATAATGAAAGGACTAAGAGTCAAAGGGAGCACATAAGCAAGTCTAGTACCTGCTAACACTAACCGATAGAATAAATAAAGGGGAGAGTGATCCAACATGGGAAGTGAGATACTCAGCAGACTCATAGAATGGCGGATGTCCTAAATAGCACTCTGGCCTCAGAATCAGCCCTAAAGGCATTCGGATCTGGCTGAAAAGCCCATGAGAGTATTTCAGGCATGGAAAGCCAAGACACTCTGGCAAAAAGATCTCTGTGAGTGAGATCCCAGTGGAAAGAACAGGTCTTCAAAGAGGGAGGTGCCTTTCTCTGAAGGGAGGAGAGAACCTCCACTTTGACTATGACCGTGTCTAAACAAGATAAGAGTCGGAGAACTCAAGGGGCTTCCATAGCCTTGGAAACTCATAACTGGTGCATAGGGAGATTACTGATGCCATAAACAGGAGTGTCAATTGGTAAAGTCAACAACAGGAGTCACTGTGCACTTACTCCTCATGTAGGATCTCTGTCCTTAACGTGCTGTACACTGAGGCTTAATGCTATAACGAGTACTCAAACAGTATATTTCACTTTGTGTTTCTATGGGGGTGCAAACGACTGAAATCTTTACTTAATGTACACTAAACTGATCTTCTGTAAAAAAAAAAAAAAAGAAATTATCAATTCCCAACTTGACTCTCACTGGGATTAAACATGACAATATGTCTGATCTGATTTCATCATCATTTAAAAAAATCATCTATTATTTTTCACTTTATGTTTCTGTGTGGGAGCAAACTGTTGAAATACTTACTTAAGGTATACTAAGCTGATCTTCTGTATATTAAGATAATCGAAAATGAATCTTGATGTGAATGGAAGGGGAGAGGGAGTGGGAAAGGGGAGGGTTGTGGGTGGGAGGAACGGTATGGGGGGGGAAGCCATTGTAACACATGAGTCGTACTTTGGAAATTTATATTCATTAAATAAAAGACAAAAAAAAAAACTCTTGAAATCATTCTGCTGGAGAAAAGTTTTTACAAATTTATTCCTTTGTTCTTGTCCCCAGATCCGAGGCTTCCATCATATCCCCTCGCCATTTTATTGCAAAATTCTGACACCAAGATAGGGGATCATTTATGAGACTGCAGAAACGTAGCACAAAATGGCTGGAAAAATTAATCACTCATTTTGATTTAGGCTTCTCCTCTGCCCAGTAATGACTTTGGATGCCATCCTATTGACCTTCCCTGCTCTTGTTCCCATCAGAATCGATACAGTATGCAATGTCATAAATTTGCTTTGGCTGTCTTTCAGTTCATCACTGGCCTGACTGCTCACACTGTGAAGTGGGTGATAATGAAGTTATGGGAGACACAGGCTTCTCTAATCAGCAATCATTGAGGTGGGGCCTAGCTTCTAACTGCACAACAAATACATAGCCTCAGACCCAATGGGGTCCGGGGAGTTATTGATCAAGCAGCAGTGCTAGAAATTTAAAACTATTACCTGGAGCTGTAGAGGTAATGAGTATTAGCTGCCAGGTACCAGCTAATATTCAAATAATTTTCTTAGTAGATATCAGATACCAATAATTTGTGTGATTTGAATGCGTTTTCTCTTGAGAGTGGCCCCTATTTAGAGGAAAAGTCTATTATACACAGAAAGTACCCCCACAGAGTTCATATATAAGTTGTAGGCAATAAGAAATCTGACCATCTACTTACTCTCCACCAACTTGAACAGTAGGGTATTTAAGCATCTTGATGCATCCCCAATTCAAATGCTGGCCTTCACCTTCAGACACAATCACACATTTTACTTCACTTTATTTATATTTTTAAGATCCCCCATCCACTGGTTTATTCCCCCAATAGCCAAGGCTGGGACAAGCTGAAACTGGGAGCCAGGAACTCCATCTTCCCACATGGGTGGAGGAACCTAAGCATTTCTGCTGCTTTCCCAGTCATATTAGCAGGGAAGCCAAGCAGCCAGGACTTGAACACGCAGTCCATTATGGGTTGCTGGCATCACAAACAGCAGCTTAATCCACTGGGCCATGCTGGACCCTAGGTTTGTGATAATAATATTTGATCACTCAAAAAAGTATCCATGAATAATATAACAAGGGCAGTTTCACTCACCTTTTTTATTTATTTAATTTTTTGACAGGCAGAGTTAGACAGTGAGAGAGAGAGAGACAGAGAGAGAGTTATAGACACTGAGAGAGAGAGACAGAGAGAAAGGTCTTCCTTCCGTTGGTTCACTCCCCTAATGGCCTCTAAGGCTGGCGCTGCGCCAAACCGAAGCCAGGAGCCGGGTGCTTTCTCCTGGTTTCCCATGCGGGTGCAGGGGCCCAAGCACTTGGGCCATTCTCCACTGCCCTCCCGGGCCACAGCAGAGAGCTGGACTGGAAGAGGAGCAACCAGGACTAGTACCCAGTGCCCCAACCAGCACTAGAACCCACGGTGCCGGCACCACAGGTGGAGGATTAGCCAAGTGAGCCACCACACTGGCCAACTCATTTTTTTAAAAGGTTTTATTTATTTATTTGAAATGTAGAGTTACATAAAGGCATAGGGTGGCTCACTCTTCAAATGGCTGCAATGACTGGAGCTAGGCCAATCCAAAGCCAAGAGCCAGAAGCTTCTTCCAGATCTCCTATGTGGGTGCAGGGGCCCAAGAACTTATACCATCTCTACTGCTTTCCCAGGCCTTTGCGGGGAGCTGGATCGGAAGTAGAGCAGCCGGGACTCAAACCAGCACCTACATGGGATGCAAGCACTGCAGAGAGCGGCTTTACCCACTATGCCACAGCACCAGCCCTTTATATACCCCTTTCTATTTGGGGTTTTAAGATTATATAAGCAGAATCAATATTACTTGTCTTTTATGACTTCCTGCTTCAATTTGAAAGATTTTTTTTCTAATTCAGTAGAACTATGCAAGTGAATGAGGCTTACTCATGTTTAGTGTTCTTCCATATCTAAATAAACCTCAATTCATGTATTCTTTACTGTTGTCGTTTTCAAGTTTTGTTTTTATTTTAATTTAAAATCTGCCATAAACCCATTCTGCACACCTCTTAATTCACATACGCCAGGATGTGCATGAAGGCAACCAGGACAGGAATTTTTGAGTCTTGAGATATGTTGAGCTTTAGTACGTGATGTCAAGCTGGTTTATATTCACTCACAGTCTTGTGAACAGAGATGGGGTATTTCATTGCTACCTGATGTCTAAAATACTTGATATCTTTTGACATTTTAGAAATTTGATAAATTTGGCAGATGTGAAATTGCATTTTATTTTGATTTTAGTTGATTTTAACTGGAATTTTCTGAAAACCAGGGAGAAGAAACATCTCTTCATTCATTAAGGCCTTTTCTATTTCATCTGTGCAATATTTGTATGTTTCAATTCACCAATTTTTCTATGAAGTTGTTTATTTCTTATTGGTTTTTATAAAATTTCAAATAAAGTTTGGATTTTAATCACATCTCAGTTTTATATATATATATATATATATATGTATGCAAACACTTTTCCTAGTTTGTGATTTAGCTTTTCATTTTCACTTTTCAGAGCATTTTATATGCACAAAAATAATTTTAATGCGCTTAAAAACTCATAACATTAATTTTATCATCTTAACTGTTTTTCAGAGTACAATTTAGAAATATTAAGAATATCCACTGAGTTATGGCACAGAGTGTTAAGCCACTACCTATTTTGGCCAGTATCCCAAATGAGTGCAGATTTAAACCCTGGCTGTCCCGCTTTTGATCTAGCTTCCTGCTAATGTGCCTGGGAAAGCAGTGGAAGACGGTCCAAGTGCTTATCCCCATGCCAACCACACAGGAGACCTGGATGGAGTTCTAGGCTCCTGGCTTTAGCCTGGCCTATTCCTGATCATTATGGCCATTTGGAAAGTGAATCTGCAGATGGAAGATTTCTCTCTCTCTCTTCCTCTGCCACTCTGCCTTTTAAATCAATAAGCATTTTATTAAAAAATAGAATATCCACATTGTTGTGCAACAGATCCCTAATGAGAGAGAGAGAGACAGAGAGAAAGGTCTTCCTTTGCCATTGATTCACCCTCCAATGGCCGCCGTGGCCAGCGCGCTGCGGCTGGCGCACCACGCTGATCCGATGGCAGGAGCCAGGTACTTATCCTGGTCTCCCGTGGGGTGCAGGGCCCAAGTACTTGGGCCATCCTCCACTGCACTCCCTGGCCACAGCAGAGAGCTGGCCTGGAAGAGGGGCAACCGGGACAGAATCCGGCGGCCCGACCGGGACTAGAACCTGGTGTGCCGGCACCGCAAGGCGGAGGATTAGCCTAGTGAACTGTGGCGCTGGCCCCTAGAATTCTTTAATCTTGCAAAATTGGATCATTATACCCATAAACACAAAGTTCACTCCCCAATACCACCAATCCTTGAAGTCATCTACTTCAGGTCTCAATAATTATTGGCTAATTAAGATATTTCATATGCATGGAATCAAACAAGGTTTATACTTTCAGAACCGGCTTATTTTACTTAGCATGATTTCCTTGAAGTTCATCCATGCTGTACTATGTGATAGCAGAATCATCTGGGAGTTTTTTTAAGTATTTGAAAAATTTCCTTTTTTTTTTTTTTTTTTTTTTTTTGGACAGGCAGAGTGGATAGTGAGAGGGAGAGACAGAGAGAAAGGTCTTCCTTTTGCGGTTGGTTCACCCTCCAATGGCCGCCATGGCTGGCGTGCATCCATATGTTTTTTCATTACAGATACATCATTTTGTATGCCACTCACCAATATACAAGTGTTCCAACTCCTCCCTCCCACCCTAGCCAACATTTATTATTTTCTGTTATATAATAATAGCCATCCTGAAGTGTGTGTTGTGACAGCTCAGTCATTTTTATCTGGATTTCCCTAATGATTATTGATGTTGGAACCCTTTCCATATGCCTAATGGCCATTTGTGTATCCTTGGAGAAATGTATGTTTTAGGCTTTTTCCTATTTTTATTTATTTATTTTTTTTATCTTTTATTTAATGAATATAAATTTCCAAAGTACGACTCATGTGTTACAATGGCTTCCCCCCCATACCGTCCCTCCCACCCACAACCCTCCCCTTTCCCACTCCCTCTCCCCTTCCATTCACATCAAGATTCATTTTCGATTATCTTAATATACAGAAGATCAGCTTAGTATACCTTAAGTAAGTATTTCAACAGTTTGCTCCCACACAGAAACATAAAGTGAAAAATAATAGATGATTTTTTTTAAATGATGATGAAATCAGATCAGACCTATTGTCATGTTTAATCCCAGTGAGAGTCAAGTTGGGAATTGATAATTTCTTTCTTTTTTTTTTTTTTTTTTACAGAAGATCAGTTTAGTGTACATTAAGTAAAGATTTCAGTCGTTTGCACCCCCATAGAAACACAAAGTGAAATATACTGTTTGAGTACTCGTTATAGCATTAAGCCTCAGTGTACAGCACGTTAAGGACAGAGATCCTACATGAGGAGTAAGTGCACAGTGACTCCTGTTGTTGACTTTACCAATTGACACTCCTGTTTATGGCATCAGTAATCTCCCTATGCACCAGTTATGAGTTTCCAAGGCTATGGAAGCCCCTTGAGTTCTCCGACTCTTATCTTGTTTAGACACGGTCATAGTCAAAGTGGAGGTTCTCTCCTCCCTTCAGAGAAAGGCACCTCCCTCTTTGAAGACCTGTTCTTTCCACTGGGATCTCACTCACAGAGATCTTTTTGCCAGAGTGTCTTGGCTTTCCATGCCTGAAATACTCTCATGGGCTTTTCAGCCAGATCCGAGTGCCTTTAGGGCTGATTCTGAGGCCAGAGTGCTATTTAGGACATCCGCCATTCTATGAGTCTGCTGAGTATCTCACTTCCCATGTTGGATCACTCTCCCCTTTATTTATTCTATCGGTTGGTGTTAGCAGATACTAGACTTGTTTATGTGCTCCCTTTGACTCTTAGTCCTTTCATTATGATCAATTGTGAACTGAAATTGATCACTTGCAGTAGTGAGATGGCATTGGCACATGCCACCTTGATGGGATTGAATTGGAATCCCCTGGTATGTTTCCAACTCTACCAATTGGGGCAAGTCAGCCCGAGCATGCCCCAAATTATACATCTCTTCCCTCTCTTATTCCCACTCTTATGTTTAACAGGGATCACATTCATATTTGATCAAGGATCTAAAACTAATTCCTGGAGCAAGGACAGTCTATTCAATAAATGGTGCTGGGAAAACTGGATTTCCACGTGCAGAATCATGAAGCAAGACCCCTACCTTACACCTTACACAAAAATCCACTCAACGTGGATTAAAGACCTAAATCTACGTCCTGACACCATTAAGTTATTAGAGAACATTGGAGAAACCCTTCAAGATATTGGCACAGGCAAAGAATTTCTGGAAAAGACCCGGGAGGCACAGACAGTCAAAGCCAAAATCAACTATTGGGATTGCATCAAATTGAGAAGTTTCTGTACTGCAAAAGAAACAGTCAGGAGAGTGAAGAGACAACCGACAGAATGGGAAAAAATATTTGCAAACTATGCAACAGATAAAGGGTTAATAACCAGAATCTACAAAGAGATCAAGAAACTCCACAAAAACAAAACCAACAACCCACTTAAGAGATGGGCCAAGGACTTCAATAGACATTTTTCAAAAGAGGAAATCCAAATGGCCAACAGGCACATGAAAAAATGTTCAAGGTCACTAGCAATCAGGGAAATGCAAATCAAAACCACAATGAGGTTTCACCTCACCCCAGTTAGGATGGCTCACATACAGAAATCTACCAACAACAGATGCTGGCGAGGATGTGGGGAAAAAGGGACACTAACCCATTGTTGGTGGGAATGCAAACTGGTCAAGCCACTATGGAAATCAGTCTGGAGATTCCTCAGAAACCTGAATATAACCCTACCGTTCGACCCAGCCATCCCACTCCTTGGAATTTACCCAAAGGAGTTTAAATTGATAAACAAAAAAGCGGTCTGCACCCTAATGTTTATTGCAGCACAATTCACAATAGCCAAGACCTGGAACCAACCTAAATGCCCATCAACGGTAGACTGGATAAAGAAATTATGGGATATGTATTCTTTAGAGTACTATACCGCAGTAAGAAACAACAAAATCCAGTCATTTGCAACAAAATGGAGGAATCTGGAACACATCATGCTGAGTGAAGTAAGCCAGTCCCAAAGGGATAAATACCATATGTTCTCCCTGATCGGTGACAACTGACTGAACACCAAAAAGGAAACCTCCTGAAGTGAAATGGACACTATGAGAAATGGTGACTTGATCAGCATAGCCCTGACTGCTAATGGACAACTTAATACATTATCCCTCATAGTATTTTTTTTTTGTCTGTTCTACTTAATATGACTGGTTTAATTCTGTAATTATCACACAGTTATTCTTTTTCCTATTTTTAAATCAGGTCACTTGCTTTTCTTGTTGGTGATTTACAGAAATTTCTGGTACATTCTGAATATCAACCCTTGATCTAAACCAGATACTGATTTCCCATGATTTCCCTCACTCCATGGGATGATTTTTCATTCTTTCAATTGTTCTCTTCTTTTAAAAAAATGACTTAAGGTATACAAATTCAATGTATCTCAAATGCACAGATTTAGAAACATAATTATTCAGGCTGGTGCTGTGACTCAATAGGCTAATCCTCTGCCTGCGGTGCAGGCACACTGGGTTCTAGTTCTGGTCGGGGTGCCGGATTCTGTCCCGTCGCTCCTCTTCCTGTCCAGCTCTCTGCTATGGCCCAGGAGTGCTTGGGCCCTGCACCCGCATGGTAGACCAGGAGAAGCACCAGGCTCCTGATTTCAGATCAGTGCAGCGCGCCGGCCACAGTGGCCATTGTGGGGTGAACCAAGGGAAAAAGGAAGACCTTTCTCTCTGTTTCTCTCTCTCACTGTCCACTCTGCCTGTCAAAAAAAAAAAAAAAAAGACACATAATTATTCTTCTCACACTACCCTCCCTCCTGCATACAATCCTATCCTTCTTCCTCCTCCCTCTCCTAGTTCCATTTTTAATTTTTAGAAACATCTATTTTCAGTTTACTTTATACTCATAGATTAACCCTACACTAGAGTTTGAGAAAAAGTATGAAGGGAAAAGGGGCTTTTTTTAATTTATTTACAAGGGCGGTAAATAATAAGTGAATCTCAAAATGTTAGCTTGACTCCTATACATGACATTTTAGATATTCTATTAATTCACACAGATCAGGGAAAACATTTGTCTTGCTAGACTGGCTAATTTCACTAAGTATAATGGTTTCCAGTTGCATTCATTTTGTTGCAAAAGACAAGATTTCATTTTTTTTAGACACTGAGTAGCATTCTATATTATATATAGGCCATAATTTCTTTACCCAGTATGACACTATGTTAATTATCATTCCTTGGTAATGGATTTTGAAAGCAGAAGACTGTGAGGCCTCCAGATTTGTTCTTTTTCCAGTTTATTTCGGCTATACACTCTGTGTTTCTGTGTGGGAGCAAAATGTGGAAATCTTTACTTAACATACACTAAATTGATCTTCTGTATACAAAGATAATTGAAAATTAATCATGATGTGAAGGGGAAGGGGAGAGGGAGTGGGAGAGGGGAGCGTTGTGGGTGGGAGGGAAGTTACGGGGGGGGAGGAAGCTATTGTAATCCAGAAACTGTACTTTGGAAATTTATGCTCATTAAATAAAAAAATAATAAAAAAAAAAGAGTCCATATAAATTTTAGGCTCATTTTTTTACAAGTACTTATGCAAAAAGTTTTGTTTGAATTTTGATCAATCATATTGAATCTATAGATCCCTTTGGATAGTAAGGAGATTTTGACAATATTAAGTCTATAAATCCATGAGTAAGAGATACATTTCAATTTACTTGGATCTCTTCGAATTTCTTTTAGTGGTGTTTTATAGTAGTTGGTGTACAATGTTTCTCTTCCTTGGCTAACTTTATTCTTACATATTCTCCCTTTTGATGATAAAGTCAGTGGGATGGTTTACTTAATTTGTTTTTCAGATTGTTCACTATTTATATATAGAAATGCAAATGACATTTTGAGTATTGCTTTTGTATTGTGCAAGTTTGCTTAATTTGTTTACTAGTTCATTCTTTATAGAGTTCTGGAGTTTATACAAATACATCATGTCATCTGAAAACAGGGAAAGATGCTTCTTTTACAATTTCAGTGGTTTTTTTGTGTGTCTTTTTCTTTCATAATTACTCTGGCTAGAAATTCTGACACTATGTTGAATAGTATTACACTCTTCTCGATCTTACAAGAAAAACTTTCAGTCCCTTCCTAATGAGTATGATGTAGCTATGTGCTTTTCAAATAGCTTTTAATATGTTGAGGTACTTTCCTTCTATTCCTAGTTTGTTGAGTGTTTTTTTATCATGAAAGTATATTGAATGTTGTCAAATGTTTCTTACAAGTTGATTTAGAAGATAATGTTATATTGTGTTCTTTTTTCCTCATTTTGTATTTCATTGATTTTACTGTTTGTGTGTTGAAATATTCTTGTATTCCAGGGATAAAGCCCACTTGTTCCTGGCACATACTCCATGTAATGTGTTATTGAATCCAATTGGAAGTATTTTGTTTAGGATTTTGTTTGGCAGCAATTATCATCAGAGATATCGCCTGCAGTGTTTTTTCCTTGTTATATTTTTCCTAGTTTTAATATTTGATGGGTTCTCTCACTTTCAATTCCTTAACATTTGAAGGACAACTGGTGCTGATACTTCTTAAATATTTGTAAAGTTCTGCAGTGAAGTCACCTTATCTTGAGTACTTTTTAATAGAAATGATTTTTTAAAAATTACTGCTGTTTTAGTCTTTTAATTAGTGATCAGTTTGTTCTGGGACCGGTGCTGTGGCATAGCAGGTAAACCTGCTGCCTGCAGTGCCTGCATCCCACATGGGAGCTGTTTCAAGACCTGGTTGCTCCTCTTCCAATCCAGCTCTCTACTGTGGCCTGGGAAAGCAGCAGGAGATGGTCCCAGTCCTTGGACCTCTGCACCCACATGGGAGACCTGGAAGAAGCTCCTGGCTCCTGGATTGGTACAGCTCCAGCTGTTGTGGCCACTAGGCAGTGAAACACTGAATGGAAGACTTCTTTCTTTCTCTCTCTCTCTCTCTCTCTCTCTGCCTCTGCCTCTCTGTAACTCTGCCTTTCAAATAAATAAATAAATAAATATTTAAAAAGAAATAAAAGTTTGTTCAAATATTTTATTTCTTCTTGATTGAGTTATGGTAGGTTATACGCTTCTATTTATCTATTCTTTAGGTTAATCAGTTTTTTTGATATGTATTTGCTCATTGTAATCTTTTGTAAGATTCTATTTTTATGAAATCACTTGTAGTGTCTTCATATTCATTTATAATCTTAGCTATTTGAGTCATCTAGTTAAGCGTTTATCAGTTTTGTTGATCTCAAAAATTGAATTTTTAGTGTGGTTGATTCTTTGTTAAGATTAATTTTTTACTTTTTTTTTTCACTTTGAGAGTCAGAGTTACATACAGAGAGAGGGAGAGACAGAGAGAGAGGTCTTCCATCTGCTGATTCACCCCCCAAATGGCAGCAACAGCCAGAGCTCAACTGATTCGAAGCCAGGAACCAGGAACTTCTTCTGATTCTCTCAGGTGGGTGCAGGGACCCAAACACTTGGGCCATCTTCTACTGCTTTCCTAGGCCATAGCAGAGAGCTATGCAGAAGCAGAGCAGCCAGCACTTAACTGGCACCCATTTGGAATGCCAGCATCTTAGGCGGATGTTTAACCCACTATGCTACACCACCAGCTCTGCTGTGGTTGATTTTTTTAAAAGATTTATTTTATTTATTTGAAAGAAAGAGTTACAGAGAGAGGAAGAGACAGAGAGAGAGGTCTCCCATCCACTGGTTCACTTCCCAAATGACCGCAATGGCCAGAGCTGTGCCGATCCGAAGCTAGGAACCAGGAGCTTCTTCTGGGTCTCCCACGCAGGTTCCTGGGCCCAAGGACTTTAGCCTTCTTGTACTGCTATCCCAAGCCATAGCAGAGAACTGGATTGGAAGAGGAGCAGCTACGACTAGAACCAGTGTCTATATGGGATGCCTGTGCTTCAGGCCAGGGCTTTAACCTGCTGCACCACAGCTCCAGCCCCTGCGGTTGATTTTTAAAATTACTTTTTCTATTCTGTTTTATTCATCTCTGCTTTTATGTTTATTATTTCTTTCCATCTACTGACTGAATTTATTTTGTTATTCCTTCTCTAATTTCTTAAGATATAATATTTGGTTGTGTTTAAAAATATTTTTGTTTTCTTCAAAAATTCATTTATTTTCTTTATGTGGCATGGAGGGATAGAGAAAGACAAAGAGAGAGAGAAAAAAAATAGAGATCATCATTCCACTGGTTCACTCTCCAAATGCCCACAACAACCAAGGCTAGATCAGGCCAAAGCCAAGAATCAGAAACTCCATCTGTGTCTTCATGTATGTAGCCCAATTATTTGAGTCATTACCTGCTACTTCCCAGGATATACATTAGCAAGGAACTATCCAAAGCAGAGGCAGGATCCAAAAACTCCAGAAAGTGACTTGGGTGTCCCAAGCAGTGTCTCAATCACTGTGCTACATCAAAGTTATCATTGAGATAGGATTATGTGTTAAAGCAATCATACAATTAAGATTAAGTGTTTGATACTAATAATAGATATAATTTAAAAGCATGAAAGCTCAAACATGGGAAGCAGTTCATACAGCAGACTCATGAAAGACAATCACCTAAAGTAACACTGACCTCAGAATCAGCCCTTAATTCATTCTGGTCTGGCTGAAAGACCACAAGAGCATTTCAGGCATGGAAAGCCAAAACACTGTGGCAAAAAGTGTCCTACAAGAAGGACCTCCGTGAGTGAGACCACAGTGGAAAGAAATGGTCATCAAAGAATGATGTACTTTTCTCTGAAGGTAGGAGAGATCTTCCACTTTGCTTATGGTTTTGTCTAAATGCTGAATGAGTTTGTGGATCCAAAAGTCTTCCATAGCCTAGGCAGTTCACATCAAGAACTGATGATCACTGATGTCAAACAAAAGAGTGTTAATTATTAAATTAACAACAGAAGTCACTGTGCATTATCTTCCCATGCAGGATCTCTGTCCTTAAAGAGTTGTATTATGAGTTAATAGTAAAAATGTATTCTAAAGATACACTTCATTTTAGTATATTATGTAGAGTATATTCTTATGTCTTGTAAGTTTTAGTAAGCCTAAGTGTCCAACTCCATTACTTGTTTTCTTAGGTGTTTCTTCAATTAATAATAAAACTTGTTTTCATAGAAAAAAGTATATTACCCCAGAAAGTAAAATAAAATTAAGAACAGAAGTAGGAGGAAGGGTGGGAGTGAAGGAGGGAGAGAGGATAGGATGGCAAGTGTCGTATGTTCTTAAAACCGTATGTATGAGATTCATAAAATTTGTTCCATTTATATAAATTTAAAAATTTAATAATAAAATTTGGTGTGCTAAAATACCCACCTACTCCCTTTAAAAAAAATCTATATAACTTTTTTCTCTCATTTTATATTTTTTGAGTTAGATGTAGGCTTTTCTTTTTCTAAGATTTATTTATTTGAAAGTCAGAGTTGACACAGAGAGAGAAGGAGAGGCAGAGAAAGAGAAAGAGAGAGGTCTTCCACCTACTGGTTCACTCCCTAATTTGCCGCAATCATTGGAGCTGTGCCAATCCGAAGCCAGGAGCCAGGAGCTTCCTCCAGGTCTTCCCATGCGGCTGCAGGGGCCCAAGGACTTGGGCCATCTTCTATTGCTTTCCCAGGCCATAGCAGAGAGCTGGATCAGAAGTGGAACAGCCAAGTCTCAAACCGGTGCCCATATGGGATGCCAGTACTATAGGTGGCAGCTTTACCTGCTATGCCAAAGCACCGGTCCCTCACTTTATATTTTTATTAATATAAGGAGAACAGATTTCATATATTTCATGGGTACAGTTCTAAGAAGATAACCATAATTCCCCCCATCTCAATTCTCCATCTTCCATCATTCTTTTCTTTTTCTTCTTTAATTTTTGAAAAAGACATAATTTCAATCCACTCAATAATCATAGGCTTAACTCACCACTATCCATAATATTCAACAATTAAGAGTAGAAAGATCACAGTTCCACAGGAGTATAAAAGAGTTAAAGGCAATAATCATATCATAAGATATCATAAGATGTTATTTTCATTCCTATACATTTTTTTATTCTATATTAACTACTACATATTAGAAAAAACATGATATTTGTCTTGAGGGGGATGACTTATTTCACTAAGCATGATGGTTTCCAGTTGCATCCAGTTTGTTGCAAAAGTCAGAATTTCATTCTTTTTATGGTTGAGTAGTATTCTGTAGTATCATTCCAGATTTTCTTTACCCAGTTATCATCTGATGGATATCTGGATTAATTCTGTATCTTTACAGCAGACTCACAGAATGGCAGATGTCCTAAACAGCACTCTGGCCTCAGAGTCAGCCCTTAAGGCATTCGGATCTGGCTAAAAAGCCCATAAGAGTATTTCAGGCATGGAAAGTCAGACACTCTGGCAAAAAAAATAATGACCTAAATGAAAAACCTCTGTGAGTGAGATTCCAGTGAAAATAACAAGCCATCAAAGAAGGAGGTACCTTTCTCTGAAGGGAGGAGAGAACTTCCACTTTGACGATGGCCTTGTCTAAATAAGATCAGAGTTGGTGAACTCAAGAGGCTTCCATAGCCTTGGCAACTCATGACAAGAGCCTTGGGTGATTACTGATGTCATAAATAAGAGGGTTGATTGTTAAATCTACAACAGGAGTCACTGTGCAGACGCAAGAAGAAGGCAGACCCAAGTATACATATTGTGCAATTCCCCTAACATGAGGTAAATTTATGGAAGCAGAAAGTGGGTTAGAGGTTTCCAGGTGCTATAAGAAGGGAGTCAGTGAGAAGTTATTCCTTAATGGAGAAAGGATTTCTGTTTGGGGTGACACACAAGTTTTAGAAACTGCAAGTGGTATTTGTTGTTTGATATTGCAAGTGTAGTTAATGCTATTGAGTTGTACACTTTAAAATGAAACTAAAATAGTGTATATATGCTATGTTTTTTGTGACAAACAGATATAATCACAAATACACACACCCTCAACACTACTAACTGTAAGAAGACTTTAAAAATTTGTGTGTAGGACTGGTGTTGTGGCACAGGAGGTTAAGTCACCATCTGCAATGCTGGCATCACATATAAGCACCTGTTCAAGTCCTGGATGCTCTGCTTCCAATCCAGGTCCCTGCTAAAGCACCTGTGAAAGCAGCTGGAGGTGCTCCAAGTATTTGGACCCCTGCACCCATGTGGGAGACCTGACTGAGTTCCTGGTTTCTGCCTGGCCCAGCCCTGGCCAATGGAGCCATTTGGGGAGTGAATCAATAGATGAAAGATTTGTTGCTTTCTTTCTCTATCACTCACTCTGCCTTCAAATAAATAAATCTTTTTTAAAAAAATCTTGTAACATGAATGGAACTAAACCCAGGCATATTATTTTCGTGATATGCATATTTCATGAACTTTTTGAAGGCTTCAAAATTATTTCGCACCAAAATAAATTTATCTTTTACCTGCTACATCACAATGCCAGTCCCCAGGGGAAAGGGTCATTACTGTGGTGGTGGACAAATTAATCTACACAGGTGAAAAAATTATATAGAAATTACGACATACATAAAGGAATATAAATAAAAACTCAGGAAATATGTATAAGCTATATGGATTGTGTTAGGATCAGTATCTTGCTTCTGACAATTTAGTTTTGCAAAACATTACTATTGGAGAAATCTGGGCCAAATGTACAAAAAATCTTTTTATTCTTGCATACCTATAATTATTGGAAAATAAAATCCGTAAATAAATAATAAAATGTCATTTTTGAAAAAATATTTCTTTGAAAGTCTAATACAGAGAAAGAGGGAGAGATAAGAGACAAAGAAAGAGCTGTTCCATTTGCTAGTTCATTCTCAGTATGGTTGCAATGGTGAGAGCTGAGCCAGGCCAGAGCCAGGAGCCTGGATCCTCCAAGGGGCCGACAGAGACCCAGGCATCTGGGCCATGATCTGCTGCCTTCTCAGGCACATTAGCAGGGAGCTGGATCAGGCAAGGAGCAGCCAGGTATCACACTGGCAGTTATAAGGGATGCTGGTATTGAAGGTAGTGTTCTAACCTGCTGCACCACAATGCTGGCCCCACATCTGTCTTCCTAAGATACAACTGAGGAAACAGTAAAGAAAAGCATAGAATTATAGACTATTCTCAATGCAAAAGATGGCCAAAGATTTTTATCCATCGTATATAAAGCTCTTTTTTACAATTCAATAACCAGGAGATATCTACTCTATTCAAAAATCATCAAAAAATCTTGAATGGATATGTGAATTTCAAATATCCACAAGAAAATTTTATCAATAGGCTTAGTCATCAAGAAATGCAAATGAAAACCACAACAGAACACCACTGTCTCAATGGCTACCACAAAATGATAGCCAATAGCAAACACTGGCAATGCTACAGTGACTGGAACAATCATGCATCCCCAGTGGCCGGTAAAATTGTACAACCACTTGGGGACCCTAACAATTCTGCAGATTCTATAATGCTAAATATACAGTTACCTTACTTACTGATTACAGCCTCACAAGGCAGATGACATGTGTGCCCAGGCAAAAACTTGTACTTTAAAGTTTTTAACAACTTGATTTTTAGTAGACAATAATGAAACAGTGTGATTACCCATTAGCCAATGAATATTTCACTGATTATGATATATCTGTGTAGTAGAAGACTACCTAGCAATAATAAGGAATGAGCTACCTGAAACACACAGGGCAGGTTAATCTCACAGACACGTGCTGGGTGAAAGAAGCCTGATAGAAAGGAGTGAGTTCATTTTTGTGAATCCCTAAAAAAGGCTAAGTGTAAATGGCAATGAGAGAATAGAGTTCCAAGGCTACTTGAAGCTAGAAGAAGTGAAATGGGCTGGAAGGAACACAAAGGGAATTTTTAGGTGCAATGAAGATGGTTTATATCTGGATTATGATGCTGGTTACATGAATGTCTCCAAATATGTTGAACTAAATTCTTATAATATATGCATTATATTTGATATAAATGATGCCTTCATACAGCCAGCCCTCCACATCTTTATGATCCGCACTTGAAGATTCAACCAGGTATAGATGAAAACTACTCCTACAGTCAAGCTTGTAATCATGGGCAAATGTTTCTGTTCCTTTCATTAGTCCCTAAACAACACAGCATGCTAACAACTGACAGAGTAGTTGCATTGCATGAAGTATTATAAATGGCCTAGAGATGTTCTAAATATCCAGTAGGACACACTTAGGTTATAAGCAAATGCTAAGTTTCTATAAAGGATCCCAGCATTCCCAAATTTTGGGATTTCTGTGAGTCCTAGAACTAATGTCCCATGAATACTGAAGGACAAGGATAATTTCAATGAATATAAAGATAAAAATTTCAGAATAAGAATAAAATGTGTCATTCACCATATTAACAGAGAGGGAGAAGGAAAAGTAAAACTTGGTCATTTCAATACAGGGCAGACAGAAGAGGAAAAGCAGTAATTATAAGAATAAGCCTGAATACTAACTGATACCATTAAAAAAGAGAGAACCATCCAACATGGGAAGCAGGATACACAGCAGACTCATAGAATGGCAGATGTCCTAAACAGAACTCTGGCCTCAGAATCAGCACTTAAGGCATTTGGATCTGGCTCAAGAGCCCATGAGAGTATTTCAGGCATAGAAAGCCAAGGCACTCTAGAAAAAAAAAATCTGAATGAAAGATCTCTATGAGTGAGATCCCAGTGGAAAGAACGGGCCATCAAAGAAGGAGGTACCTTTCTCTGAAGGGAGGAGAGAACTTCCACTTTGACTATGACCTTGTCTAAATAAGATCAGAGTTGGCGAACTCAAGAGGCTTCCATAGCCTTGGCAGCTCATGACAAGAGCCTAAGGCGATTACTGAAGCCATAAACAAGAGTGTCAATTGTTAAATCAACAATGGGAGTCACTGTGCACCTACTCCCCATGTAGGATCTCTGTCCTTAATGTGTTGTCCAATGTGAATTAATGCTATAACTAGTACTCAAAGAGTACTTTACACTTTGTGTTTCTGTGTGGGTGCAAACTGTTGAAATATTTACTTAATATATACTAAATTGATCTTCTGTCTATAAAGATAATTGAAAATGAATCTGATGTGAATGGGATGGGCAAGGGAGTGGGAGATGGGAGGGTTGCAAGTGGGAGGGAGGTTATGAGGGGGAAAAGCTGCTATAATCCAAAAGTTGTACTTTGGAAATGTATATTTATTAAATAAAAGTCAAAAAAATTCTGTATATTATCTACAGGCTTTATTTTTACTTTCTACTAATTTTGAAAGGGGAGGGAGGGAGGGAGGGAGATAGAGAGGGAGAGAGAGAGAGATATCTTCCATTCACTGGTTCTCTCGCCAAATGTCCCCAACAGTAAGATTGGGTCAACCCAAAGCCAGGAGCCCAATATTCAAGCTCACTCTCCTGCTTGGGCAACAGAGATTCAAGTACTTGAGCAATCACTTGGTGCTGCTGCCAAGGGTTACCATAACTGTGAAGCTGGATAAAGAAGCAGAGAAGCCAGGACTTGAACCAGACACCTCAATATGGGATGCTGATGTCTCAAGCAGGGATTTAACCATGGTGCCTATCACCTCTTCTATTGTTTTCCTTAATGTAAGCATTTCCCATTAACTTTTATAGAAGACCATTAATTACATGGATTTCAAGTGTTTTGCACCAAAATAAACTTGTCTTTTGATCTTTTGTAATGCATCTAATTATTTAATGATAAGGGATTTATAAATATACTCTGAGATAAGGAATATTTTATATTTTGCCAGTTTGATAACAAATTATCAAACAATTTGTTACATACTCCATCATTACCTGTTGTCAGAAATGCTACTCTGTAATACACTGATGGATCAGTTTCCAGTATCTTCATTCTGTTCTGTTGGTCTATTTGTTCTTCCATCAGACAAGTCTACACTCCTGAATTATATTCTTTCTGGATAAGGTTTCATATCTGGCTGAACCAACTCATTGACCTACTTCTTCAGGGATATTCTCAATATTTTTGTCCCTTTTCTTACCCTAATAAATTTTATAATTAGTTTATCAAGTTCAAAGGGAAACTATGTTTATATTTTGATTGCGATTTTCTTGAATCTGAATCAGTGATTCTTCATGTACAAGGGTTCTTTAATAAGTTTGTAAAAAAAATGGAATTAAAAGATGAGGGTATTTTGTGACAAAATATTTTCAAATTCATGAGCATGGGCAATCTTGGAAAAGTTCACAGAAAATGTGTTTTATTAAAAATTATTAATGGAGTTCAAATTTTTTGCTTAATTAAATTTATCTTTTCACTCCATTTTCCACCATTTTTGTGAGGATAGGATCCTTCATATTTATACTTCTTTTCATATCTTCCAGTATTGTATTCTTTTTGCACAGAGATTCTGTGTAACATGTGCCAAATTTATTTAAGCAATGTGCCATTCTGTTAGTTTTATCATAAATAGTACATGTATTAGTTTCTTAGAGACACTGTAGCAAGGTGCTTAAAGTGATGAAACTTTATTTTCTCATAGATGGGAAGCTAAAAGCAAAACTTGAAGCTAGCATGAGGGCCATGCTTCCTCTATAATTCTGGGTAGAATCTTTTCTTGTGTATTCTATGGTGGTGATTATGGATCCTCCACACCTTCTGACTTCAGCTGCATTCCATGATGAGGACTGCACTTGTCATCATGTGACATCCTCCTTCTGTGTCTGTCTCGATCTCTTCTTCTTATCAGAACAACCATTCGTATTACATTAAAGCCAATCTTAAAAACTTCTTTTTAACTTGATTACGTCTGCAAAAGCTTTGTTTCCAAGTAAGGTCATGTTCATAGGCACCAGAGTTTATGAGTTCAGCATATTCTGAGGGAAATAGATCAACTGGCAGGAGTACGGATGTCTTGTAATTACACTATTTCTAATAGTTGTAGTGGTTTCTTTTTATGGCATTTAGAAGTACAAGTGACTTCTGCATATTGATTTCAGATTTAGTAAAACTGTTAAATTACTTTATAAATTATAATAATTTATAGCACATTCTTTAGGATTTTCTACATAGAAAATCTTATCACATACACGTGAAAAAAATTGCTTTTCCTTGATTTGCTGTGCTGGGAATTTTATTTTGAAACAGGAATCAAAATGATTTTATTGGAAACTTTGACTTTACTACAGATCATTAAGTAAATGTACCAAACATTTCAACATTAAGTATATTACTTGCTATAAGCTTTCGTTTGTTTAGATTTATTTATTAGTATGTACTTAAGAGAGGTTTTTTCCTCCTATTCCTCATTTATTAAAAGGATTATTGTTGGAAAGCCTTGAGTAGCTATTATTTTTTCTGCAGCTGTTGAAATGAACAGTTATCTTCTTCAATCAGTTAATATGGTAAATTATTATAATCATTTTTCTGCTGATAGTACTTGTTTTTCTAGATTGATATAGCCTGTCCCACCTATCTCCTAACAGTCTGAATAATCTTTTTGTTTATGTATTCCAGAGTGAATTGGTTTTAATTTTCTTCCTGGCTTGGTAATCAACATAATGCAATCTTCATAAAGTAATTTCTAAGTATTTTCTCTTTTCCAGTATCCTAGAGGAATTAATGAATGATTGACATCATTTTTTCTTAAATGTTTCATAGAATTTATTAGTAAATCCACCTAGACCTAGAATTTGTGTGTCTGTGCTTTAAATCTACAAATTCAATTTCTAAATTGTTTTTACAACAGATTTTGTGTGAGTTTCATGTTACTCCTGGTAAGTTCTATTTCTTCAGGCTTATTACATAAACTTTACAGATTTATTACAACATCCTTTCATGCTCTTTGTAATATCTAGTCTATACTAATGCCACTTGTCTTATTCTTCATATTGGCTCTTTGTTCCCTAATCTTGTTTTTTTCATTGTTCAGTCTTCCAATCGATTCATATATTTTGCTAGACTTTCCGAAGGACCAACTTTGGGCTTGGTACATCGTGTCCTCATAACTTTTCCCATGTTAATTTCATTCTCAACTTTAATATTTGCTTCCTTCTATCTTGCTAGAATCTATTTGTCTTAGTTTTAATTTTCAACTTTTCTTTTATAATGAAAGTTATTAATTCCTTGTAAGCAGAGCTTCTCCCTGTTGTTACAAGCTTTGATCTTCTGAGCTTTCATTTTCATTTAGTTCAGGATAGTTTCTAATTATCTTTTTGACCCATGAGTTTTTTGAAGTTTACTTTTAAAGTTCCAAATATATAGATTATCATTTATCTGTTTTCCCTTTAATCATGTATTTCTAACTTAATTGCATGTGAGTCCTATGATACAAATCTTTGACACATATTAAGAATTCAATAAGGGAGAATCTTCAAAATTGATCAATATGTGTTTATAAAGAATTTAGTATATTTTGGGGGCCAGTGTTGTGGCGTAGTAGGTTAAGCTTCTGTTTGCAGCGCCAGCATCCAATATGGGCACCGGTTCTAGTCCCAGCTGCTCCACTTCTAATCCAGCTCTCTGCTAATGGCCTGGGAAAGCAGTGCTTAGACTCGTACATTCAGATGGAAGACTAGGGGGATGCTCTTGGTTCCTGGTTTAGGATTGTCCCAGCTCAGGCCATTGTGGCCACTTGGGGAGTGAACCAGCGGATGGAACACCTCTCTCTCTGTCTCTCCCTCTTTCTGTCTGCAACTCTGCCTCTCAAATAAATGAATTGTTAAAAAATGAAGTACATTTCCAGTTATTTTGGGTAACATATTGTATATGTTTGGTCAACATTATTTTCACATTCACAACCTCAAAATTGTTCCACTTCTATTTCATTTTTCCTTTGGTTTACTTGAAGAATAACTTACTGAAGGATATGTGTTGATAACTGAATATGTGGGGTGGGTGTTAGACATATCTGTTACAATACTGCTTGGGATATCTGCAGCCCATATCAGAGCACCTGAGTTCTAGTCCTGGCTCTGCTCCCCATTCCATCTTCCTGCTAATGTGCATCCTGGAAAACTATAGGTAATTGTTCAAGTGGTTGGGTCCCTTTCAAATACCTGAGAGATTTGGACTGATTTCCCAGCTCCTGGATATTTGGAAAGTGAATCAGCAGGTAGGAGATCTCTGTCTCTTTCTCATCCTCTAAAATAATGTTACATGTATTTAACTTTATTTATTATATATTTATATTTTTATTTTATATTACTTTATTGATTATAAGTATGCATATACATATAAAACTTAATATGAAAAAATTTTTAAAAGATTTATGTATTTAGACCATCAGAGAGAGAGAGGGATCTTCCATCCAGTAGTCCACTCCCCTAATGGCCAAAATAGCCAGGGTTTGGGCAGCCCAAAACCAGGAGCCAGGAATTCCATCTGGGTCTTTTTGGTGATCCTGTGAGACTGCCTGCCTAACCCATGCAGTTAGTCTGACTGCTGGCAGATGGTGGGAGCCCCAGGCACATTTCCCCTCACCCCCACCTTCTGCCAATCAGGTTAACTGCTCCCAGGTGTGGCCCAGGCACACCTGGAAAGCTACTAGCCTATGTGGCCTACAAGCTGATTGGAGAAGCATAGCTGTGCCAATATTGGCTCTATCCTATAGAATTAGTGTTGCCCTGAATTAGATATGCCTCCTCTGCCTGCCCTTTATTTTTTTAATTTTTTAGAAAACTTTTATTTAGTAAATATAAATTTTGAAAGTACTTTGGGATTATAGTGGTTTTTCCCCCCATAACCACCCTCCCACCCTCAAACCATCCCATCTCTTACTCCCTCTCCCATCCCATTCTTCATTAAGATTCATTTTTAATTATCTTTATATAAGATGTACTTGGTCATTAATAAAGCAGACATGTTCACTGAAACTTGTCTTGTCAAAGAACGCCATCGCCCCACCCATGCTGACAGTGTGCAGGCCTCGCGGGATGAGCCCGAAGGGTCTCCCACAAGAATGGCAGGAGCCCAAGCACTTGGCCCATCCTGCACTGCCTTTCTTTCTTTCTTTCTTTCTTTCTTTCTTTCTTTCTTTCTTTCTTTCTTTCTTTCTTTCTTTCTTTTTTAAGATTTATTTTATTTACTTGAAAGAGTTACAGAGAGAGGTAGAGATAGAGAGAGAGGTCTTCCATCCACTGGTTCATTCCCCAACTGGCCGCAACTGCCGGAGCTGCGCTGATCCGAAGCCAGGAGCCAGGAGCCAGGAGCTTCCGCTGGGTTTCCCACACAGGTGCAGAGTCCTTGGGCCATCTTCCACTGCTTTCCCAGGTCATAGCAGAGAGCTGGATCAGAAGAGGAGCAGCCGGGACTAGAACCAGCGCCCATATGGGATGCTGGTGCTTCAGGGCAGGGCGTTAACTCACTGCGCCACAGCACCGGCCCCCATCCTGCACTGTCTTTCAAGATGCGTTGTCAGGGAGCTGAATTGGAAATAGAGCAGCTGGGAGTCAAACTGGTGCCTCAGTATGGGATACCAGCATTACAAGCCACGGTTGAGCCCACTGTACAAAAAATGCTGGCTCCAACAGGTGAATTTTTTAATTTTTTCAGTTCAACCAATTTATACTTTTTATATCTCAAGTCTCAGTTTCAGAAATATGAATGTTAGATTTATTAGATCTTCCTGCTAAATTGAATATATATGTCACTATTGAGTTATTCTCTTTAATGTCATTGATTTTTTTTCCAAGTCTATCTCACCTAGCTACATCAATTTTCTTCTGGTTTATTTTTCCAGATATGTTTTCCTGTCTTTTAACTCTTTCTATCATGTTTTTGTCTTGTCTCAAAAACAACATATATCTTGTTCTGTTTTATTTTTACTCATCCTGGAATCTTTGTATTTTTTGATTGAAAGTTTAACTTTTTGTTCTCTAAATGGAGAATGTGGGCCTCAGTAGTGCCAATTAGAGTCCTTCCTAGAACAAATGCATGAGTGTCCCTTTCTACTGGAGCCTTTAAATGGGAAGATAAAAATCCAAGTCACCCTTGACCATACTCGGTGGTCCAGGAGAAAACCTCGCAAGAGAGCACAGCTGAAAAATCAACCAGAGATGTGAGAAGCAAAGAGATGCTTCCTGGAGGTGATGTGAGCTTGATCCTAAGCCACACAGTTCTGCTCCAGGCACTCCTTCCTTTTATCCTTCCCACTCCTAGAACCTATAATTTCCTCTATCACTTGACTGGTAGGCTTGGTCATTCACCTTGATGTCTCTCAGAGTGTGCTCGCCAGACCAGCAGAACCAGCATCAGCTGAGGACTTTCTGGAAATCCAGTCCCAGGTCTAACTACAGACGCGAAATATCTGTGTGAGGCCATAGATTCTGCATTTTGCTGTGTCCTTTGAGGGTTCTTTTGCGTGATAAAGTTTCAGAACAACTCCAGTAGATCACGAACTCCACCAGAACAGACTTTGTGCCTCTCATTCAGAACCATACACTCACTACCTAGACATTTCTAAGGAATAGACACAGGTAACCAAAAGGAATTGTTTAGGCCAGCAAATCTCTTGAGTGGGAAATGAGGTCAAGAGTCAGGAAGGGGCCGATGCTGCGGCTCAATAGGCTAATCCTCCGCCTTGCGGCGCCGGCACACCGGGTTCTAGTCCCAGTCGGGCCGCCGGATTCTGTCCCGGTTGCCCCTCTTCCAGGCCAGCTCTCTGCTATGGCCTAGGAGTGCAGTGGAGGATGGCCCAAGTGCTTGGGCCCTGCACCCCATGGGAGACCAGGAGAAGCACCTTGCTCCTGCCTTCAGATCAGCGTGGTGCGCCTGCTGCAGCGCACCAGCCGTGGCGGCCATTGGAGGGTGAACCAACGGCAAAAGGAAGACCTTTCTCTCTGTCTCTCTCTCTCACTATCCACTCTGCCTGTCAAAAAAAAAAAAAAAAAAAGTCAGTAAAGCATTTGGTGACACTGATATGGGGAAGAAAAGTCCCCTGCTGAAACTTTGTATTTGGAGAGTGAGGGACGAAGCTTGATGAGTACAGGAACTCTGGACAAGTTAAGACTTTGGGACCATAGATATGGAATCCAAGCCATCCCCCTGCCCTTTGGAAATATGCTACATTTTTCTTCATTAAAATTTGGAGTGAAAACAATGGGATATTCCCTTCCTGCAGACAAATCCACTTCATTGCCTATACTGGCTTCATCTTTACTAATACTCTGGTTGGACTCATCCTCTGTCCTCCTACATGCACACCCCTTATCAAATTCTCTTTCCCAGATACACAAGATCTACAGTTGGAGAGCTGAGTGAAGCATTGGGATCAAGCAGGAGCTGTGGCATGATGGACAGTGGTTGTCATTTTCCTGGATGTTGCAGTGCCTGGTTTAGAAAGAGTGATTTTGGAGTTCCACCCACAAAAGGAAGCTGGCAGATTACTTATGTGAGTCAAATAATCGTTGTTAGGGCAGAAGGGGATTTCATGGTATAAACACAGTGTCTCATTATCAACTCTACCTAACTGTGTACTATCATCCCCTTTGGAATGCTAGCATAATGAGCACAGAGATTTTATTTATATTACTCATTCCATGCTCGTAGAATAGGCTGTGAACAAAGAAGTGCCCAATTGTATTGAATTAACAATGGAATAAAACACAAACATAACACAGAGGAAAACATGTTCTATATTATCTAGTGGGCCTCCTCTTGTAACAAACCAATAGCAATATCTGAGTACAAATGTCCTTTGACTTATGATGGTGATAATTCCCAATTTACTCATCATAAGTAGAAAATATCAAAAGTAGAAAATGCATTTGATACACCTAACTTACTGAACATCTTAGTGACACAGCACACTGTGGTGTGTGGGTTCTTTTCCCTTGTGATTGTGGGGTTGCCTATGGGTGCCCAACATTGCAGGAGAGTACCATATGGCCTACTGCTAGTTTGGCAAAAAGAGCAGATCTCAAAATGTGGAGTATACTCTCCATTGAGGGCATCTTATTTGTACCAAAGTCAAAAAATCATATCTCAAATCATTGTGAATATGACAGTTTTAAATACAATTGAAGAAATTGGGAGTAAATTCAGTAAGAATGAGAAAAAAGAAAGTAAAAGAGCACCTTCCTGTAAGTGTGTAAATGTTTAACAATAAGTCAAATGATTACCAGACTTTCCTTGACCTTATATATGAAATGGAGAGAAATCTATTGCTCCTGATTAAGAGCTGTTAGGCTGAACCAGGAAATATGATGATTCACAGAGAAGGAGACTTGAGCTGAATGTCGGAAACCTCTCACAAGCTGATAAGAGGAAGGCATAAAAAGGTTAACAGGCACCACTGGTGGTGTTAAGGGTATAGAAGGACTGAAGTAGGGAGAGGGTTCCCTCTATGCCAATGACTATGGACATAAGGACAACTGGAGGTCAGGGTAGAGCAGCAAGTCTTTTACAGTTCTCCAGAGAAACTGAATCAATTGAATACAGTAGATACATGATAGAGATAGATAAGATAGATGATAGATAATCAATAGATTAGATGATAGATGACAGAGATAGATGGTAGAAAGATAGATAGATGGAAAAGTGATAGAAAGGAGATGAAATTCCAATCAATTATGAAGGTGCATAAGTCCTATCATATGCCATCTGCAACCAGGAAAACCACAAGTGTAGCCTTCAGGTCAAGACCAACAGCCTAAGAACTGGGAAAACCTCTAGTGTAATTCCCAGAGTCAAAAAGCTTGCAAAATAGGTGCCTCCCCA
The DNA here is from genome assembly GCF_051225735.1 of Oryctolagus cuniculus. NCBI lineage: Eukaryota > Metazoa > Chordata > Mammalia > Lagomorpha > Leporidae > Oryctolagus > Oryctolagus cuniculus. The sequence goes on along the minus strand of NC_142869.1, from coordinate 123,088,329 downwards.
ACCAAGGCCAGGAGAAGTTGGATGTTTCCATTCAAGAAAAGAGAATTTGTACTTCCTCCAGCTTTTGGTTCTATTTGGGCCCTCATAGGATTGTGTGATACCCATCCACATTGGCGAGGGCAGATCTTCACTTAGTTGACTGATTTAGATGCTACTCTCTTCCAGAAGTACTCTCACAGACACACTCAGAAATGTTCAGTCATTCAAGCATCCCTTGACCCAGTAAAATTTACATATAACACTGATTATTATCACCATAACAGGAACTGTATCCTCAAACTGGCTTGTGCATCATATGCTTATAAGAAATTCATGGTTGTGTGGCTTTCCCCTCCATTTCTTATGGATGTGCATTTCTCTCTGTGGACATAGGTCCATGAATTCTTGTTTTTTAAAGATTTTTTATTTATTCATTTGAGCGGTACAGTTACAGAGAGAAGGAGAGACAGAGAGAAAGGTCTTCCATCTGCTGGTTTACTACCCAACTGGCAGCAACAGCCAGAGCTGGGCTGATACGAAGCCAGAAGCCAGGAGCTTTCTCTGAGTCTCCCATGTGGGTGCAGGAGCCCAAGAACTTGGGCCATCCTCCACTGTTTTCCCAGGGCATCAGTAAAGAGCTAGATTAGAAGAGGAACAGCCAGGGCATGAACTCAGGGCCCATTTGGGATGCCAGTGCTGCAGATGGAAGGTTTGCCTACTAAGCCACAGTGCAGGCCCTCCATTCATTCTTTTTTTTTTCCCCCAAAGAAACCTTTTATTTAAGGAATACAAACTTCATGCATTTCACAAGTACAACTTTAGGGATATAGTGATGCTTCCTGCCACACCTACCCTCTCACCCACTCTCTGACCCCTCCTCTTCCTCACTCTCCTATCCCCCATGCATTCTTTTTTTTTTTTTTTTTTTTTTTTTTTTTTTTTGACAGGCAGAGTGGACAGTGAGAGAGAGAGACAGAGAGAGAAAGGTCTTCCTTTTTGCCGTTGGTTCACCCTCCAATGGCCGCCGCTGCAGCCGGCGCACCGCGCTGATCCTGGCAGGAGCCAGGAGCCAGGTGCTTTTCCTGGTCTCCCATGGGGTGCAGGGCCCAAGCACCTGGGCCATCCTCCACTGCACTCCCTGGCCATAGCAGAGAGCTGGCCTGGAAGAGGGGCAACCGGGACAGAATCCGGCGCCCCAACCGGGACTAGAACCCGGTGTGCCGGCGCCGCAAGGTGGAGGATTAGCCTATTGAGCCACGGCGCCGGCTCCCCCATGCATTCTTGATGGTATTTGGGCCCATTCATTCATTGGAATTGAAAACACTGATGTAGTTTCTCCCATAGAGTTCAGAGTATACTTGGAGAAACAATAGCCAAAATCACACAGCTAAATGAAATTGCAACTGATGAGAAGGTACATAGAACTGAGAGACATAAATTAGAGTGAGTGGAACTATGCACCTAACCTGGAAGTCCAGAGATTTTCTTGAAATAGTCAGTCTAATCAAGTAGGAGTTAGCTAGGATATGATGGGCTGAGGGTAGGCTTGAAGGGAGAAGAGAGTGATTTTTCAGAAAGAATAAACAACAAATATGATTATCCTATGGCACATTAACATCAGGGACCTGAGGGAGGGCCAGGGTGGCTGGCATGAAGCCTCAAAAGTGATGTATGTAGGGGCCAAGGCTGCAGCACAGCAGGTTAAAGTCCCAGACTGCAGTACCAGCATCCCGTATGGGTACTGGTTCAAGTCCCAGCTGTTCCACTTTTTTTTTTTTTTTTGACAGGCAGAGTGGACAGCGAGAGAGAGAGACAGAGAGAAAGGTCTTCCTTTGCCGTTGGCTCACGCTCCAATGGCCACCGCTCCCTGTTAATGGCGTAGGAAAGCAGTATAAGATGGCTAAAGTCCTTGGATCTCTGCATCCACCTGGGAGACACAGGAGAAGTTCCTGGATCCTGGCTTCAGATTGGCTCAACTCCAGCCATTGCAGCCATTTGAGGAGTGAACCAGCAGATAGAAGACCTCTTCTCTCTCTCTCTCTCTCTCTCCCTGCCCCCCCATAGATGTCTCTCAAATAAATAAAATAAATCTTAAAAAAAAAAAACCAGTTGTGTGCAGTAGTCCAGAGGCTGGAGAGATGGGTGAAGACTGTGTCTTTCAAACAGGGTTGATGTGGTCATATTTGCATTTTGAGATAGTTCACTTTGGCTGCATCTCAGAAAATGGATTGGGGCAAAGCTAGAATTAGCACAGTAGATTCAAAAGGCTTCAATTCCATCAACCTATATGTAAGGGGAGTGGTTTGGTCACTCACCAGAGGTGGTGGCAGAGGGATGGAAAAGACAGATCTGAGATAACTTAGAAAGCAGTCGTAAAATCTTTGAGAGGAGACCCTATACCCCAGCTCTAGTTTCCGGAACTCCTAACCAGGGTATTGGGCTCTCATCCAGATTTTTAAAAAGTAGTAACTATTTTCCCATTTGTTAACCTGTCCAACACCCTTAATGGTATCATGTTCATTTTAAAAAGATTTCTCAGTTTAAGTGACTTGCAAAGACACAAAATGTTAGTGAGAAATATAACCGAGTTTAAACTTAGTTCTGCCTTAATCAAAAGTCACAACTATTTCAAAATAATCCCTACACTGTGTCTTGTGCAATGGCCTTTTAATTGGAATTTCTGCCTCAAGTTCTACCTTTCACCTCAGTAATTCTCTAATAGCACACCTCACACCAGCAGGAAAACATTGCCTGGAAATGTATAAGAAGTGCAAATTTCCCATATTCATTCCAGTCTTACTAAATCAGAAGTGGTAGCATTGAGCCCAGACAACTGTGTTTTAATAAGACCTCCAGGTGAATCTGATGCATATTGAATGTTGAGAGTCCGTGATGTATCTCTCTTCCCACACACCTTGTAGAAGAAATACTTTGAAGCTTGCTCAGCCAAGTCATACATAGTCAATGAACTCAGAAACAGATCCCCTCCCTACATGTCCTCCAACCCTCTCATGGATAATAATAGTCAAGAAAGCCAGCCACTTAATTCTCTTTGTCACCATTGGGCTTTCCTAGTTTGCAGGGCAGTGTCTGGAACATGGAAGGTACTCAAAGTTGGATGGCTGGATAAATACAATGCATGACTCTTTTGATCATTATTTTCCTTCACCTCTCCTGTGCAGTCTTCCAATTTATGTTCAGTTGAGTGTATTTTCTTACAATTTTTATAAATCAGTAGTGCCAAATGGTGGGTAAACACCATGGTTCCTATTGCTCACTACCCACCTTCTCCTCACATTCTCCCCTTAGGGGGAAAGCGTCACTTCGGTGAAAGTGAACTATTCCCAGTGCGTGTTTTAAAATCTCATCATTTCTCCCAGCAAAATGTCAAGAGCTATTTGGCTGGGAACCCATACCTTGGTAGGTAATAAAATAAGCATGTATTTGAAAATCATGTCTTAGGACTAAAGGACTCAGAGGAATTTTAAGTAAATGATTGATCTAAATGGGTGATTGTATTAATTGTTGTATCTAGGACTTAGCTGTTACTACACCCTCGCGAGTCCAGGGAAATGGCTCTTTCCCAAGGAGCTTGTGGCTATCAGGATGCCGTTGAGACAGGATGGAATGGCCTCCTCCAGGCTAAGTGAGAAACACTGTCTCAGCCAGGCTGCACTCTGGCCGTGAAACATATGGGCAGGGAAGAGATGAATAACAGGAGCTGGAGGGGCAATAAACATATGACATTATCACTAGGAAAATCCATTTAGATGTTTAAATTAAACACTGTATTGTCCAGCTGTTCAAATGTACCTATTGATCTTTCAGTTTTAATAAAATTCCCCTCATCTAGATTACATCTTTAACCTTGCATCATTTTAAGAAATTCTTCCTCCCAGAACTTTCTCTCATTTTCTCCTCAGACATTATATTTTAATCCTTATTTCTTTTACAACCCCCTTCCTTTCTCTCTTTCCTCCTTCTTTCTTCTCTCTTCACAATCCTAAAACTTGCAGTATGACTCAGGGAATCTTGGGTATCTACTACATTATGTGGGTACAAAGAGAAAAGAACATAGTGTTCATTGCCTAAGAAAGATTGGCTTATTCCCAATGATTGCCCTTGACACTGGGTGGCAGGGTCTGCAGCACAGGAGTTAAAAGATTAATGCTGGCCGGCGCCGCGGCTCACTAGGCTAATCCTCCGCCTAGCGGCACCGGCACACCGGGTTCTAGTCCCGGTCGGGGCGCCGGATTCTGTCCCGGTTGCCCCTCTTCCAGGCCAGCCCTCTGCTGTGGCCAGGGAGTGCAGTGGAGGATGGCCCAGGTGCTTGGGCCCTGCACCCCATGGGAGACCAGGAAAAGCACCTGGCTCCTGGCTCCTGCCATCGGATCAGCGCGGTGCGCCGGCCGCAGCGCGCCGGCCGCGGCGGCCATTGGAGGGTGAACCAACGGCAAAAAGAAGACCTTTCTCTCTGTCTCTCTCACTGTCCACTCTGCCTGTCAAAAAAAAAAAAAAAAAAAAAAAAAAAAAAAAAAAAGATTAATGCTGCCATCAGTTGAAATTTACTACAATCTATGATTTTAGCGAGTTTTTCCTCTTCCTCATGTACAGAGTAAAGATAATATTTTGTGTTTTTAAATATCTACTCGATCATATGATATAAGTAGTATAAAGAATAAATTAGTTAATATAAAGATTCTATAAATATAATTTAAGTTCTAAAGGTTCGGGGCATATATTGAATTCTTTGAAAAAGTTAGTTGTCATTTAAGAGCCATAACAGGGGCTGGCTCTGTTACGTTAAGCCTCCACCTCAAGTGCCAGCACCCCATATGTGCTCCAGTTGGAGTCCCGGCTGTTCCATTTTTGATCCAGCTCCCTGATAATGGCCTGGGAAAGCAACAGAGGACAGTCCAAGTACTTGGGCCCCTGCACCCACATGGAAGACCTAAAAGAAGTTCCTGGCTCCTGGCTTCAGATCGGTCCAGCTCTGGCCATTGCAGCCATTTGGGGAGTAAACCAGTAGATGGAAGACCTCTCTCTGTGTCTCTACCTTTCTGTCTATAGCTGTCCCTTTCAAATAAATAAATAAGTCTTTAAGAAAAAAGAACCATAAGAAAAGAAGTTCTATTAGAAATAAGTGTGCGTGCAAATGTGTGAGTGTGTTTGAGTATGTGACATGTGTGCTTGTATATGTATGTCAGTGTACCTGAATGTATGTGTGAGTGTGTGAGTGCATGGGTATGTGAGAGAATGAGATACTTTGGTTCTAGAAGGGGCTCCGCTGGGTGAGTCTCCTATAGGGTCTTTTATGTATTTCCATCACTGGAGCTATAGTCCTCTGAATGCTTATTCACTCACGATTCAGATACCTGAGTCAGAATAACTGGAATGACTGGGGACTGGTAAAGAACCTCTCTCCTCATGAAATCTCTCTGCATAGCTAGTTTGAGCTTTCTCATATCTTACATAGGCCTCAGTATTTGTACTACTTACACAGTGTTTCTTCTCCCAGAGTGAACATTTCAAGGGAGACAGAAGCTACCAATCCTCCAATGTTTTTAATGTTTATTTATTTTCATCTTCTTGACAGCAAGACACACACACACACACACACACACAGAGAGAGAGAGAGAGAGAGAGAGAGAGAGAGAGATTCTAATCAGTGGTTCATTCCCCACATGCCCTCAACGCCCAGGGCCAAGCCAGGCAGAAACCTGGAACCTGGAACTCCATCTAGATTGCTTATGTGGGAGGCAGAAGCCCAGGCACTTGAGCTATCATCTGCTGCCTTCCAGGATGCTTAACAGGAAGCTGGATTGGAAGCAGAGAAAATGTAGTTCAAACCCAGACGTTCCAATTTGGGATGTGGGAGTGCCAAGCAGAGGCTTAACCCACTGCACCATCTGCCAATCTCCTTAAAGGCTGGGCTTGACACTTACAGTCACCGTTTCCATTTAAGCCATTGTTCAAAGCAATGGAAAATCAGACCAGCTTCAGGGAACTGGAAGAATCACACCCATTTATCGAGTGGGAGTTGCACTTTCAAGAAGGGACAGAATTGATGATGGCCACTGTGGAGACAAGCTCTCAGCATAGTGACTTAATATTCTCATTCTACACAGAGAGAAACTTGCCCATAATCCAGCCATCAGGTGGAAGAATGGAAATGCCAACCTAAATTTGACTTCCTAAGTTATGCACCATCATCAATATGTTCCTTCCTAAAATATGACAGAGTGACAGTCTTGGGTTGAGATCAGAACCTAACACTGCATCTAATTTGCTGTCTGATGTTGGATAAATCCAATCCCACCTCTGGTATTCGATTGCCCAATTGCTGGCATTTGAAGAGGGAACTAGTGGATGAGAACTCTTTCTCTCTATCTATCTGCCTCTCAAATATTAATATTTAAATTGTAGTCACCTAACTGTAAGTTCCATGCTCATTATAATATTCAAATCTCAAATTTTCCAAGGTAGTGTTTATGTAATACAATGTGCATTTCTGTAAAAACTAAATGAAATTCTCTGCTTATATACTTCTAAGTATTTAGATTTTAGTGCATTTTCAAATCAGAAAATGCTGTTTTATAATCTAGCTATCTTAATGTTTTTCTCTGATATTATAATAACTAACATTCACATGTAGAACCTAATACCATTTATATTTTCAACGATTTCTATATTTACTTCTACATTTCCTTTCTTTTTTGTGATTTCCTTTAGAGATAAGGAATCAGCACATAGGCTAATCAATGATTCTCCTCTTGTACATTCTTTAGTGGAGGAGAATGGTTTAGATCAATGCTCTCAACAAGACAACACCTTTCAACCTCCCAAGAAATTCTCAAAAATATCAATTCCAGACCTCTCTCCTCCACAGCCTAGGAAATAAGAAGCAAATAAGAATATATGAAGAAGAGCAACAGGCATTTTATGTTTTGAAAACTGCTTACAATATTCTTTTTTTTCTTTTTTTGACAGGCAGAGTGGACAGTGAGAGAGAGAGACAGAGAGAAAGGTCTTCCTTTTCCGTTGGTTCACTCCACAGTGGTCACTGCGGCCAGCGCGCTGTGCCAATCCAAAGGCAGGAGCCAGGTACTTATCCTGGTCTCCCATGGGGTGCAGGGCCCAAGCACTTGGGCCATCCTCCACTGCCTTCCCAGGCCACAGCAGAGAGCTAGACTGGAAGAGGAACAACTGGGACAGAACCAGCGCCCCAACCAGGACTAGAACCCAGGGTGCCGGCGCCGCAGGCGGAGGATTAGCCAAGTGAGCTGTGGCGCCGGCCCGAAAACTTCTTACAATATTCTAAGGTGTAGCCAGGATTGGAAACCATGGATTTGGATGTAGCTTCCTCATGTAACACTAGTGGCTACACAGCCTCTAATGAGACCAGAATTCTTTCAACCACTCACTCATTCATTTCTTTTTTTTTTTTTTCCTAAATCAAACATTAACTCAGTACCTACCATGTGCCAAGCATTTTGCTAAGCACTGGGAACTAAGCCACCAAAAACAAAACAAAACAAAACAAAACAAAACAAAAAAACAAAAAACAAAGAAAAGAAGTCTTTTGTCTTTTACTGTGAGAGATGGAGTTTACAGTGGAGAGTGAGCCAGGATAGAGACCTGCGGAAAAGCAATTCAACTTCCATATGTGATACATACTGAACCACAATATAGTGAATTAACAGGTCCCAAGAGCCACACTATAGAGTTTAAGATTGTTCTTGAGCATGTTGTACTTGAAATTGCCCAGTAGGAAGCACAGGGATGATTTAGAAATGTCAAGAGCAGGAGTGTGTTTCAGGAGGAGGTTGAAAATATTCAGAGGATGGAGCACTCTGTTTCCTTGAGGCACTGCATGTTCTAAGATCCTATCAATCAAATTCCTTGAGATCCTGATGTCTTAAGATCATAGCATGCAAATGGAAAGTGAAATATCAGTTTATTGCTGGTGGTAATTTAGAACCCCATGTGCCAGAAAATTCCAGAAATGAGATAGTTCTCTATATGAATTCAAAGTTTGTTAAAGTGTTTATAAAAAAATAAAAAATGAGTCAGTGGCATCAATGTTAAGTGATGTGTATATCTCAAGCTTTACACAGTTTATCTTTCTCAATAATCGGGTAAGGAAAATATTCTCATCTCTATTCTTCAGGTGAGAAAAACAAGGCTTAAGGAGAATAAAGTATTCAAACAAGGCTGTATCTGTCAGGAGTGATAAAGCTGGAAATCAGAATCACAATAACAACCCACAAAGGTTGAAAGTGGAAGTGTCTGTAATTTTCTACATTCAGTCTTTACAATGATGACATACAGCTCAGAAGAAGGCTCAATAAAATGCATATAAAATAAAAAATGCTTATATCCAATGATGTCTTGCAGTGATGATACAAATACTGTGTATATTTACTATGAGTATTATAGTAAATATGAAAATAAAATGCATCATATTATTTGACTGTTGTTTGGTTTACACACAATAGGTGGTAGCCATTGCTGTTT